>NC_057353.1:65036562-65353125 GCF_016509475.1 Prionailurus bengalensis | reverse complement strand
AAAACAGATGGTTGGAGATGTTAAGTTACTTACTTGTTCAAGATGACACAGCTATTAAATGGTGGAGCTGGTGTTCCAATCTGTGTCTGGTAAACTTAGAACCCAAACCTCTATCTGCTCCTCTTGAAGAGATCTGTAACTGTGGGTACAAAATTAACACATAAATAATCTTGATTTAAAAAAATTCCCTGTAATATATCAATGTTATAGACATTTAAATTTTTTTTTCTAAGAGTTGAAGATTTTCTTAATATTTTTGGTTAGAATTAGTCAACCTGCTTTCTTCGCTTCAGAACTTACCAGCTCTATCAGACTGCTCAAAACTATGGAGTCTTTATTCTTTTATTTGTCTCCTCTTTTAAAACTGTAAGCAATTACCTGAGCTAACCTCAACAGACAGAATTAGATAAGATAGTATGGAAAAAAACAAAAAAACAAAAATAGAAACTTTATCACCAATTGGGTTTTCTTTTTTTATCAAGCTCTTTAACAAATTATCTCCCCAAGCGCATCTTCTCCTGATACAATTGGGTCTCTTACCATGATGTGAGGTCACAGGATGAACTGTCAGATTTGAAAAGCAATAAATACAGTGCAGTCCAGTTTCCTGGGAAAGATCGAATGTTTTGAGTTTGACTTCCTTTCTATCCCTAAAAAACATTTCAGAAGGAAAAGATTGATGGATTCCTCATTGGTCTTTTTCCTTTGTATGTTTTGTTAGTTGTGTTTTTTTTTTTAAGCCAGGCTGTGAAAAGTTGTTGTTCATTAATGAAACTCAGAAAGTAGTCAAGCCCCTTTGAAGTTTAAGACAGCATCTGTTCCACTGTCCAAAGAGAGTAGAGAAATTAACATCTCCATCACATGAGTTTCAATGTAATTCAAGTTATTACCACCCAGAAGTTGCAGGTGCAAGAATATAGCTAGCTTTGTTTTATGAAGCATATTCATGTGTGTGTGTGTGTGTGTGTGCACCCACGTACAAAATAATGACCAGGTCTTATAAAATGCGTATTTTAAAAGGTAAATTACAAATGCGTTCATATTTTTTTTGCTTTCTTTTTGTTTTTTAATTTAAATGCATGTTAATTAGCATATAGTGTAGTATTGGTTTCAGTAGAATTTAGTGATTCATCACTCACACATAACACCCAGTGCTCATCCCAACAAATGCCCTCCTTAATGCTCGTCACCCATTTAGCCCAATTCCTCACCCACCTCTCCTGCAGCAGCCCTCAGTTTGTTCTCTATATTTAAGAGTCTTTTATGGTTTGCTTCCCTCTCTGTTTTTATATTATTTTATTTTTCTTTCCCTTCCCCTATATTCATCTGTTTTGTTTCTTAAATTCCACATATGAGTGAAATCATATATTTGCCTTTCTTTGATTGACTTATTTCACTTAGCGTAATACATTCTAGTTCCATACACATTGTTGCAAATGGCAAGATATCACTCTTTTTGATTGCCAAGTAATATTCCATTATATATATACATATATATATATATATATACACACCACATCTTCTTTATCCATTCATCAGTTGATGGACATTTGGCCTCTGTCTACAATTTGGCTATTGCTAATAGTGCTGCTATAAACATTTGAGTACAAATGCATTCATATTAAGTTAAAATTGCTCTTCGAATGGAATTTTTCTTTATTTCAAACAACGATAGTTTTTATAGATCCATTAATTCTCCTGACACAAACACTGCTTTGTTAATTTATGTATAATTTCTTAAGGTAATCATAATCGTAATCATAATCATAACCGCCAAAAATAAGGTAAGCTTCTACTTCTAAGAAGATAGAGTAGATATATTTTTCTTTATTTCACCTACAAAGTACAACTGAAACCTTGAAATTATAGATAAGACAAATAAAACCTTAAAAAGTCTGTTTCTGGAAAATAGAATAGAGACAGAGGAAAAAAAAAAACCCAAAGCAAAAGAAATAGAGTTCTAGCAAAAATGGTAGAAGTGTGTGTGTGTGTGTGTGTGTATGTGTGAGACAGCCAAAATGGAAATCTGTGGGACTATCATGAAAGATCTAATATTTGTGAAAAGGAGATGTTCATGACAATTCTAAAAGGTCAAAGTTAAAGGGACACAAAGGGAAATAAGGTTTTTACATTTCACTCAAGTTGATAAAATTTCAACACCAGTATTCTGTGATAAATTAGATATATGTAATGTAGTATCTATGGCAACCGTTAAAAAAGATATATAAAGAGATAAATTGAAAAAACTATAAATAGATCAAAATAACATTTTTAAAAAATGTTTAAGCAATCCATAGGGAGGAAAGGAAAAAAGACAGAAGTGAAAAACAGATAGAACAAAAAGAAAAGAAAATTTCAAATGGTGGGCTTAAGCCCCAACATATCAATAATAACATTAAATGTAAATGGTCCAAATATGCCAATTGTAAGATACAAATAAGCAGAGTAGATGAAAAACATGGTGCAAGTATGTACGGTCTACAAGAAACTTACTTCCAATATAATAATATAGGTAGGTTAAAAGTAAACGAAAGGAAAAAGATATATCATGGAAACATTAAAAGAAAGCAGGGGCACCTGGCTGGCTCAGTAGGAGCATATGACTCTGGTTCTTGGGGTTCTGGGTTAGAACCCCACACTGGGTGTAGACATTACTTTAAAAATAAAATCTTTAAAAAACATTAAAAGAAAGCAGAAATATCTGTATTAATATCAGCTAAAGTAGATTTCAAGGCAGTAAAAATTACGATATGCTACGAGGTATATTACATAATGGTAAAAAAGATCAATCTGCAAAAAAAAACGAATCCTAAATGTGTATGCATCAGACAACAAGAGCTTCAAAATCTGTGAAGGAAAAAATAATAAAATTGAAAGGAGAAATAGACAAATTCACACTTCCAATCTCTCTCTCAACAACTGGGAGAACCAGACAGAAAATCTGAAAAACAGTACAACTCAACAACACAATCAACCAACAGAATCGAATCAACATCTATAGAACACTTTGTTCACCAAGAGTGGAATATATTCAAGTGTCCACAGAAAATATTGCTAGGTGGGCCATACCATGGACCATAAAACAGATCTCAAAACATTTAAAATAAATGAAATCACACAGAATGTGTTTTCTGCTACAATGGAATCAAACTAGAAATTGATAACAGAAAGGGAAGAAAATAACCAAACGTGTGGAAACTAAACAATATACTTTTAAATAATCCATGGGTCAAAGAGGAACTTTCAAGGTAGATAAGAAAATATACTGAATGGAATGAAAATAAAAATACAGCATATCAAAGCATGTGGGGAGTAGTTAAAATGGTGTTGAGAGGGAAATTTACAGTGTTCTACATGCATGCTTTAGAAAAGAAGAAATATCTAAATAAATGTGAGAAATTTTTAAAAATTCTTACATAGTAATTTAGATTAATTTATAAGTTCTTATAATTCCAGTAGTTGCTACTTTATTTTATTACTACTAATTTAGAAGTTTATATGACTAAGAGACAAAAAAGGATATTGCTAACTGACAAAATAAATAACAAATAAAAAGTATAGGAAACACAGAAGTACCTTTAAGTTTACTACTAAACAGAGTAAAGTAGCAACTGATATAAAATTGCTATTGTGGTTTTCATTTGGTGTGTATCATCCATCATTTCAAATTTCTGTTAGCTTTTTTTCTTAAAAATTTCTTTTGCTTGGCTTTTTTGTTTTCAAAAATGTGTCTGTTTAGGGAAAAAATGGTAGAAATGTGTGTGTGTGTGAGATAGCCAAAATGGAAAACTAGCTTTTTATGTGAGTAAACTTAACACATTTATGCTTATTATATTGCCATTTTAAAATATAATTAGACTTATTTTTACCTCTGGTTTCATATATTCTATTTATCATACAATTATATTTGTGGAAAGAAAAATGACATTTTTTTTATAACATTGGGTTTTTAAAAGTTTTTATTAAATCCAGCTGAGTTTTTAAAAAAGTAAATTCTGGGGCGCCTGGGTGGCTCAGCCAGTTAAGTGTCGGACTTCAGCTCAGGTCATGATCTCCCGGTCCATGAGTTTGAGCCCCGTGTCAGGCTCTGTGCTGACAGCTCAGAGCCTGGAGCCTGTTTCAGATTCTGTGTCTCCCTCTCTCTGACCCTCCCCCGTTCATGCGCTGTCTCTCTCTGTCTCAAAAATAAACATTAAAAAAAAAGTAAATTCTACGCCCAACGCACAGCTTGAACTCAAGATCCCGACAAGAGTCACATCCAAGTGAACCATCCAGGTGCCCCAGAAAAATGACATTTTAGATTTGTGCACTTTGCATACTTCACATTGGTGCCTCTATATGGAATTAATGTATGATCAGAAGACCTGTTTATAAATAACTGAGAACCTGAACAATGGAATGGTAGGTGAGATACAGAAGGGAGATTAGATTTGAGAAATGTATAGAAAATAAAAGTAAAACAACTTGAATCTTAGTTGAATGAGGGAAGTGGCAGACAAAAAGATTACTTCACGAGCTCTAGCTGGGAGGACTTACCAGAGGGTGTCAGCAGTATGGAGTACAGTTGCCCCCAATGTGCCATTCCTCTCCCTGTAGATCCTGTCCCCTAGGAGCTCGTTGGAAAATTACACTTTCCATCCCTTTGAGGTCAGCTTTGTCCACGTGACTTGTTTAAACCAATGCACTGGGAGCAGAAGCGTGGTGTCACTTCTGAGCAGAAGTGGCCCAAATCCAGCCTCCTCTGCCACCTTCTCTTCCTTTGAATGTTCCAGGCAGGAGCTGTTCTCTCAGCCTGGACACCCAAGTAAAGAGCCACAAAGCAAAGCCTCAATGACACAAATACATTGAGAAATAACCTTTGCTTTCGTAAGTCACTGTGATTTGGGGTCTTTTTTGTACCGTAGTATAACTTAGCCTCAGCTGACTGATATATGCCGATGAGTTTCCTTATTATCCTGTCAGAACATGTTATTTCTATGAGCCATAGGTATTGACACCACTTTTTCTCTACACTCAAGACTTGCATGAATGGGATGATACAGCAAGTGAATAAAGGTTTAGAATATTTGAAATTGGGACTGCCTAGTAAATCCTCCCTATATGGTCAATTTACTTAAAGAATGTGGATATATGAGTGGGTGGGGAGAAAGAATTTATATATATCTGTATATATTTCTTTATATATTATGTTTATGTTATTATACACATTTATATTATGTATTATATATAATTATATTTACCTCACCTTAATGATATTATTTGTATAGCAACAGAAAACATTTTTATGTTAGTCTCTACAAAGAATAGGAATATGTGTGAAAGTTAAGAATAAGCACAATTTATGCCAATTTGTTTAAACAATTATTTTTAAACCACAATCATTTTTCCCCACTGATCCTAATGTCACCATTTCCCCCCAAAATAAAAACTTTTAGCCTTTTAGATTATAGCCTATGTTTCAAAATATAAATAGGAATATTTGGAGAGAGACAAAAGAGGAAAGAACCTTTGGAGACTGATCTAATCGTACTTGGGTGAGTTACTATAGATGTTTGAGGATGATTAAAATTTCATCTATCAAAATAAAAATAAGCCGGGCACCTGGGTGGCTCAGTCGGTTGAGCATCCGGCTTCGGCTCAGGTCATGATCCCATGGTTTGTGGGTTCGAGCCCCACGTCGGGCTCTGTGATGACAGCTCAAAGCCTGGAGCCTGCTTTGGATTCTGTGTCTCCCTCTCTCTCTGTCCCTCCCCTGCTCATGCTGTCTCTGTCTCTGTCTCAAAAATAAATAAAACATTTAAAAAATAAATAAAAATAAGCCAATGACAGTTATTGTTCAAGAATAATGTTTTGTAGAAGACATAAACATTAGACTCCCTTTTTTCCTTGCTCCTTCCCTTCTTTTATATAAATATATATATTTTTTAGCATCTACATATACCAGGCAGTGTGCTAGATGCTAGGGATTAATCAAAGAATAGGGCAGAGCCTGTCCCTGACTAAAATGAATTACATGTTTTAAATAGGCAGGACACATTCCTTCCTCATCTAAACAAGGCACAAGATAGGCGCCTGGGTGGCTCAGTCGTTTGAGCGTCCAACTTCAGCTCACGTCACCATCTTGTGGTTCGTGGGCTCGAGCCCTGAGTGGGGCTCTGTGCTGACAGCTCAGAGCCTGGAGGCTGCTTTGGATTCTGTCTCCCTCTCTGCCCCTACCCTGCTCGTGCTCTGTCTCTCTTTCCCTCTCAAAAATAAACAAACATTAAAAAATTATACAAAAAATAAATAAATAAACAAGGCACAAGACTTTCAACAAACTTGCAATCTTCACCGAGAAAAGCCAAGTCACCCTCAGGTGTAGCTAGCCAGTTAGAGGCCACTGAAGAAACAGAAGGTTGTTGGCCTTCTCCAATTTGGGTTTTCCCACTGGCAAAAGGAGAGACCGCCTGTATAAACAGTGATTCCAAGAAGCCAACGCCTGTGGCAGAGTACTTTATTAAGTGAAATGGTGGAAAGCCATTATTTAGTTAAAAGGCAAAGCGGAGCATTTGAGAAGACACTGGACTGGAGCAGAAACAAAGCGCGGGGTTCCTTCTGCAAGTCGGGTAACCTTGGGCAAATCGTATCTTCTGAGTTCAAGTTCTTCATCTGCGGAACAGAAGTAACGAGATCGGTTTTATCTTCTCATAGCGTTGTTAGGAATATCAAATAGACACAGGTAATGTTCACTGCAAACGTATCCTGCTCTTTTTATTTAAAAAGTATTTATTTATTGTTTATTTTAGAGAAAGCCGATGTGCATGTGCGAGCCGGGTAGAAGGGCAGGAGACAGAATCCTGTGCGGGTTCTGCACGGAGCCCAACACTGGGCTTGATCCCATGACCCTGGAATCATGACCTGAGCTGAAGTCACGGGTTGGACCCTCGACAGACTAACCACCCAAGGTGCCCTTTGCTCCTTTCATTTGAAATCTTACCATTTCCTTCCCCACCGCCTTTTCCTGCAGTTTTTGTCTATGTAAACAAGTAGCATAAGTCTGGGTTGGCTCCTCCCAGAACATCTAATACTACTGCATTAGGTCCATCATATTATAGGTCAGCCAGTAGCCAATATTTTTTTAATATCTATTATTTTTCAGGCTTCACATCAGGTGCTCCAAGAGACACAAAAGTGAATGGCACAACTGCTTTGGCATGACAGAAACTCTAGTTTTTGCTTTGGTTTGTTTTTAAGATTTTATTTCTGAGTAATCTCTATACCCAATGTGGGGCTCAAACTTACAACCCTGAGATCAAGAGTTACAGGCTCTATGCTTGAGCCAGCTGAGTGTCCCCAGAAGCTCTAGTTTTAAGAATTTATCCCAAGGGATGGGGCGCCTGGGTGGCTCAGTTGGTGAAACATCCGACTCTTCATTTCAGCTCAGGTCATGATCTCAGGGACTGAGTCCCACGTCAGGATTGTGCTGGCAGCATGGAGCCTGCTTGGGATTCTCTCCCCTCTCTCTCGGCCTGCCCCATTCAAAATCAATAAATAAACTTAATAAAAAAAAAAAAAAGAATCTATGCCAAGGGGATAATGGTACACGACTGAAAAAGTTTAAAATGGAAAACATGTCTTACAATATTTTTGTAATAGATAACGGAGAATAAAATAAACTATTAAGCAAAAGAGATTGGTTAAATATGTTCTGAAGTATTGGTAGCATAGAATAATAAGCAGTCATTTAAAAAGACTATGTAGATCGCTGTAACAATTGAAAAAAGAGGTACAAAAAATAAATGTTCCTCTTTTTCTAACTTCTATACATCAATCCATGTATCTATATGAAAAAATTTGCAACACTTCTGAGTGTCAATTCTCTTTTTACACTCTCTTGTGGTTTGATTCACTTACAACAAATAAGCATCATTTCTACAAAAACAATAAAGCTATTTTTTAAAATCTTTAATATTTATTTATTTTTGAGAGAGAGAAAGAGACAGAGTGTGAGCAGGGGAGGGGCAGAGAGAGAGAGGGAGACATAGAATCTGAAGAAGGCTCCAGGCTCTGAGCTGGACACGGGGCTCGAACTCACAAACTGCCAAGACCATGACCTGAGCTGAAGTCAGACACTGACCGAGCCACCGAGGTGCCCCCAAGAAAGCTATTTTCAAAGAATTGAAAGAAAGTGAATGCCATAGGACTAGGCTTCAAGAATTCACAAGCAAAACTAGTGTAAACACACAACTCGTTAGGGATAAGTGTGATGAAAAGAACAGCGTGGAGTCTCATAAAGATAAAGGGAGATGAATAAGAACATCAAGCCAGCCAGAAATAGGAAAAGTATTTTTATTTTATTGTTAATTTCATTATATTTATTTTATTTTATCTTATTTTAGAGAGGAGGGAGGGGCAGAGAGAGAGGGAGAGAGAATCCTGAGTAGGCTCCTCATTGTTAGCACGGAGCCCGTCGCAGGCCTTGATTCCACAATCCTGAGATCATGACCTGAGCTGAAATCAAGAGTCAGATGCTTAACCCACTGAGCCACCCAGGTGCCCTTGAAAAAGCATTTTAGGCAGAAAGGACAAATAGAGGGGCATCTGGGTGCCTCAGTCAGTTAAGTGTCTGACTTCAGCTCAGGTCACGGTCTTGCAGTTTGTGAGTTTGAGCCCCGCGTCAGGCTCTGTGCTGACAGCTCAGAGCCTGGAGCCTGCTTCGGATTCTGTGTCTCCCTCTCTCTGCCCCTCCCCCACTAATGCTGTCTCTCTCTCTCTCTCTCTCTCTCTCTCTCTTTCTCTCTCTCTCCCTCTCTCTCTCAAAAATAAATAAACATGAAAAAAATTTAAAAAAAGAAAAGAAAGGACAAACAGAGTAAGTTATTGGGATGGAAACATGCTCTAACTTGCTTACCATAAGTACACTGTTGTCAGAGAACAAAAAGTCAGTCGAGGAAATCTGAAGATCTAATTGTCTTTATTAAGTGATTCATGAGTGGGGCGGCGTCCCATCTAGCAAGCAGAGGGGAGCTCTGAGGAGGTGTAAAAACAGAAGGTTTTCATAGGAAGGAGGTTGTTAACAAAAGAAGTTAACGAAAGAAAAGACTGTTCCAGACAAGGCCACATTCCTTTAGGGAGAAGGGCAGGGGTCTTATTAGATGGATTACCTCATTTTGGGGGGAGATGGAGAGGGCCCGTGTGATAGATTGCCTCATTGGTACTGATCAGAAAATTCTTGACTGACTCCCTAAGACATATATTTCTGCGGGAAGCTGAAAACTGCAATTAGGTTAGGTATGATGCCCAGATTTGGTGACTTAGCCTAAGTAACACCATTTTGGGCCTGTGGTTTTCTTTCTAACACTGTAAATGGAAAAGTTCGCTATCAGGTTGGAAAGTTTAAGGCCATATCAGACGAAGAGTCTGGGCCTTTGCTGAGCTGACGATGAAAAGTGGTGATATTTTAGGTGAATGATAGATTGCACGGCATAAAATTTTAGTCTTGCGTGGATGCCTTGGTGTAGCTCCTGGCAGTACAACACTTAGAGGAAAGACCTTATTTCTGAGCCTATTCCCAGGGCTAACAAAAGCTTCCACCCTTGGAGGTCAGGGGTCCGAGGAAGGATGCTGTGGTGCCTGATTTCAGGAACAGTGGATGCACTTGGCCGTGTAAGCTGGTACTCATACAATACATGTGTTCAAGGCCCCTGTCACCAGCTAGACCACAAGACCTGACATATACTGTCCACTTTCTTGTACTCACTAATGTTTGTCCCACATTTTCCTTAATCCCTTTTCTCCAGCTTAACTCAGGCAAATGGAACCAGAAACCACCTCTCAGGTGATGGCAACTGCCCTGACAAGGTCTCCAGATGGCCCAGACCACCCAGACTTTCTTTCTATCTTTCTTTCTTTCTTTCTTTCTTTCTTTCTTCTTTTTCTTTCTTTCTTTCTTATTGAGAGACAGAGAGACACAGAGCATGAGCAGGGGAAGGGTAGAGAGAGGGGGAGACACAGAATCTGAAGCAGGCTCCAGGCTCTGAGCTGTCAGCACACAGCCCAGCACAGGGCGTGAACTCACAAACTGCGAGATCATGACTTGAGCTGAAGTCGATCGCCTAGCCAACCGAGCCACCCAGGCGCCCCCAGACTTTCTGAGCTAAACCCATTTGGTGCCTATGCAGATGGACCATGGAGTGACCTATGGACTTTTACATCATTATAATACTAAAATCTCCACCCAAGGAGAAGCCTCAGCCTCACTTACATAACATACAATGTGTAGGCACGTTTCCTTAAGGCCCATTCAGGACCTTATGCCCATCTTTACATACAATGACAAGCCTTCCCTATCTAAATATTCATCCTAACCCTAAGCAAAAAGAACCCATTCACCCTCTCCAGGGGAGCCAGGCTTTGGAACCCATTCTGTGATCTCTTTGTTTACTGCAAATAAGAGTTTTCTTTGTACAACAACTCAACCTGGGGCAGTTTCTGACTCAGTAGGGAGAGAACTCACCTTGGTTGGTTTGGTTACACCATCACATTAGAGGATGTAGCCTGGACTAGGAAAAAGGAAGCCAGTTTGATTTATAGATATTAGGCCTTTAGATATATGGCATATCAGCCTTCACTAGTACTCTTGTGCTGAGTCCTGCAAATGTTAGTGGCCAGACTGTAGAACAGATGATTGATAAGCACATAGTAGATGATCAATAAGCTTTTGGGGAATGAATACTTGGCAACAATGAACACAGTAACTCAAACTGGGGAATAAGGACGGAGCGTAGACCAACTTGGCCAGTATTTCCAAGAGACAAACTCTCCTGCTATACTTCCAACTCAGTATCGTCAGTTAAACAGCATAAATTTAGTTATTTGGAAGAGAGTTGGTAAGCCACGTTCAAGTTATTATATTTAGAATATTTCTTATTTTATTTAGAAAGTTAAATTTAATAATGACACAAGAAATAGCAAATGTATCTCCTTTCTTTGCTCTAAAAGCAGAAGTGTAAATATTTATCTCAGTTAACCATTTATTTGTGGACACTCCTACCAAAGAAACTTGCCAGAAGCCTGGGCATAAAAACCCTTGATTCAATCAGGCCTGAATCACTGACTCATTGTGTATGACCTGGGGCAAGTCACTTGACCTCTCAGAACTTTCAGCAGGAAACACAGGTGTAAAGCAAGAGTGTGCCGAAAACCAGATGCTCCATCTAAGTTGGCTTCATTGGGTAAATACGTCGTGGAAGAAAAAGAACATTGAATTCTTTCAAAGAAGTATTTTATTTATTTATTTAAATGTTTTTTATTTATTTTTGAGACAGAGAGAGACAGAGCATGAACGGTGGAGGGGCAGAGAGAGAGGGAGACACAGAATCGGAAACAGGCTCCAGGCTCTGAGCCATCAGCCCAGAGCCCGACGCGGGGCTTAAACTCGCGGACCGCAAGATCGTGACCTGAGCCAAAGTCGGACGCTTAACCGACTGAGCCACCCAGGCGCCCCACAAAGAAGTACTTTAAATTTGGCATTTAATTCTTAAACATGGGGCTTCTTAGAACTTGGTGAATACTTAGCAAATTCCTTATGAACTGCATACTTCCTTCTGGTACTCAACTTTATTGTAAAAGGATTTTCTTTAGGAATTAAAAACCAAATCTGCAGCTTTTAAATCTTTGAGATTTGCAGGTTTTGAACTTTTTGAAATCTGAGCAATGCTAGTGATGAAGTTTTGGGGTCCTGGGGGGGTTGTGGGGTCTGGAGCCGATGGCCAAGAAAGAATTCCTGAAGACGTCTTTGGTGCAAAAAAGGTGATTTTATTAAAGCATGGGGACAGGACCAAGGAGCAGGAAGAGTTGCATGGGATCCTGATGGGTAACTCGTTACATGCCCTCAGGTTGGGAGGGGGTCAGGGATAGAGTAAGTCTCTAAAGAATTTTGGAAGCAAAGTTTCCAGGACCTTGAGGGGTTACCTGTTGTTGGGAAAACATCATTTATTACTGTTTTGTAAAACCTCAGTCATGAGACCCTTCAGATGTATATCAGGGGTCCATAAGCTTGGAGTCCGATTGCCTAGCATATCCTAGCTGAGATAAAGGAAGTATATTTAAAGGATCCTCAAGATTGGGATAATTAAGCTAAGGTTCTCTTTGGCCCCTAGCAAAGTGTCATCCTTCAGGCAGCTGAGCTCCTAGAGGGAGGTCACTCTGCCAGTTTCAAGGACTTGTCAATGGGTTATAGGCAGTAAGGAATTTAATTTTTCATTTGCCTTAGTTTCCCACATTACCATGCCAAGCACTTAAGCCCCTTTCCTTTGTTCTTGGGCAGCCAGGATTGTCTGAGAAACATCACACATATTCCACCTGGGGGGGGGGGGGCGGGTGTGCTAGCTTGTTCTTTGCCCCTTAGCCTGCCTCATGCTCCCTCATCAGTAAAAATAGGAGCAAAAAGCCCACTAGGACTGGGAAGACTGAATATCTCCATAGCAGCGAAGGAGCAAGTTCTTAGATACTTATATTTCAACCTAACAATGTTTTCAATGACACCAATCATTTTGGTTAAAATTGCTTGCACACTTATCAGAGTTTTAGGTGGATAATTTTATTTACTTCTCACGTGAACTTCTAAAGTCAAGTTTTCCTACAATACCTATTTTACAGAGAGAGAAACTGAGGCTTTGAGAGATTAAGCGATTTGCCCAAGACCATATAGCGTTGCCTGAGACAGGTGGTGGGAGTTTAGAGCTCTCACTTTCACACTTGGTATTACCTTCCTTGGGGTGGAAATCACTGGATTAATATGCCAGCAGATAACGTATTGATTAGATAAGCCTCATCAAGACAAAGATGCTGGCTCTAAAAGAGATATTCTTTGGAACTCACAATTCAGCTGTATTTTGCAAAAGAGGCATTTTTACTCATTTGTTATCCAATCACAGGGACAAAAATCGAATCTTAAAGAGCTATGTGTAAAAAGCCCAGGAAATGATCTCTTCATCTCTAAAGCTGAAGTTCCCAAGCTTCAGAGTGCCTAAGAATTACCTGAGGAATCTTTCAAAATAGGCACGTCCCCATGACTCGCTGCTATGAATTTGCATGAAGTAGGTCTAGGGTTTGAACATGAGTCTGTAGTTTTAAAAGCAGCCAAGTAATTGCAGCGGAGGCTGCCCTCAGTCCACACTTTGAGTTCTGAAATTTCTTTTCACCTTGGATTCTTGGAGATCCCTGGCTTTTCAAAACAAACAATAAGGCTACTTCCCAAATTGCTTAATAGCAGCCTGACAAATTTGGTGTGAACAAACAACAGGTGCTATCTGCAAGAGGTGAGTCAGGACCCAAATCAGAATGTGTGCTGGTTCTTGGCTTAAGCGTAAATACGTAGATGGAACCCTGGCCTACTGAGTTCTCAAAACCAGCGATCTGGGCTGAACTCTGAAACTTTAAAATCCTCGAAAAAAAATGCTATGAGTGAGGACCTGTGCATAGTTCAGAAAAATGGAATTCTTTTGAATAGCATCACAATTGCTTGCTTTTAACCCAAATCATCCTGATACCTGTGGTAGGCAGGAAGTGACTAAGGCAATGCATATGGAGTGACGCCTCTTAATGGTATTTTTAGGACGGAAGGTGGCGGTACGGGTCTCAGGTGCCATTGGAATGGTAATTCTGCTAATTGGGTCTTGGAGCTAACACCTCTCTTGGAGAAAGGTAGGAAGTCTCACTTTACTGAATTGGTTCAGGGTTTTTCCTTCCAAGGATTTCGGCCACCTGTATTTGAAGGCAGACTTCTTACCCTGAAAGTTTGGATGTTGTTGTTTTTCTAAAAGGATAAAATCAGTTCTCAATGCCTGAGGAAGGCTAAATGGGATGGATTCTTGAAAAACTTTGTATTTCTTGGTTCCTATTCTTCTCGGGTAGCTTTCTCCCAAATACCTAAGAGTCCTTTGAGATTTCCCCTCCCCCAATTTAGGCTTTAAAAAGAAAATTAGTGTGAATCATTAGAGAAAAGAAAAGGTTCACTTAGGGTTCCCCCCCTTTGTCTTCTTTTTAAAGCTTTAAGTATATGATGTAACGAATTAGGAAGATGTGATATTTTCAAAGACTGAATAATACTTCTTTTGGACAAGGGAATTTTTAGTTCCTCCATGAACAGATTTTGGAGAAAGCAATCTGTGAACCCCCTGAAATAGTATGGAAAAATTTGAGTGAATATTCACTTTTCTGGGAACAGGGTCAGTTTTTTTTTAATTATAAAAATGGGTTCCCTCTACCTAGAAAACTTTAACAACTAGTAAGAAGTAAATTAGTTTAGAATAAGAAATACGAATATGGAATCAGAAATAACATTAGTTTATAGAAATTAAGCATATCTTTTCTAAGATTTTAAAAAGCTGGAAAGTTTGTTAATCTTTTCAGGACTAAGGTGAAAATCTCCAAGGCAGATCATTTAAATAATATGGCTACTTAATCTAATTTCACAATTAAGACTATTAGCAACTGCTTGTGGACACAGATATTATAACATCTCCTTAGTCATTAGGATTAGGATTAAAATATCAAAGGACAAGTAGACTACACATTTCCCTTTGAGTAACACTTTCTGCTTTTATCGATTTGTCGTGTAAATAATAAATCCTCAGTGACAGAAATCGTTGGCATTCAAATCAAGGAGGATAAATAGTTTTGTCCTTTTCTGTAATCTGAGTCAGAAAAATCCAAATTATAAATGTGTTATTTACACTGTATAAAGAATTTGCTCCCCCTCCAATCCGAAATACATAGGGGCCTGGAGGTAATTTAAAACATTAAAATTTATATAAAATAATTTTAAAAATTATCAAAAAATTTTGATAGACCAATAATATGAAAGTAAAGCTCCCACATATTCAGTGGTTTAAGGTGCAGTTCCAAAAGATAAAGTTTTCTTTCGATATATGTAATTAAATAAACTCTACATTCAATGTGGGGCTAGAAGTCAGTATCTTACTCGCATGCTCTACTGACTGAGCCAGCCCAGCATCCCTCTTTATTCTTTCTTAATGTTTATTTATGTTTGAGAGAGCGAGCATGGGAGAGGCAGAGAGAGAGACACACACAGAATCCGAAGCAGTCTCCAGGCTCCGAGCCGTCAGCACAGAGCCCGATACGGGGCTCGAACTCATGAACAGTGAGATCAAGACCTGAGCCGAAGTCAGACACTCAACCGACTGAGCCACCCAGGCACCCCAAGTCATATAATATTTTAAAGATAGTTTCCTCACTCATGGAAAGGAATATTAGAAGGTGGTTACAAAGAGTGTCTGATGAGAAAGGGATTTCCATCCCTTTTCTTTCATTTGAATAATCCTTACAACATAATTCTAATAATAATCAGGATGTAATCTGAAATGATCAACAATTGATAATTTACTACTCTGATATGGTAAGATCTTCAAACACTATAATAAAATATAAACTATCCTCTTCTACCTTTATCAGTGAATCAATAAGTATTTGGTCTTTTCCAATGTGTTTATTCTAATTTCCTGGATGTCTGATAGATGCTTCCATATCTCCCTATATTCACATCTTCAAATTTAGTCATAAACACAGTTAGCCATACCCTTTTCAAAATTTGGTCTGAATGAAAAAGAGAGCCTCAAAGTTTAGCCTTGGAATTAACATGAAAAGTAGTCTGATATCTATGTGATTCTGGAAACTCCTTCACATTATCCAAACTGGGATCTAGAAAACTAAATTCCAGTTCAATCTCTTTCCATTTTTGCACAGCTCAGACTCACAAACATCTATGTTTTGTAAAGCTGAAAAATGCTGTGTTTTAATCCCTACTGGGGTACAGTCTTAGGGTTTAGAGAATGTTACATCTCAAATGTATATAGAATAAGGAAATACATCAACATTTGAAAATCCTGCATTACTCAGTGAAAGGGTATTTTCCAAAGAATCAATTCACAATGTAAATTCATGAATGGTTGTAAAGGATGCATTTAAATTGTAAAGTAAACCAACAGATTTTAATGTAACAGAGTATACAAAGTTCATTCCTATTGTTTTATTTTTTATTTACATTACTATTGTTTCAGATACAACATTGCAACTTACCTTTATAAAATTACTATTTGGGAGCGCCTGCGTGGCTCAGTTGGTTAAGCTGTTGGTTAAGTGTCTGACTTGGGCTCAGGTCATGATCTCACGGTTCCTGAGTTCAAGCCCCACCTGGGGCTCACTGCTGCCAGGGCAGAGCCTCCTTTGGATCCTCTGTCTTCCTCTTTCTCTGCCCCACCCCCACAAATAAATAACATTAGAAAAATAAAATAAAAATAAAATTACTATTTGTTGGGATACCTGGCTGGCTTAGTCATAGAGCATGAGACTCTTGATCTTGGAATCCTGAATTTGAGCCCCACACTGAAAAAATTTATTATTTTTATTACTTAAGAAAAAATTATTGGGGCGCCTGGGTGGCTCAGTCTGTTGAGCATGCTACTTTGGCTCAGTTCATGATCTCGCGGTTCTTGAGTTCAAGCCCTGCGTCAGGCTCTGTGCTGACAGCTCAGAGCCTGGAGCCTGCTTCATATTCTGTGTCTCCCCCTCTCTCTACCCCTTCCCCACTCATGCTCTGTCTCTCTCTGTCTCTCAAAGATGAATAAACATTAAAAAAATTTTTTAATAAAAATAAAAAATACAAAAAATTATTACTGGTCAAGTTTTGACATAGTGTCAAAGAATATCTAAAAAGACTACTAAGATACTTCTCCAGTTTCCAATTACATATCTGTTTGAAGCCAGATTTTTTTATATACTTCAGTCAAAACAACAATTGGATGTTAAAGCAAATATGAGAATCCAGCTGTCTGCTATTAAGCCAGATAGTAGAGATTGCAAAAATGGAAAACAATGTTACATTTCACAAAAGCGTTATTAAGTTGACAAGCCATTGTGTTTATTATTATTTTAAATGAACTAGTAAATATTTTAAAACTTTCAGTCAGCTTTTATATCTAATCTGGTAAATATTGATAAATATAAACCCTATAAGCAAAGCTTTGTGAAGTCTGCAATAATTTTTAAGAATGTATAGAGAGGTCCTTTACATCAAAAAGTTGAGAGCCCCTTATGCATGGAATTGTGAAGGTACTAAATCCTTTTTCTGGAAACTGCCTCTCAGACATAGTGAGCACTTCTTTTGTGATGTGGGAGGAGGGAGATCAGCAACAAGATACTAACTCACATTAACTAAAGTAAAACTCCTACCTCTGAATTTCTTTGCTACGTTGTCTTGTGTAGTTGACAACATAATAAGTAGAAGTTGTATAAGGTAGGAGTTAGGATGTCAAAACCTGAAACACCTGTCATCTGCTGATCCAAATAGCTCATGTTTAAAATAGACGTTATATTTTAAATTAATTATTGAATGTTATTCAGGTGGTTGGTGCTGTAGATTGTGTAACTGAATCTCATGTCCCCTAATTTGCTGCTTGTGGATCAGTACTACATGGCTGGTGGCCATAATTCAGGCCTACAACTCAGAAGGGAATTTTCGTTAAATGTGAAGGTTTGGGTGTATCCATGGGCACAGAGAAATATTCAATCCATGAGATTCAGTGAGATGACAGCAGGAAGCTGAAGTAGGTCAAATAAATGAGCATAGGATAAAACCTCAGTCAATGCTCATCAAGAATAATATACAGAATAGAAAGCCAGGAGAAGGGTACTGTTTTTTGAATACCCACAACGGTTCTATTAGAAACCACTAGATTATATTTGGAACCCCTAGCTTACATTACCTAAGAGTAGATTTTAGCCCTACCCTTATCTCCTAATTTGGCAAATTATATCATCATAACAACAGTGTAAAGCAGGTATTTTCTTCATTTCCCAACGAGGAAATAAAGGTCTAGTGAGGTGAATACGCTTCCAGGATCACACAGATTCCACATCACACAGTCCCAAATCAAAGATAGGGTTTGGGTTTCAGGTCTCTCTTGGGGCACCTGGGTGGCTCAGTTGGTTAAGCATCCAACTTCGGCTCAGGTCACGATCTCATGGTTCCTGGGTTTGAGCCCCACATCTGGCTCTGTGTTGACAGTTCAGAGCCTGGAGCCTGCTTTGGATTCTGTGTCTCCTTCTATCTCTGTCCCTCCCCCACTCAAGCGCGTGCTCTCTCTCTCTCAAAAATAAACATTAAAAAAGAAAAAAAAGAAAATCTGATATATTTAAATATATATATAATATTTCTACCCTTGAGGAACTTTCATTTCTGGCTTGAAATTGTACTAGCCTTTTCCCTATTCTCTTGAGGTAGGGGGAACTGATAGAAATGCATGGATATGTAATGAGGTTTTATATTCATTCACAGTCAGGTAACATTTTACTTTTTCTTTATGGGCCATGAATTGCAAGTAAAAGGGGACAAACAACAAATGTGCTTTTGTTTAATAAAGAAACCCAGTTTTACTAAAGGTTCTTATTGCTGGAACTATTAGCAAAGGGGCAGCTAAGTGCTACTGAGCAAAAACCTGCAATTCTGCATTACAAATAATAAGCATAGAAATTTAGAGCTAAGATTGAGTGTTCCTGTGGGGTCCCACAGCTAGACACTTGACACCCACAATTTTCACCGTACCCCTAAATCGGCTTAATCCGCATTATATGTAAGAGTACATAAGTCAGATAATATGTTTTTTTTTAAGAAATTTTTTTAGCGCTTTATTTTTGAGACAGAGACAGAGCATGAGTGGGGGAGGGGCAGAGAGAAGGAGACACAGAATCCGAAGCAGGCTCCAGGCTCCGAGCTGTCAGCACAGAGCCCCAGGAGGGGCTTGAACCCACGAACCGCCAGATCATGGCCTGAGCCGAAGTCAGACGCTTAACTGACTGAGCCACCCAGGCGCTCCCCCAGATAATATATTTTCAGTTACAACTTAGCCTTTAAAAACTATCATACAACTAAAATTCAAGAACCAGTCTAAGTGGGATGAATCCGGCTCTCAAATTTAAGCCAGTTCCTCAAGAGTTGAATCACCTCAGGCAGTGTTCACACAAAGGCTGAAGCCTTGAAGATTTGTTGGGGAAAATTAGTGAGTGGGTTTCCCCAGACCAGCGTGAAGTCATCAGGCCAGGGCAATGCTTCCCAGAGGTGTAACCGCGGCGGGAGGGGGGGTGGTGGGGGTGGTGGTGCGGGTGGGGCGGAAACGCGCGGTACTTTGCAGGTCGGCCCCTGGGGACTGGGTTGGCTGACTACCTGGCCTGGTATTGCAATAAAATTCTTGACCTCTAAGCACATCCCCTAACACCACACCCAGCGCGAACTTGTTGAAAAGCATCGTTCCTAGTTTACTCGACTTTTCTGTTTTGACTTGTTCCTTATTGTCCAAAATACGTGATAAGGAGCAAGACCCCACTTTTCAAGACCTAGCTGAGTTCCAAAGCAGTTCACACTTCAGAGGATCCTTGGAAGGCGGGGGGGGGGGGGGGGGGAGCAAAGGAAAGGAAAGAAATCTCTTTTTACCCTGCAATAATTACAGCGGAACCTTCAATGGCCAAATTAGTGAATTTGTAAACCCACTCTCATTTTTTCCTAAACAGTGCCACCTAGTGTCCATTTTAAGTCATCAGGAGACGCTTTGGCGAGGACCAAAGAGAAATAAAGAAAGGGGAAAAGAGTAACCGGGAAGACTCTTTCCAGCTTTAGGGCGTTGGGGAAAAGATGGAGAAAAGAGCGTCTCAAGTATAAGTATTTTGGCTCGTTATCTTCTTAGAAAGCTCGAAAGAAGCAGAAGCCATTTAAGCCATTCCCTTGGAAATGGCTTTTTCTAAGCGCGCTACTTTCGAGTTCTACGGAGCACGATTTTTATTTTGTTATATTTATAATGCTCGCTGCTTGCGTGTTTTTACGTGAGGAGGCCAAGTGAAGGAAAAAAATATAACTATGTTTCCACTTTTCCCGCCACCCAAGACCGAAACTTCCGTGTAGGGAGG
Organism: Prionailurus bengalensis; assembly: GCF_016509475.1. Lineage (NCBI taxonomy): Eukaryota > Metazoa > Chordata > Mammalia > Carnivora > Felidae > Prionailurus > Prionailurus bengalensis. The sequence continues at coordinate 65,333,166 of NC_057353.1, read as the reverse complement.
ACTTTGACACTTGACGCCTGCTCAGAAACTTTTGAGCTACTGGGAAGAAAGGGTTAACACGCGGTAGACCTGTAGCCGATTTTATTTGGAGTCGCTGCCGGCGTTCGGAGGTTCCAGGTGTGCACACACACACACACACACACACACACACACCTCCCAGCTATCTCTCCCCAGGGCTGTTACTTAGTAGCCTAAGGGCACCATTTGGCCTCACAGCAAATTAGTTAAACCGTTTGGGGAGTTTATCGCGAAGAGGGAATCCTTGTAACTCAGACCGGAGCTGAGGGATTTCTGCAAAGCGCGGCCTCCCAGCTCCGTCGCTGGAGGGAAGGAGGGAATCAGGTGGTGGCCAGCCTGTGCGCAGTGCATTTCTCTGCACACGTTAGCAATCAAGTTAATTGAATTCATTGGAGTTTAGAACCGGCCTCTAGCTCAGAGAGGGCTTTGAATGGCCAATTTCTCTTTCTTCCTCTCCCCCTCCCCGCCTCCCGCCCGCCCGCCCGCGCTCCCAGTTCCCTCCCCCCGGGTTCCCCAGTCCGCACCTCCCTTCTCCACTCCCCTCAACCCCCACTCCCTCCTCCGCCCTATTAAAACACCCACCAGCTCCCTTGTTAAGACCCCCTTAAGTTGGAGGAGGCAGAAAGGCAACAACAGCGAGGAAGGAGAAGTCAAGACGTCTGGAAAGAATTACCCAGTCCTGGCTTCCAGCAGCCCATTGAACCAGGGACTTGAACCAGCCCCAGCCAAAGACTTTCTCCCGATTCTGCGCTTCCTGGGTTCTGCTGAGACTTCACCGGGCTTTTCTTGATACGAAAAAGAAAAGAGACTTTCCGTTATCAGGGGAGGGGGAACTGGAGCAAAATAATAATAATAATAATAATGATAATAATAAAATAAAAATAAAGTTAATTTATTTTTAAAGCACAAATTTTTCTTTTAAGAATTAGACTGAAGTGCAACGGAAATATTAAAAAGAATAGTGGTGAAATTTCCTTTTAAAGTGGGGGTGAACCAAACATTTCAGACTACCCCCCCATCCTTTTTAAATGTTGTTTTTAAATTTTTTATTTTTTTTGGCCGGTCGTCTCAAATTCATCTGATCTCTTATTACCTCAATTTTGGAAACTGCCCGCCACCGACCCTCCGGGACCACACAGACAGTCTGAGGACAACTTTATGACCAAGAGCTGAACAAGGTACGTTACACTGGCGCGATATGGTGAACCAGGAGGGCCCCCCGAATAGGCCAGGGAGAGGGAAGAAATTACCCACATAAGTGTTAAAAAATTGTAAAGCTAGTTTTCGACAGAGAAGTTTGAGGTCTGATAATTTCCAACAGACTGAAAATCAGGGGATATTTCAGATCACTGTCAGGCTTGGCAATATAATCCTGGCTTTCCCCATCCCTGCGGCGCTCGGCAGAAATCCGCTGCCTTTCTGGGAACACAGGTAACCTCTCTGCCTGGGAAAGACTGCACGTCCCGAGATGTACTTTTCCACTCCTCATCTTCCGGAGCCGCAGAGGGGCTCCCGGGCTAGGAAACCAGAATTTCCACTGTGCAAGGAAAATGCATTTCGCACAGCCACCCCCCTCCTTTTGCCCCTTCCCTTCCCATCCCTTCCCTTCCGTTCTCCCCCCCCCCCCCCCCCCCTACGTCGGGAGGAAAACCCTGGAACAGCCAGCTCAGTGCCTTTTACTTGTAAGTGGGAAACCCGCTTCTTACTTGGAATGCAAAGGGTTAAAGTGATTTGGGCTCCCAGCTCCTGGGAGCCGAGACCCTCCGAGAAGGAGGGTCCTTCGCCACCTCCTCGCAGCTACCGGCCTCGCTCGGCCACTCCCACTTTCCCGGGCTTCCCGTCCTTTGCACTCCCTGGACCCCAAGGCAGTGTCAGGCTCGGTCTGCCCGGGCTCAGCCCGGCTCCTGAAGCCTTACTTGGGCCAGGGGTCCCGGACACAAGCGGTGGCAGCCGCCGACCCGAGCGGGAGGAGGGCGCGCGAACCTCTGCTCGCCGCCGCCCGGGGGCAGGGCGTGCGTGGGGACCGCGCGCTGCAGCGCAGGCAGCTGCAACGTCCCGGGAGCCAACTCCGACGTGGCACGGAGCACGCTGGCGCTTCTCTTCGCAGCTGCAGCGCGGGGCCGCGCGGGTGGGGGGCTTGGGGGTGCCGTCCCCAGCGCCCGGCCTGGGGAGGGGGGGGACGGGGGCGCGCGGGAGCTGGGGCGAAGTGGGAGGCGAGCCAGAGGCAGGGTTGGGATGGATAATCAACACCTTGGGCGGAATTGGTCACGCTGGTTCCCGCCCAGCGTGAGCGAGGGCTCCGAAACGGGTCCCCGTGAACTGGAGGGCGGGTCTGAAAGGAGGGTCTGTGCGCGGGCCGGACGGGGAGGCGAGAGAGCACTTCCCCTCCGGCCAGGGAAACGCAGCCGAGGGGAAACGGCGCTGAAAGGATAATTAAGGCTGGAAAGAGGGGCTGGGAGCGGAGAGGCGGTGCCTGGGGAGGAGGGTTTACAAGACCCGGGTCCTATTACACCGGCTTCGGTGCCAGCGCCTCTTTTTCCATCCCCCGAACGCGCGCGCGGAGTTCTTGGACTCGGCGACCCTGCGCGCCTCCAGGGCGTGCGAGCCGCTGCAGCCGCGCGCCCAGAAGGTGCGTGTAGGAGCCCTGCCGGCCCCTCCCTGCCCGGTTCCCCACGCTTGGGGACCGTTGCAGCCGGGCGTCTCCCGAGCTGCTGCCCAGAAACGCTGCGCTCCAACCCACGTGGCTGGCCTGGGATTGCCTTTGACGTCACACCCTGGGGGGGAGGTGTGACGCAATAGGTCGGGGAGCCCTGATTGGCCGCGTAGGGCTTTCCCGAACTGGAGGCCTGAGTATATATAGACTCTCAGCTCAGTATTGCGAGTAAAGTGAAGGGTATTGGTAGTTGGGCTTTGCTGAGAAACTGAGGTGACTGCCAAGGGGGGGAAAGACTTCGCTGCCCTTTGTAGATTTCAAGCCCTTTTTTTTTCCCCCTCGCAGATTTTTTTCACTGCAGTGAGGGAGTATGATAATGTACCTTTGGAAGTGTTAAACAAGATTATAATTGTTTAGAAAGGTTTTTTTTTTACCACTTTTTAAAAGGCCAACACTTATTCAAATACATATGCAGTGACGAAAGGTTTAAAATTAAAATGTGCATTTATATAGAATTGGCTAGGACAAATATTTGTGTCCATCAAATTATTTGTAGATACTGTTTTAAATTTTACAGAATAGGATTGAAAAGAATACTTAAATTCTAAACTTTTTCTTTTCATACCAATGTGTGCAAATTGACTCATTAATTATATTTTTGCTGTGTTTTTCTAGTTGCTAGATACGATTACAGGAACCACTGAGGTGCTACATTTTTAATATCCATCATGCCACATCTCAGGTTTTTCCCACTGCTTGGCCCTTTTACGTTTTCAATAAAAGGTTAACTCTTTAACGTGCTTATGTTAGTGTCTATATTATGTCATGTGTGAGTTTGCAATTTTGGAACAAGTATTCAGAATTCTAGGTAAATATTTCTGGATGACAGCATTGTCATTAGAATATCATTACTCCTATTACATTTTTTAATTTATGTATTTCCTGAGGGGTATAGAAAACTGTCTTGTAGATACATTGACAAAAGTATATTACCTCAGTTGCTTGTGTTGTACCTGGAACTAACTCTTTACCAGAGAAAGTTATGCAGCTTATAAAAATGAAGTTCTTAAATAGACGATTAGCATCAAATTTGCATGTCACTCTCCACAAAGCAAAGATGTAGTAGGTTAACCTTCCTGGAACACAGGACTTGGGCAGCAAACGAATAAGAAACTTACTAGAAAGTAAGTCAGATTGGAACGAATAACTTTTGGTAGGTTTATAGAATAGCCTCACAGTTTTGAATTTCATAAACTCTTATTTTACACATGGTTTCCTTACCAGCTTTCTTTTAAAACAATTTTTTTTTTGACATTTTAAGCACAGACTGATTCATTTAGTATCTATTATTGGAACTGTGGGGAAAGCCCTTGGGGAGCGATGTGTAGGTCTCCTTTGGCAAAGCTATATTACATTGTCATAGTTTTAAAAATGGAAGTATAGTTCACACACAGTGTTACATTGGTTTCAGGTGTATAACATAGTGACTCAACAAGTCTGCTCTTCATCCTGTGCTCACCACCAATGTAGCTCCCCCTGCCCCTGGTATCGTACAAACATATTGCAATACCAGGGATTCTGTTCCCTACGCGGTACCTTTTATCCCTGTGGCTTAGTCACACAGTTACATTTTTCAATCTAAGAGCAAGTAGTTTGTTACATTATCAGCATCCTGACTGTTACATAATATGGGAGTGATGAGTTAATGTAATTGGAGAACAGATCATAAACTCCACTGTCTCTTTCTGGGTTCTGTTTTGTTTTTTGGTTGTTTTTTGTTTTGTTTTGTTTTTTGCTTGTTTTTGTTTTTAAATCCACCTTCACTCAGGCTGTGTTCCTCTAGGAGCCTGCAAGGACAGAGCCAGTGGCAGCTAGTAGACAGCTGACTGGGGGAGACAGCTCCCTGTAGAAAAATCACCTCCACCTCAAGTTGGTTTTAATCCTTTTCTCTCCAGTGGCAATCTGCCTAGAATAAGTATCGCCCCACGGCATATACCTTAAATTATTCAAGTATATCTCGAATGTCACCAATACATATAGATTTATAGAGTTTGTATATATACTGCCTTGTCCACAATCTGTCTTTCGAATTTGCACCCAAAGTAGGGCTTGGACTCCTGACCCCGAGATCAAGAGCAGCATGCTCTACTGACTGAGCCAGCCAGGCGCCCCTCACAATCTAGAAAAATGTTGTTGGTATAGAAGTCAAAACAAATATAATGAGGTCACACTCTTAAATATTTCTTTAACTTAAATAATAAAATATTTACAAAAGAATGCCTCTAAGATGCATCATTTTACTGCAAACTAAAAAACAAAAACAAGATGCAGTTCACATTTTAATGGAATTTGTCATACAAAAAATATACTCAAAGAAGTCTATAAATAACCACAGTGTAAGGCAAGACAGAAGAGGACCCATAAAAAGTGAAATAATGGCTACTGTTTATTACATGTCTAAAATGTATCAGGCACTGAGTTAGATACTTTATTTTTTTAATGTTTGTTTATTTTATTTTATTTAAAAAAAATTTTTTTTTTCAACGTTTATTTATTTTTGGGACAGAGAGAGACAGAGCATGAACAGGGGAGGGGCAGAGAGAGAGGGAGACACAGAATCGGAAACAGGTTCCAGGCTCTGAGCCATCAGCCCAGAGCCTGATGCGGGGCTCGAACTCCCGGACCGCGAGATCGTGACCTGGCTGAAGTCAGACGCTTAACCGACTGCGCCACCCAGGCGCCCCAATGTTTGTTTATTTTTGAGAGACAGACAGAGTGTGAGTGGGGGAGGGCAGAGAGAGAGGGAGACACAGAATTCGAAGCAGGTTCCAGGCTCTGAGCTATCCGCACAGAGCCTCACAGGGGACTCGAACTCATGAACCGCGAGATCATGACCTGAGCCAAAGTCCCATGCTTAACCCGCTGAGTCACCCAGGCGCCCCTATTTTATATACATTATATCTAATGTATATGGGCCAAATGCGCATCAAGAAAATTTTGTAATTAAAGGAATCTTGCTTCAGAAAGGTTGAACAACTCAATCAAAGTCACAGTGTTTAGTGAGGAGTGTGGATGAAATTTAATCCAATAAATCTTGAATATAATGCCCTTGAACTGGACTATGCTGTGGCTGGACTAGTCAAGTTTTCTGAGGGCTTAAATTGAGGAGAAATCACATCTGTGAGAGATCAGGAAGGATTTTGTGAAGAGCCTTGGCACTTGTGGCACATATGGTTACATGGGGTGTTGACCTAAAAGATAGTGTGCCCAAGAGCCAATGGAGGAACTTCAAGAACTAAGATTCCATGCCAAATTTTGTTTTGTTTTTTGTTTTTTTTTTTGTTTTTGCAAACTTTCTCCCCTTTGCCACACTGAACTCTAGGATGAAGCTTATGGCGGTGAAACTCAACCAATAGGGCAGTTGGGCGAATTGGCATCCTGGGGGTCATGGATCATTGCTGATGGTACAAATGAGGAAGAAATCCGAAACCTACAGCTGTGGGTGCAGACACAGCTGGGGTGACAAGGCCTTTGAAAGGCTTATTGCCTAACCTTGCGAGCTTGGCTCCAGGGTCTCTGCCAGGATCGATGCAGTGGGACTGGAGAGACAAAGGCCAACTTCAAAGCCAGAGAGGGAGAGGAGGTCAGAAGGGGACAAGATGAGGGTCATGTGCTCTAATATGTCCCAGAGGGTAATGTTCTCTAATGTGACGACTATTGAGAGGCTCCGTTTGGTACTTTTTCGGATTTCTAGTTGAGGACAGTAGCAGAGGCAATATGCATGGAGGAATGCGTATCGATCCAAATAAATCACTGGGGTTTTCTTAGACTTTAACCCAGTGATGGCCAAACTTTGTTGCAATTAGAATCAGTTATGGAGATTTGAAAATTACTGATGCCCTGTTAGCACCCCCTACCAATTAACTCTGGATGTTGTAGGAGCCGCATATCAGTAATTTTTACAGATCCCCCGAGTTAATTTGGACGTACATCAAAATTTGGGAACCACGACTTTTTAACCTTTGCTCACCACCATGGTTTCCTAATCCACTGTTAGCAGGCAAATGTCTACAAGCAAAGAATGTCTTGTAGTATAAAGATGTGGGTTTCCGTGCTCCATGCCAGTGTCACCTGCCTAAGTTAATATTCTTAATTGTGATCTACATATGATTTGAGGCTTAGCACCCCCATCCTCCATACAATGAGTTTAGGGGTAAAGAAAACCTGTGTTCCAGAACCAGTCCTTCTCTTTATGAGATGTGATTTTGAGCAATGCATTTTCTAAACAAATATTCTTTATGTATCTCCTTTTGGCCTTTGAGCCTTTGTATGTGTAAATATCGGCTACAAGTTAAAAAGACACCAACTTGGGGTGCCTGGGTGGCGCAGTCAGTTAAGCGTCCGACTTCAGCCAGGTCACGATCTCGCGGTCCGTGAGTTCGAGCCCCGCATCGGGCTCTGGGCTGATGGCTCAGAGCCTGGAACCTGTTTCCGATTCTGTGTCTCCCTCTCTCTCTGCCCTTCCCCCGTTCATGCTCTGTCTCTCTCTGTCCCCAAAATAAATAAACGTTGAAAAAAAAAATTTTTAAAAAAAAGACACCAACTTGGTCTTCAGTGGATTTGAGAATATAATGAGGAAGAGAGACAAGTGCACTTTATCCCTTAAGTTACTCTTCCTTTACATCAAAACCATTGGTATCCCATTGAAGCTGCAATAAATATATATAGTCCTTACCTACTTACAGTAAGCCTGCAAAAAAGTTGCACTCCCATTTTGCAGATGAGGAACTGAGGCTCAGGAGTAGATACCAAAAATGTACTCTTTGTACTCCTTCAGATGACCATGATGAAGAACATGCCCACATTGCAACCTACATTCATCCTTCTTATAGACACCCAGCTATGGGTGGCTACAATATGAAAATAAAGTTTCCATCCTGTCCCTAAAGTTTGAAGTTCAGAGATAATCGATTGTCTAAGGACACATGACTCATTCACCGGAACCCTCGGGTGATTTGCCTGAAGTCAGGTAGCTAATATGAGGCCAAACTTGGGCTTGAACCCATTTCTTCCCAGTCCTGCTAGTCTTTTCCCTATGCCACAGTTAACTAGCAGTGGATTAGAGGGCAGGGGAGTGAGTCAGGCTGATTAGGTAGTTAGTGGGCAGGCAACAAGTGGCAGAGATCTAACATCACTGAGCTCTAGCTGTTGATAATTCTTTTTAGGTACTTAAATGAGTTCTCTCTTTTAAATTAAGAATCTGTTGTGTGAAGTCAGTGGGATTATTTCCATTTTATAGATGAAGAAACTAAAGATGGCAAGTATTATGTGGCTTTCCCAATGTTGCCATGCCATTAAAAGGAAAAGCCAGGAATCTATCCCAATTCAGTCTGGTTCCAGAGGGACCAGGACACACACACACACACATACACACACACACACACACATTATTAGAGCCGAACGCAAAACAGTGTATGGATCAATGCACCATAAATATTGTAAGAGTTCCAGATTTCAAGTAGATAAAAGATGATCTCATTATCCCCCATGACCCACACTTGACCCCTGAATTCATAAGTTTCCTCAAATTGTAACTGACAGTTTCTGGAAACGCTTTTGGAGGGCCATTTGCCTTTTCTCACTTTATTATCCAAAGGTCTACAGTTGGTCTGGTACTTCTTACAAACCATTACGTTTAGGTAGCTGGGCAAGAGATTATGGAACTTGTCTTTTAAAAAGAAAGAAAAAAAGGGGCACCTGGATGGCTCAGTCTGTTAAGCATCTGACTCTTGGTTTCGTCTCAGGTCATGATCTTGCAGTTTCGTGGGTTTGAGCCCCACATCCGGCTCTGTGCTGAGAGTGCAGATCCTGCTTGGGATTCTCTCTCTCTCCTTTCTCTGCCTCTCCCCTCTCCTCTCCTCTCTGTGCTCACTCTCTCTCTCTCAAAATAAAAAAAACTTAAAAAAATAAAATAATTAAAAGAAAAAGAAAGAAAAAAAACCCCTTTAGGATGAGGGGTATTAAGGGTTCAACATATATTCATTGCCACTGCAGTAAAGAAAGGAGAGGGACCCACCCAAGTGCAAAAGGAGTTACTCATTTATTCAAAATATATTTATTGGATGCCTACTATGCGCCAGCCTCTGTCTTTGGTACAAGAACACACAGTTGATTGAGATAATCAAGTCCCTGTAGCCATAGAACGTACATAGGGCTCGTTGGAAAATCAAGTGTGGTCCGGGGAGAGTGACAGGGAGTGAAGAGAAGGTAGGGTGGAGGAGACATTTTAGAAGAGAATGGTAAGCTGAGACCTCTCTGAAGAGATATCCCTTAGTTCTAACTCTGTAGCCTTTCCCAGATGCTGATGACTAATTTGAATTCACTTCCTCTTTTTCCCCAAATCTAAAACAGAAGGACCACTTTATGAAGCTTTGGGAACTCAGTTCTCACCCCTGCACCCCTTAGTGCCATGGAAGCGGCTGTCATTCCAGCTCATCCCACCTTGCCTTCTGGTTAATAGAAAGAATAGGAGGAAGAAAGGCTCCGTTATCCATTGACCTATACAGTCCTACTTGGGGTATGTGAGCTCACAGCAAGGCTTCTATCTATCTGCTCTGCAGGTGGAACAATGAATGTAGCAGTGCCTTTCTTAAGGTAAAGCAGGATTTTGGCTGTAGGCGGTGATAACATGCTGTTGCATAGATGGAACCACCAGCTTTCTCTGGGATAACCCCATTCTCTGTCCCTTTTAGCTGCATCCACGCAGAAAAGTCTAAGAACCCAGAAATCTCTGCGTGTTGGCTAATCTTGTATCTGTACCTGAGTGTCAATTCCCCATTTTCCATAATAACGGGAAAAAGAGTTTTCTAACTTGTCCTTGCACAACATGTTTTATTAGCCGGAAGCAAAAGGAAGCTGCCTGTTTTGTCATGACAAATCAAATCTATTCAGCGAATATTTACTGAGAGTACAGTAACCTGGCTCTATGCTACCATGCGGATCCTACTTCTGGTTTTGAGACTGTTACTTAAATACTTAGAGTCTTGGTTTCCTCATCCTATGTGTATGTTATTTGTAACATGAGATTAAGAATACATTTATCACCTAAAGTAGTTAGGATTAAATGGGATCATGCCATTCAATAAGATAGACAATACTTAGCCCACTGCCTGGAACCTAATGAATGGTGAATAAACGTTAGCAGATATAACAACGAGGTCAATGACGATGTTGATGCATAAAGTTACAGGAATTCATTCAGCAAATATTTACTGAATACCACCTGTAAGCCAGGCAGGGTTTTAGGTCCTTGGGGCACATTAGCAACAGTAGATTTAGAAAAATCTGTTGACTTTGTGGAACTTACATTAGGGTGCATCAATCTATTCTTTACGCTTGGTTTGGCTTAGAATTCTGTGAAGACTCGTACTGGTGAATAATTGGTATCCAATCAAATAGCAGCTTAAAAATCAATTCAAGTTTGATGTGGGCAAAAAAAATAATTAAAATAAAATCCAACTTCTATGTTTTACATACTTACGGAAGGTAGATTTCTAAGTCGTCTCTCTCTTTAGCAGTAAACTCTTATGCTCCAGGACGGAACTACCGTATTTTCCAATTGAACAATGAAGCCATATGTCTGAGGAGATTTTGCTTATGAAGCAGAGTATCTGAATTGGGGATTGTCTCAGAAAGTCTCACACATATGGTGCCCATATCTATGCAATTGCCCAGGGGAAATGATAAAGAAACACACACTGTGTGTCACTCCTTGAGATCAATGTATTCCCTCCGTAAAGTTGGCTCTGAAAATGTGCCTTTTGCCCTTTGGCCTGTACTGACATATGCTGCATGTGTCTTACCGGGCAATAATACGATACATCTCAGAAATAGAAAGGTTCAGTTTTAACCAGGCTGCTGCAGTGTACTAGCAACTTTTCCCAGGCTTCAAAGGGACATTCTGTAGACTCCTATGATGTAAGAGGGTGTTCCCCCTCCAGCTGTGGCCAGCAGATGCTACGCAAACACTCTCTTTGTCCACGTGTGCTGATAAAAGCAAGGAAAATGTGAATAATGGAAAAGAATGGCAGGCAGTACTTTTGCTGGCTATGGTGATTTTAAACCCAAGCGAAGCACACACTTCAGCTTCTCCCTGGCTGAGCGTTGCAGTCCCCTTGAAATTTTTCACTCTTGTGAGAATGACTCACGTCTTGGAAACGACAAGTTCCAAGTCTGGTGCTCCCAGCACCTTTAGGCATTCGTTAAGGTGCCCGGTGGGAGTTTTCAGCATCCTGTCAGCTGTTTTAATTAACAAGGGATGCTGTGCTCTCTTGCCTCTCACTGGAACTGTTCCCCGGCACCGTGAACTTTCCATTCGTGTTGGGGTTCCCTTTATCAGCCTCCCAGGTTACATACTGTGATGTCCTGTAGAAGTGCTGGAAGGGGAGCACATCTGTGTTTGGTTGTTTTAGCTTCCTTGTTAGCTGATACTTTGTCTATTTTTTATTTTATTTAAATCCAAGTGAGTTAGCATATAGTGTAATGTCGATACTTTAAACTGGATTGTGTTTTGGCTTTTTTTTTTTTAATTTTTTTTTCAACGTTTATTTATTTTTGGGACAGAGAGAGACAGAGCATGAATGGGGGAGGGGCAGAGAGAGAGGGAGACACAGAATCGGAAACAGGCTCCAGGCTCTGAGCCATCAGCCCAGAGCCTGACGCGGGGCTCGAACTCCCGGACCGCGAGATCGTGACCTGGCTGAAGTCGGACGCTTAACCGACTGCGCCACCCAGGCGCCCCGTGTTTTGGCTTTTTAAACCCCCCTCAGAAACACTTTGATTTGGCTCCTCACCGCAGCTCTGTGAAGGGTCCCTGACAAATATTATTATCTCCATCCAACAAAAGAAAATAACGTCCACAAGCTAGAATCCTGGTCTCCAGGCTGTTCTGCATTACCTCGGGTTGTCTTAGTTAGGGTGAAGTCAACTCCAAATTTTAAAACACACGGAGATTTGGGGAGAGTGGTGCTCTTGGAGAGACATGGAAGTTGTGCCCTTTCCATACCCCCCTTTCAGCTGGCTGCTTCTGAGTAATGTCCTTTTATAATAAACCAGTAATCGAGCGGGTAAGCAGGTTTCCTGAGTTCTGTGAGCCACTCTAGCAAACTAATCAAACCCAATGTGGGCAGGTCTTGGGAACCTCTGGTTTAGAGCCAGTTGGTTAGAAGTACAGGTAACAACCTGGGCTTGGGACTGGTGTCTGAAGTTGGGGAGATGAGTGGCAGTCTTGTGGGACTGAACCCTTAACCTGTGGAGTCTGATGTTATTAGGGATGGTGTCAGAATTGAGTTAAATTGTGGGACACCCACTGTTGTCTGGAGAACTGTTTGTTGGGTGAGGAACCTCCTTTCCCTGACACGCTGGAGTTGGGTCCAGGAAAAGTTGGGCCCAAAAGAAAAACAAACTAACAAAAGTCTACCAGGTACCTCTTCTATGTTCAGCCTTGGAGATACTTCAGGAAATACAAAAAAATATATAGTTCTTCTCTACTCTGGTTGTTCAAAACCTTATTCAGAAGATACACAGACCATAGGGAGGAATACAAAATTGGCTGTTATTTTTTTTTTAATTTTTTTTTTTAACGTTTATTTATTTTTGAGACAGAGAAAGACAGAGCATGAACGGGGGAGGGTCAGAGAGAGAGGGAGACACAGAATCTGAAACAGGCTCCAGGCTCTGAGCAGTCAGCACAGAGCCCGACGCGGGGCTCGAACTCACATACCGCGAGATCGTGACCTGAGCCGAAGTCGGACGCCCAACCGACTGAGCCACCCAGGCGCCCCAAAATTGGCTGTTATTAAGAGCTGAAATGTGTTTCAGGTCTAATGTATCACAGCTTTTTGTTTTTCAGCTTAGAAGCATCTTTTTATTTTTTGTTTACTTTCTTCTCTTTAAGTTTTTTTGTATTACGGCTTTAAAAGGATGGGAAATTTACCTGTTGAAATGAAGCGTGATGCTCTTTCTTCCTTAACTGATTTTATTATTATTTTTTAAAGGTTTATTTTTGAGAGAGTGTGCGTGTGTTTGCCTGAGCAATTTGAGGAGGGGCACAGAGAGGGAGACAGAGGATCCAAAGCAGGCTCTGCACTGACAGCAGAGAGCCAGATGTGGGGCTTGAACTCACGAACCGTGAGATCATGACCTGAGCCAAAATTGGACACTTAACCGACTGAGCCGCCCAGGCTCCCCTAACACATTGTGCTTTTCAGTAGAGCCTTGCCACCGTCATCTCATTTGATCCTTGAAACAGCACTCTGAGGTCCACCAGAAGGACATCCGTATCCCTGTTGTGCAAATGAGCAAATTGAGGTGCAGAAAGTCACTTAGCTAGTTAAGTGAGAAAGTGAGGTTGGAGCTCCTGAGTGCTTCTAGTCCAACACTCCCCGTGAAACCATGTGTATAACAAGTATGGGGCAAGAGTGGTTAACCAAGAGTATCATTTGATTATATTACAGATGCATTGTGAGAGGTTTCTCTGTATCCTGAGAATAATTGGAACCACACTTTTTGGAGTCTCCCTCCTCCTTGGAATCACAGCTGCTTACATTGTTGGCTACCAGTTTATCCAAACAGATAATTACTATTTCTCTTTTGGACTGTATGGTGCCTTTTTAGCATCACACCTCATCATCCAAAGTCTGTTTGCCTTTTTGGAGCACCGAAAAATGAAAAAATCCTTAGAAACGCCCATTAAATTGAACAAAACCGTTGCTCTTTGCATCGCCGCGTATCAAGAAGATCCAGACTACTTACGAAAATGTTTGCAATCTGTGAAAAGGCTAACCTACCCCGGGATTAAAGTTGTCATGGTCATAGATGGGAACTCAGAAGATGACCTTTACATGATGGACATCTTTAGTGAAGTCATGGGCAGGGACAAATCAGCCACTTATATCTGGAAGAACAACTTCCATGAGAAAGGTCCTGGTGAGACGGATGAGTCACATAAGGAAAGCTCGCAGCATGTCACCCAGTTGGTCTTGTCCAACAAGAGTATTTGCATCATGCAAAAATGGGGTGGAAAAAGAGAAGTCATGTACACGGCCTTCAGAGCACTGGGACGAAGTGTGGATTATGTACAGGTAGGTTTCCGAATTCCTGCCAGGGCAAACATACATTTAAATAAAGCAGCTTTTGTGTCTCTCCAGGCATATGCTATAGCCCATCCTTGTCCCTCTGAACACAGTACTCCTTTCAGTTCATTTGAAAACCGCGTGACTGTTGAAAGCACATTTTGAAAGCGAGGAAAAAAAAATCTTGTGAAACTGTTAAAGACTATCTACGAAAATGCTGAACTTACGCGGTGTTATTGGTTGGAAATTGAGATTATTTTGAACAGGAGACCCTTCCTTCCTTCTCTCCCCCTCCCTTACCTTCTCTGCCCCCTTGGTTCTGCCAAGTCAAATCCAACGTCATTTTCCACAGTCTTAAAATCTCCAGACCTTGTACGAAAATAGTGTCTGCCGAGCAGAAGGGTCTTGAGAAAATCTGCAGGCTCAAGGGATGGCTATAAAACGTTTTTCACGGAGACTGGGCAAAATGGGGGTGGTGAGAACAATTTTGATTTAAAAGGGTAAGGCATTCAAAGCTGGGAGACAGAAGGAGAAGGAAAATGAAAAAGGGAGAAAAACAAACACACACAAAAACCCTTCCCAGAGCAAAACCGAAGTAATGTTTATTTCACTCCCCAAACAGCATTACCTCACTCACTGCACTTGACCTTTGAAAGCATTTGTGATGGTGTTTGCTTGCATGAAAATGAGACAGGCTGTGTCTGTCATTAATTCCCTGACTGCTCTGCTTGCTCCAGCATTTCTCCCCTCCTCGTTCTCACTGAAGCTTTCTTTAGAATGTTAGTAGGGTCCCTGTGAGTTTTCTAACTGCAATTTTCTTGCAGATACTTCAGTTAAATTTTGGCCATGATGATACGGAGAAGGGAGAAATGTCTGCAGTTTAAGAGAATCCAGTGGGACACTCTCCCAATCTCCAATCAGTGAAATCCGACTTTTCAGAAGACCCATCATATACTTTAGGGTCCCTGATTGTCACAAGGTCACGCCCAGTGGGATGGCATGCTCTGTGTGATTGGGGGAGAATGGGCACCGGCTTCAGAGTCAGCTGGATGACCCGCCTGGAGCAGGACCACCTTTCCAAGCCTCAGTTTCATGGAGAGAATAAGCCAGTCTCACAAAGGGTTTGAGATTACCACGGGGTTAATTCTGGTTACTATCTGAGGAGTTTTGAGGCATTTTTTCCCCCTCAGTTGGTACCAATCTGCATATTAATCTCTTCTAGGGAGTTGATAGAGTTTCGCTCCCAAGTGTCTCCTAATTTCTAGAATGTTCACAATCGAGGTACTTTTAGTTAACTCAGGACATTTTTATGTATTTTCATAGTGTAACTTCAGGCCCAGATAGAGGATGAAATGATCCTTTTAAAGGAAGTGATGGGGTGGCTGGGGAATTTACAGAGGGTTTGAAGACTGAAGCCTAAGATGAAGAAACATGTTTTGATATTTCGCCTTTAATTCTAGTTAAAACAATTGCTACATTTGTCATTTCTAATCAAGATGTCATTGTGTGAGTTTTCTTTTTTCTTCTCTTTTTTTTTTAAGCCTGTTCCTCCCAAAGCCGCTTCTTCCATCATTCCTGTGTTGAACTTTGTTTGTATCCTTGACAACTTGACATTGTGCCTGACCAGGACAAAATAATACAAGCTATGGAACGTTAGTCTGGGCTCCTTACTAGAACCCTAATCAGGCTTGAGAACTTTCCTTCCATCAGGCTGAGGCCTCCAAGTAGACTAACCTGAGCACCAGCTGTTAACTGGGTCCTAAATCCTGCTAGAATTCTCCATCCATTCCAAATGTTCAAGGGGACTGACACAAGAGTAGAAAACCATTTGGCATTCTGAAATCAGGTGACTCCATCCTGCCATTCCTCATCAAAATCCCCAATTTTTAACCATGTCTGTTCTATAAAAGTGGAAACATTATAACAGTCAAACCAGTACGTTCTCACCATCCATTCTGACTGACCCAGGGTCTGAGAGTTGCAAAGCAGAAAGAAGCCACAGAAAGACCAAGGAGAGAGGTTCAAGGATGTTGGCTACTAAGCATTACAAGTGACTGAATGTGGAGAGCAGATTGGCTACCGAAGGAAGGAAGTAAAGTTTAGGTGCTCATACACAAGAGAGAATGGGGGCTGGGGCAGAAATAGGACCATCTGCTCACATCCTTGCTACCCTGACTGAAGACACTGCTTAGCTGGGCAGAGATGGCGCGGATGATTGTTTTTCTCAGATGCGGCTGAATCTTTGCACTGGCTAGTTCTCTTCACTTCATCTTTTTTTTTAAGTTTATTTATTTATTTGAGAGAGGGAGAGAGACAGAGACAGAGAGAGAGAGAGAGAGAGAGAGCGAGCGCGAGAGCGCATGCATGCGGGGGAGGGGGAAACCCAAGCAGGCTTCGCGCTGTCCGTACAGAGCCCAATGCGGGGCACTATCTGAGAATCATGAGTCGAAATCAGGAGTCCAACGCTTAATGGACTGAGCCACCCAGGAGCCCCTCCATGACCCTTTTAGCAGGAGAAAAGGAAGACTAAATTATTCAAAATAGTAGAGTTGACCCTTGTTATTCATGGAGTCTGTATTTGTAAATTACCCTACTCATTAAAATGTAGTCGTAACCCCCAAATCACTACTTGGCTGCGCTTTTGTGATCATTTTGAGACGTGCAGAACAGCAAGAAATTTGATTCACCTGATGTTCATGTTCCCAACTGAGGTCAAAGAAGACTGTGCTCTGCCTTTTTCAGCTTTTATACTGTAAACAAGTAACTTCTTCATAATGTATTTAGTATCATGTTTTTCACATTGTTGTGCTTTTTGTTGGTGATGTAGCTGTTTAAAATGCCCCCCCGCCAAGTGTAGTGCTGAAGTGCTTGCTGTCTAGTGTTCCTGAGCACAAAGCTATGATTGCCTTATGGAGAAAATGTATTTCTTAGGTGGGCTTTGTCCAGGCATCAGGTACAGTACCTTTGGCCCTAAATTCACTGTTAATGATTCAAATACATATAGTAAGATGTATTTAAATGGGAACACAAATAACACAGTTATTTATTAGGTATTGATTTATTAGGTATTTATTAGGTATTGATCAGTAGACAAAGATGTGACCAGAGCCTCAGAGGAACCTAACCTTATATTTCTGCTAGAAGCCATTTTTTTTTTTTTTTTTTTTTTTGGTGTTCTCTACATCAGTGTTCATGGAAACTTCGTGGAACATAACTACCCTGAATCATGAGAATTGACAAGTATGTATGTAGTATTTGCTTGGTTCCCGTATTGTATGGGAAGCCTGAACTATTCTGAGGGCCAATGTTGAGAATGTTCTATGTCTTTTTATATCATTCATTTTAGAGGATAAGATTGGAGCACAGTGAAATAGGAATGGGACATCTGAATTCCAGACTTGAATCTGTTGTTTCCTTGCTATGGGCCTCAGCTGGTAGAACAGATGATCTCCGAGATCATTCCCAGCTCAGAACTCTAACTCAGTACAGTTTTTTTTGTTTTTGTTTTTTTGGTTTTTTGTTTGTTTTTCAGTACAGTTTTAATTTCTCTGACATTTTTAACAGTTACTATCATATTTTTCACTTTCATTTGGTTTACTTTTTTAAGATTTTATTTTCAAGTAATCTCTACAGGCAACATGGGGCTCGAACTCACAACCCTGAGATCAAGAGTCACACACTCCACGGACTGAACCAGCCAGATGTCCCTCACTTTGATTTTTAGTATGCCCTTTTCCCCCAGTTTGGGCTCTTGAATGTAAGCCCTGAGTAAAATGCTACCATTATGGGACTTCCTGATTCCCTTCTTTAGAATGAGAATTCCAGCCATTTGGAATAAGGGCGTTTCTTGGCTTCAGCCTTAGAGGTGACAACATTTGGTTTCCCACGTTCCCAGCTGTCTTGTCACCTTTGTTTTACACCTTCTATGACTTTCACTCATGTTTAAGCCTTCCTAAAAAGAAAAGAGAATGACCAAATGACTCCTTTTTTAACCTTAATGTTTTGAATAGATTCTAGGTTGACCAAAGTCAGTAAGTATTTTACAACAACTTGGGTAATTCATTCTCCCAAGGAAGGTATATATCTTCCTAATTCTTTTAAAAAACAGCAACAGAGAAGGGCCAAATTGCTTAGATGTCTATGATACAGAGGCTTTCCACTGGATGGATTTGAGATCCTTTGTCATAAACTCAATTGGTGTAGGAGAGGGTAATCTTCCTTATCCTGCCTCCTTCTCACAAAAAGAATGATTATTTTTTCATTGAGGGTATTTTTTTTTCTGGAATGGTTTTACTGCTAAATTTCAAAGTGTGTTTTTAACTCTAAAATTCTTAAATTTTATGATTTTGTATTTGCCACTGAATCTGAGGCTGGTAAATTTAGCTATAGACTTACTTGTAAATTCCATTTACCCAAAATCCAAGTAAATAGAAAATCAAGATTTTTAAAAATTAAAAGTATCATGCAATATTGATAAAGTCCTAGAAGTTGGTTATGATAAAATTAATTGCCATCCATCTTAAGCTTTTGAGTGACCTTGTTGGTTATATGAGAAATTTTAAATTGTGTGCAATATCCTATTTTTGTGAAGGTTATTTTCCATCCTAATTTTTTTGGTCTCCCCTATCTCCTGCATGTATGTGGTTTCACCCAAATTATGTACTCCTTTTCAGCAGATAATTCAGTTTTCAAGTTGAGATTTGAAAAATAAAATTCTGTCTTCTACATTTATGTACTTCCGAAACCAAAGAATATGTTCCCATTTTAAATAGTATCACATGCATTAGGTTCAGTGTCAATGAGATATGAAGTCAAGATGCAACAAACATTTTTTTTAAGTTTTAATGGGTCCAGGGTCTACTCTTTGCTATAGGATGAATTTTCCCACAATAGAATGTACTTTACCCAAAGGTACATTCAAGGCTATAAAGGAATCATAATCGGCTGCAAACTGCTCTCTAATTTTTTAATTTTCTCTAGTAAACAACCCAGTGTAAGGACTTTTACATTGCCTGCTCAGAATTGAGTTTGCCGAACTTAAGTTTATTGGGTATTGGACTAGGTAGGGATTGGTTCCCTGCTCTCCCGGTGAGTCATCACTTATTTACAGTGATTGTACGAAGGACCCCTTCTCTCATTGGATTAGTGTCCTTAGTGGGTGTCTCTGTGTTTGGTTTGTCACTTCTGGTTTTGGTTCGTCACTTTATGTCTTCCTTTTATTGAGCATTTACTATGAGTTAGCCAATATTAAGTGCTTTACATACGTGATCGAACTAAATTACCAATATAACAAACTTTAGGTGGATGTGATTATCCATATTTTTCACCTGAGAGGTGGAGGCTTAGGAAAGTGAGGTAAGGACACTACAGTCAACAAGTTAGTCCAAGTTTATATAAACTTGGTGAATGGTGGATTGAGATCTGTTTAGTTCCAATATTTGCATGGTGCTTTCTCTTTTTCCAATAGTGTGTTTACTCTGGTATTATACTGTTAAGAGTTCAAGGAAACTGGCATCATCTTGTGTTTGGTAGTAAATAACTATTTGTAAATTTTGTTGTTGTTCTGGCCTACCCCTTTTCACTAGATAAATGTCCCCAGGGAAAGGAGAGTGAGGGAGGCTTTCCATTTACTTTGTGGTAAAGCTGTGTCAGGAAAGCTGGTAGCAGGGTCATGACCAAGAGTAAATTCCACACACTATAGAAAAAAATAGTCTCACTGGGTCAAGGTTAAGATGAAGGGTCAAGCCTTGCAAGCAGGCAAAGGATAAAAGCAGTAGCAACAGAAGGGGTCCTGATTTATTTTCAACCTGTTTCCTCATTGAAGGCAGCCAGAGTAATTAAGATTTCCTCTTAATCTGTGTAGCTCTCAGTGCCCTTTGAAGTGGCATGGGGCTCGAGTTGGGGTGGGGAGATCCACCAGGCAGTCTGAAAGGAAACACGTTCAAAAAAGTGAAACATGGAGACTTGACATTTTAGACTTGGGTCTTAGAATTTGAACAGCATTTGGTAGAATAGGTAACAGTCTTTCTTTCTTTCTTTCTTTCTTTCTTTCTTTCTTTCTTTCTTTCTTTCTTAATTTCTTTCTTTCAGTTCTATTTATTTTTTTTAAGTTCTATCTATTATTTTTGAGAGAGAGCATGAGCAAGGGAGGGGCAGAGAGAAAAAAGAGAATCCCAAGCAGGCTCCGTACTGTCAACATGGAGCCCGATGTAGGGCTCAGACCTACCAAAAGTGAGATCATGACTTGAGCCAAAATCAGGAGTCAGATGCTGAACCGACTGAGCCACCCAGGTGCCCGGTAACACTATTTCTAAGGGAGATTTTTGTTTAAATTATAGTGAGGTAGATTAAGATCAGTGAGATAAATTGGAATGAATTTATAGTCTAATAACTTACGTAATAAACTATACACTAATCGTTTGTAACTGGATTATAGATAGTTGCAGACACATTTGAATTTGTTCATTGGGATAAGACATCCTTGATATGTAATCAGTTCCCATGGTCATTTTAGAGATTCTTTACTGAGCCATCTCTTTGTGTTAAGGATTGTCATAATCCCTGAGGTTATGGGTTTATTTACTTAGGGAGTATAAAAGTGTAAAGCTTATTACCTTAAACTAATAATACACTTCTCTACAGTCCTTTGTAAATTTACAAGGTACTTTGATATGCAGTGTCTCACTCCAGTACCATGATGATGGTAAGCGGCTTGTTAAAGGTCACAGAAGTAGTGAGAAACAGGACCCAAGACTTAATTGACGCTTCTTGATTCTGAGGGCATTTATCCTTATAATAGGCACAACTTGACAAAAGGAAAAAAAAAACTACTTTATTAATGTTTCACACTTTTTATGCAGTTACTGTTCTTTATAACACATGACGATGGAGGCATTGGGGATTTTTTTTTTAAATTTTTTAAAATATTTGTTTATTTTTGAGACAGAGAGACAGAGCATGTAGAGGGGAGGGGCAGAGAGAGAGGGAGACACAGAATCTGAAACGGGCTTCAGGCTCTGAGCTGTCAGCACAGAGCCCGACGCGGGGCTCGAACTCACGAGCCGTGAGATCATGACCTGAGCTGAAGTCGGACACTTAACCGACTGAGCCATCCAGGCGCCCCAGGATTTTTTTTTTAATCCACTAGAATTAAAATTGGGCTTAGAACGTATTTAATCTCTACTTAAAAAAAATTTATGAAAGAGAACCCTCCCCCTGCAACCAATTATTTTCGTCCCACGGTTGGCAAACTCTGCTTGTAAAGGGTCTGATAGTAAATATTAGGTTTTGCAGGCCATATGGTCTCTATTACAACTATTCAACTTTGCTGTTTTAGTGTGAAAACAGCCATAGATGACATGAAAATGAATATGCTTGAGTTCCAATACAACTTTATTTATGGACACTGGGATTTGAATTTCATATAACTTCCATGTGCCACAAAATATTATTATTTTTTAATTTTTTCATTTATTTTAAAAGGCAAAAGCCATTTTTAGCCCACAGGCCCTAACAAAACAGGTGGCAGGCTAGACTTGGCTTGAAGACCTAAGATTGTCAACCCCTGGCTTATTTATTTTTTTAATTTTTAAAAATGTTTTATTTATTTTTGAGAGAGAGAGAGACACAGAGAGAGCAGAGGAAGGGCAGAAAGAGAGGGAGACACAGAATCTGAAACGGGCTCCAGGCTCCCAGCTGTCAGCACCAAGCCTGACACAGGGCTCGAACTCACAAGTCAGTCGTGAGATTGTGACCTGAGTGCGAGTAGGAAGTAGGATTCTTAACCAACTGAGCCACCGAGGCATCCCATCAACCCTGGTTTAGATAGGAAGGAAAGGGGAGGGCGTTCCCTCTTGACTGCATTGGGGAAGGATGAAGACGGAGGGACGAGGATCTTATGCACTTGAGTTGGATTCTGTGGTTAAGACTGAGGTGGCTGGTTCCTCCCAAATGTGTCTTTTTGCCTTGACACTTTCCCACTCATTTTAGTGAAAACTTTGCTTCATTTCCATAACTCCTAGTGAGAAATCCTATGACTAGTGATGATGTGGTTTAAACAAATTACAGTTAAGACATTCAGTGTGGACAGTGAGATGTTTTGATTTGTTCTCTAATTGTTTCCTGTGTGCAAATCATGGCCTGTAGTTTGTCCCCAGGTGAGGTCAAGCTCTGCGTCAACTGGTGTTTGTCCCCCACCGTTTCTAGCCTAGAGCTAAATAGCCAACATTTATGAAATCACATACTTATTATTAATTGGTGGGGAGACAACTAGAAAGCCTGTTCCCACTCTACGGATTTTCAGAGGGACTAAAGTTACACTCTTGATATACTAATAAATACAAACTGTTAGGTCGATGAACATACATGCTGACTGTCATAAGTGATGGCTTTCTAGCTGGCATTCTGTCACCAAATAGCATCCAGAAGTTGGACCTCTTTTTTTCCTTTCTCCTCTTTTTAATATGGAATGCTTCACCTTGCATGTCCTCCTTGCTCCGGGCCATGCTCGGCTCCTCTGTAGTGTTCCACGTTTCATTTATGTGCTGCTGAAGCACCTAACAGAAATCGAACTTCTTTAAAGCTCTTTGATCCTGCCACTGCAAACCCCTTCCCAGGAGATTTCTGGGAGCTTTCCCTTCCGACACAGTTAAACCCACCAGAACAGTCTCTCTCTCTCGGAGAACTGCTGGCTGTTTGCAGTTGGAAAGTGGGAGGGGCAGGACCAATTTCAACATTCAGAGCCTCAGAAGTGTGGTTCAAGGTCATTTCAAAGGGGCGGTTCCCTTGGCTCGCCCCTGCTCACAAGCAGGCGGAGTGACTTGCGTATTAATTCTAGATTGCCCCTTCCTGTTGTTTTTAGTCTTATTTTAGCTTTCTGGTTTTACCTTTCCCAGCCTGAGTCAATAGAGGTGGGTGTGGCCATAAGCTCAGGATGCTGCAGCTAAAGGTGGGTCAACTCTTGCCCCCGCCCTTCTACCCGTATTCCAGGCCGGACAGGCTTGCAGCCATCCATGTACAAGCCAGTGGTAGACCAGGCACTCAGAGAGGCAAAAACGTCACTTTGGGTGAAATTTGTTTAGGCTGCTTCTGAGGCTTCGTCCAAACCCAAGTATTAGTAAAATCGTACTTTCTACACTGAAAAACTAATGCCCAGCTCTTGCCTAGATGAAGTGAGATCATGCTGGACCAAAAGAGAATACTCAAAACAAAACAAAACAGAACAAAACAAAACAAAACAAAATAAAACAAAATAAATGGTTTTGTTGAGAAAATGAATGGTCCTAAATAAGTAGAGTAAAATAAGAAATTCAGATGTTAACCCTAAAATTACTATGATTAACTAAATACAGAGAGATTATAACTGAATACCCTATATACTTCTTAATTTATACGATTTTTTTAATGTTTAATTTTTGAGAGAGAGAGAGAGAGAGAGAGAGAGAGCGCGCGCGTGCATGCATGCACGTGTTCTCGAGGTGGGGAGGGGCAGAGAGAGAGGGAGAGACAGAATCAGAAGCAGGCTCCAGGCTCTGAGCTGTCAGCACAGAGCCCAACATGGGGCTCCAACTCACACACTGTGAGATCATGACCTGAACCAAAGTCGGATGCTTAAGCGACTGAGCCTCCCAGGCACCCCATATAAGTTTCAATCATGCATTTAAATCGCTATTTTACCAACGTTATTCATTAATATATAATATATATATTTTTGAAAAAAATTAATTTATACTTTTTTCAGAAAAAAATAGCTGTCAGTAAAACTGAGACACACATTTTTTAAAATGTTGAAATTCCTTAATTAGTTAAGTCAGGGACTCATGAGAGAGAGAGAGGGAGAGAGAGGGAGAGAGAGAGAATCCCCTTTAACTCAAGACTTTATGCTTCTACAAATTATTTTCTAATTTTTTTTTTCCATTCCAAACTGGTATATGAAATCCCTACTATTTTAATAAAGTAGTATGGAGAACTGTAAAGATAATTACTTTTGGTGTAAATAAATAGGCTAAATATTGATTAAATCCATTTTGGTGAGTCAGACTTGATGGAAAAATAATGGAATTGCTGATTAACACTCCAGTCTCTACTAATTTTTTATTGTTTGGATGGGGTTGTGAAACTGGTTCATTACATGTCAACCTGATCCATTTTTATCTACTAGGCTTTGCTGTAGTCCACAGAAAGGAATACCATGTCTTACTGGTATTAATCAGGGATGGGGAGGTGGGGGCACTTCTCTTATTTCTGGTTTTCTTTGATCATGTGGAAGAAGCTCTATCCACAGGTATAGCCTACCTGCGGGAAAGGTGGTAGCATTTCTCAGCTGTGTCACTCCTCCCTCCCTAAGAGAAGTGATTTAATCTGATTGGTGAGTCCAGGAGAAGGGGAGCTGGCTCCTTCTTACCCATTCCGTCTGGGAGTGGGTGGCCACCAAGGAGCTGGCATCGGCCAGACCTTTAGAAGGGCATGCACTTTATCTGTAAGAGGAGGCTGCCCGCACTTAGGTGCTATTTGGACTTGATAAGTCTGTCTAATACTGGAAAATGTAATTAGGAAGGCTGCTATTCCACAGGGTATAAGCCCTGTGCTCTGTATCAGCTTTACGATGATACCAGGGATATTTTGGTTTCTCATCTCCCTTATTCTTCTGTTTCATTTTCCAGTTGGCTCAGAAATCAGGCTGGAAAGAAAAGTATTTGTAACCCGGCCCCCTTGGGCCTCCAACAGGAATGTTCGTCAGAGGTTCACTAATATAGACTAATCCCAATAACTTTCTTGAAGTCATAATTTGGTTTGGTTTCAGAATTGCTTTTTTGGACCCGTCTAAAGATTTAAAAAAAATTTTTTTTGATCTTTATTTATTTTTGAGAGAGAGAGAGAGAGAGAGAGAGAGAGAGAGAGAGAGACAGAGTACGAACAGGGGAGGAACAGAGAAAGAGGGAGACACAGAATCTGAAGCAGGCTCCAGGCTTGGAGCTCCGAGCTGTCAGCACAGAGCCCGATGCGGAGCTCAAACTCAGGAACCACGAGATCATGACCTGAACCAAAGACGGACGCTTAACCAACTGAACCACCCAGGCGCCCCTGAAGATTGTTTGTTTGTTTTAATTTTTTTTTTAACATTTATTTATTATTGAGAGACAGAGAGACACAGAGCATGAGCAGGGGAGGGGCAGAGAGAGAGGGAGACACAGAATCCAAAGCAGGCTCCAGGCTCTGAGCTGCCAGCACAGAGCCCAACATGGGGCTTGAACCCACAAACTGCGAGATCACGACCCGAGCTGAAGTCTGTCGCTTAACCAACTGAGCCACCCAGGCAACCCCCCTGAAGATTGTTTTTAAGAACAACTATTAGCATGTCTAGAATGACTTCAGATAATTTACATTTGCTTTTAGGTACAAAGGGCTGGATGAATACTTGATGCTTTAGGATAAAAAGGTGGTCTGCAGATATGCTACCTCCCTTTCTGATGTTGTGTCAGTTGCTAAGTTCTGCTCTTATGGGCAACTTGCTTCAGAACTATACGACCGAATGGAGGAGAATGGCTTTCCTGTCTTCTAGTTACCATATGAAGATAGGGAGGAAAGTCGCTGTTAAACATGCCTCCCTTTCAATACACTCTTAGGATTTTATGACCATCATTCAGACCTGAGGGATAAGTTGCCTAAAGGGAAAAAAAAACAAAACCATCTATGGTGACCAACCCAGATGTCTACTAAATCCTGGAAAACTGGGATGTCACCTGGGAGACAAGACTTTCACTGCCATGATGAGGAACATCCATGGTAAACCAAGACGAGCTGGTTAGCCTACAAGACCTACCTAGCACGTCACTTCAGCTGTTCTGTCCAGCAATGCCATTTACTTCAATACTGAGCTCGCTCTTTGTATCGATTGTGACATAACAAACGGTCATCCCTTGCAATAAATACTTGCTTATTGAGGCCCCGTGACAATAAGGCTGAAGACATAATATATATGCCCAATTTTGACTGTATTGACTACACTCCTACTTCTTCCTTTAACTCATTTTGTACTTTTTGCTTCACAGGTTTGTGATTCAGACACCATGCTTGACCCTGCGTCATCTGTGGAAATGGTAAAAGTTTTAGAAGAAGACCCTATGGTCGGAGGTGTCGGGGGAGATGTCCAGGTGTGTAAGCCTTCACTTTCGGCATGAGTCGCTTTTAGTTATACTCTTACTCATTGATTCATTGAACACGTATTTATTACACACCAAACTCTCTGCCAGATGTGGCTTTTGGTGCTAGAGACACATTAGTATGTGCCTTGACCCACTTTATTGCCTCTTTCCTTCCCTAAATTGAAAAAAAGAATTAGGATTTCTTGTTTAACCCTGGAATGTAACCCTTGTTTGCTGTGGCTGATAAGTGATATATACTTAATTTAAATGTGTAATGATTTCTATCGTATCTTCTTGAACCATAACTTAATGTTCTGGTAAAATCTGATGTTAGAGTTCATTTAGCTGTGAAGGTAAAAAAAAAAAAAAAAAAAAAGGAAGAAGGGCAGATGATGGATTCTATATTTTATACCTATGTGTTTAAAAGCTGGTCAATATATGCTTGATTAAAAATCCAAATTGGAATACAAAGAAAGAAAAGAGAAGAAGCAAGTCAAATTTATACTGGTAAGAAAGGCAAAGGAATAATTAATTAATAAGTGGATTTTCTGATTATGATTTATTTCCCACTTTTTTTTTTTTTGAGAGGGAGGAGGGACAGAGGGAGAGAAAAACAGAGAGGGAGAATCTTTTTTTTTTTTTATAAATTTTTTTTTTTAACATTTATTTATTTTTGAGACAGAGACAGAGCATGAACGGGGGAGGGGCAGAGAGAGAGGGAGACACAGAATCTGAAACAGGCTCCAGGCTCTGAGCTGTCAGCACAGAGCCCGACGCGGGGCTCGAACTCACGGACCCCGAGATCATGACCTGAGCCGAAGTCAGCCGCCTAACCGACTGAGCCACCCAGGCGCCCCAGAGAGGGAGAATCTTAAGTAGACTCCAAGCATGAGCCGGAATCAAGAGTCGGCTGCTTAATCAACTGAGCCACCCAGGTGTCCCCCTGCTAATTCTCTTTATTTCCCAGTATTTGCTATAAGTGGAGGAACAAGTAAACAAATATTAATGAAGGCTACTTGGAATATGTGGGATTGGAAATGAATATATATGTGAATATGTGAAAATATGTGAAGATTAAAATGAGTGCTTTGTAGGGGGCTCCTAGGTGGCTCAGCCGGTTAAGCGTCCAGTTCTTGGTTTCGGCTCAGGTAATGATCTCACAGTCTCATGAGTACAAGCCCCACTTCGGACTCTGTGCTGATAGCGGGGAGCCTGCTTAGGATTCTCTCTTTCCCTCTCTCTCTGCCCCTCCCCCACTTGCACTGTCTCTGTCTCAAAATAAATAAATAAACTTAAAAAAATGAGTGCTTTGCAAACACGTGATCAGATTTTGGCAAAAGGTGAGAAGCACGTGGAAACTTGACTTTAAAATTTGGGTTCTGCGTTGCTGTATAACCCATTTTACACATGCATGGTGACACTGAAGGCAAAGACAATGCCTGGAGCAGACAAAGAAACAGCCTGGTGATAAAAGAGGAAGCATGCAAAATCTAGATGAGAACTGAACAAAACTGAGATGAAACAAAGAATTTAGAAATATTGCCAAGAAAAAGCTGCTAATTTTCAGTAGCTTTTGCATAGAGCATTATTTCAGGATTTAAGTTTTGGGGAAAGGCCAGAACAAGCAATTTATCACTGGCATTGTGTAAAAGAGAGAAAGAAGGAGAAGGAAAATTAATAGAATTGAATGAGTTGGAAATTAACCAGAACAGGAGAGAAGAGGACTTAAAAACCTTCAAATCTTAGATGGTAGGAAAGAGTGGGAAACTTTAGGATCTGAGTCCTAAAGCCTAAAAATATTATAGCGTAACAACAAGAAGGACAAAAAGCAGCAAAAAGAGGACAGAGTCATGAAGTAGAAAAACTATTGCTCATCAAGGAGTCCCAATGCATGGACGCAATTGATCAGATTAATCTAGTAACATAGGATCAGAGAAAATAAAAGATAACTGTGTCAAAATGAAGAAGGATGCTTCATAGGAGGAGCAAATAACACACTTCGCTCTAGGCAGTAACCTCACAACAGCACAGATTTTGTTGGTATTTTAGCTAAGGCTTACCTTTATTTATTCTTTTTTTTTTTTTTTTTTCCTTCTTGCAGATTTTAAACAAGTATGATTCCTGGATCTCCTTCCTCAGCAGTGTGAGATACTGGATGGCTTTTAACATAGAAAGGGCCTGCCAGTCTTATTTTGGGTGTGTCCAGTGCATCAGTGGGCCTCTGGGAATGTACAGAAACTCCTTGCTGCATGAATTTGTGGAAGACTGGTACAATCAGGAATTTATGGGCAGCCAATGTAGTTTTGGTGACGATCGGCATCTAACGAACCGAGTGCTGAGTCTGGGCTATGCAACAAAATACACAGCTCGATCCAAGTGCCTTACGGAGACACCTATAGAATATCTGAGATGGTTAAACCAGCAGACCCGTTGGAGTAAGTCCTACTTCCGAGAGTGGCTGTACAATGCGATGTGGTTTCATAAACATCACTTGTGGATGACCTATGAGGCAGTTATCACTGGATTCTTCCCTTTCTTCCTCATTGCCACAGTAATCCAGCTCTTCTACAGGGGAAAAATTTGGAACATCCTCCTCTTCTTGTTAACTGTCCAGTTAGTAGGTCTCATAAAGTCATCCTTTGCCAGCTGCCTTAGAGGAAATATTGTCATGGTCTTCATGTCCCTCTACTCAGTGTTATACATGTCAAGTTTACTTCCCGCCAAGATGTTTGCAATTGCCACGATAAACAAAGCTGGGTGGGGCACATCTGGAAGGAAAACCATTGTTGTTAATTTCATAGGACTCATTCCAGTATCAGTTTGGTTTACAATCCTCCTGGGCGGTGTGATTTTCACCATTTATAAGGAATCTAAGAAGCCATTCTCAGAATCCAAACAGACCGTTCTAATTGTTGGAACGTTGCTCTATGCATGCTATTGGGTCATGCTTTTGACGCTGTATGTGGTTCTCATCAATAAATGTGGCAGGAGGAAGAAGGGACAACAGTATGACATGGTGCTCGATGTATGATCTCACGTTGTTTGACGTTTGCAGTCACACACGCAGACACACACAAAACCTTAGTTCCTCTTGTGGCATCAGATAGTGCCACCAAAGGAGACATATCACTGCTGCTGGGACTTGAACAAAGACATTTCTATGGGTTTATTTTGATTCTGCCAAAGTAAAACAAGACATCAATGAGAAGAAACTCAGAGTTTAACCTGTTATTTCTATGAAAATGGGAAACATTCTTTGTTTATGCACTTTTTCCTTACTGTACATCCGCCTAACAGTGTTTGTCCTATATACCTCACTAGCCATGCTTTATGTGGGTTATCACGGAAGAAAAGGATTTTGGAAACTCAAGGAAAAGTTCTTTCAACGTATACAACCTAACTTATGGACTGTGTTGATAGCTAATTTTTTTTTTTTTTTTTAGAAAGGATTTTCTGTTTAACTCTACCAAATGAAATGCCAAAGGAAATTTTAAAGGCCGTTGGCTGTGCTGTATTTTTATATAACTGTACTGTGTTTTAAAATTTTGTATGCCAATTTTTAAAGCAAATTTTGCATATTCTATATTTTACTTCTCTGCCAAAATACACCTGATCTTTTTTTATTATTATTAAAATAGGTTCTGAAAAAATTCATACTTAAAAAAAAAAAATCTACCCAAAATGTGAAGCTTGGTTGACTGATGTTGTTCATGATAGAAAGAATAAAATATTTCTCTCTCTCTCTCTACCTTTTAAAATGGAATAGTTTCTTTCTGTGAAAAATATTTAAACTTTCAATATTTTAACTTCTTTTCATTTCTTTTAGAAAAGGCCAATATACCTGTCACACTTTGGAAGTAGAAATATGTACTTAGGTGTACAAAATAAAAGGAAAATCAGAAAATCGAGGCCAAAGGGGTAGAAAAGTGCAATTTTTCATAAGATTAAAAAAAAAGGGAATGCTAGTCCTTGAAAGAAAACACTAGGCATCAGCACTGGACAAAACATGGGTATCAGAGATTAATAACCTTTGGGGTTTCTGGCAGTGTTTTCTCAGGCTGAGTACAATGGAAAGTGGAAAAAAATTATCTGTATTATTTGGACAAATACAATGCAGTTCATCATTTTGTTCTGTGGCTTGAATTCACCAGATACTGTCCACATATTGAACATAATTTGCTGGTCTTTTTTTTTTTTTTTTCCAGCTTACCAGTTCACTTTACATGTTACCATGAGGTTTACACTGGTGACTTGGATACATTTTAATAAGTGTAAAGCCTATAGATATGAAAATTGACACATTTAAGTTCCTCTTCTACTTTCTAGGGAGGATTTTTTTTCTGAATTTATGCAGATAATTGCTTCATCTGTCTTGTTATTGGCCTACATAGGTATGTTTACATAGTAAAAATAATATCAAGGTTTAATAAGTGTATCAAGAATTGGCACATAAAAGAAATTGATGGACCAGGTACCCCTAGCCCGGCTAATTTAGCTACTCCAAGGGCCTCAGTTACCCAGTTTGACATTTGACATGACCCATCTTGCCTTGTAGCTGGTGATGTGTAGACCTGTGTTAAACATAATCGAACACATGAGTCGTCGCATAGAAAATGTTGTGATGAGGCAGAGTGTGAATGTGGCAAAGGGTTCAACTATGTGCCTCTGTCATTCTGCTTCCTTTCCGTGCAGATGCCTACGTTCCATCTGTCCTGCTTAAGAAAAAGCTGCACATTCTACCTTCGGAGTACAAAAGGTACATACCATTTTGCAACTCAAACTCACTGATGGGAGAGTTGGTGGGGGAAAAACACAGCATGCCAATAAATGAAACTAAAACTTGAGTTTGCCTTTTTAACTATTTATGTTCTAAGTTAAGCTTTGATAACTTTCAAATGTCAAATTCTCTCATTCTTATAAAAGATTGAATTAATTGCCTGTATTTATTGTAGCAATTATTCAATGTATTTCCAGTATAGGATGTATAGTATAATTGATTTTTTGTAAATAAAATATTTTTGATAAGAGTATTGCCTTTTTTTCTAAGGGAAGGGGAAATTTCAAATGAAACAAAACCTCTGTTTTCCTGATGGTAGTGGAATAGATTTAAGAATGGGGTATATAGAAAATAAACAAACATAGTTGGTAAAAGGTAATAGAAATCATTTCATGTTACTAATGATGAAGCAGAAATCCCTCAAATTAGTGTGGTTTGGAAATCTGGAAAACAGAGGAGTGAGAGAGAGAGAGAGATTCAGTTAATATAATCTTGCCTTTTCTTTAATCTTAAATTTCCCTTGGAAGCATCCCAAATTTAGACAAAAATTATTTTATTATAATAATTTATCATAGTGGAGGAAAAATCACAGATTTTCAGAAAATTCATAAGCAACTTTATTATTATAAATAATAACAAGATCTTAAAAATAACTTGAACTCCAATAGAGGGCAATAATTAAATGAATTATGGCATTTTCAAACAATGTAACATTATTGCCCATTAAAATGTTTTCAGAGAACATGAGGATATTGGAAAAATGTTACATTAAAATTTTCTAACCATTTTGTACAGTAACATCTCAAATTTGTAAAAAGAAACATGTTTAAATATCATCTCTACTATTGGGAATATCACAGGTTTCTATACTGTATACATTTTTGTATTTTCCAAATACCATGATCCTGTATTGTTTTTATAATCAGAAAAAGGACAATAAATATTGCTTTTTTAAAAAAAGTGGGTCGGGGCATCTAATAGCATTTCCTGGTTTGAGGAACTCTGATGCTAATCCATTTTACCACTCATCCCTCAAATTCATCTTGCTTCCTGATTTTCTTTTTATTATTTAGTTCCTGAGAATCTCTCATTACTTTGGCACAGTTACATTATACACACACACACACACACACACACAATATAAAACAACGTTAAGCCACTGACCATTATTGCCACTCCAGTGATGGTTCTAATCTCAGTGATCAGTGATTCACTGATAAAGTCACTTGGTGCTCTGTTAGAGGCTGGCAAAGTTAACATAACGAGCCAGTATACAGGGTAGCCTTTTCTGGCTGTGTGGTCTGTCATGTGACCACTCTTCTCTTCTTTTGGACTACAAAAGCATCCATAGGCAATATGCCAACCAATGTGTGTGGCCAGCTTCCAATAACACATTATGGACACTGACATTTGAATTTATAATTTGCATGCATTTTGAAGTATTCTTTTAGTCATTTAAATATCTTAAAACTATTCCTAGTTTACCAGCATTACTAAAACAGGCAACGAGCCAGATCTGGCCTGCCGGCCATGGTTTAAAGACGCTTATTAGTCTATAGGAATCTACTGACTCATCTGTACCATTAAATACACCAACACCTAAGTTTCGAGCACATACCATGCATCAGGTACTGCCAGAGCACATTGTACAGACGGGCTGTTTTAGCTCTATCAGTCTGAAGGGGTTCCACTATTTTTGCCACTTACCGGTGAGGAATTTGAGGCTTGGAGTTGATATCTTGAGACCATAAAGCTATTAAATTGTGATGGTGGAATTTAGGTCCAGGTATTCTGATGTCAGAATTACCTTTTAAACAGTTTATACTCAGTGTGCCGTCCGTGGTCCAGCAGCACAAGCAGCGCCTGGAATTTGGTTAGAAATGAAAATGCATGGGGCGCCCGGGTGGCTCAGTCTGTTAAGTGCATGACTCTTGATTTTGGCTCAGGTCATGATCTTATGGTTTGTGAGATGAAGCCCTGTACTGGTCTCTGTGCTGGGCGTGGAGCCTGCTTAAGATTCTCTCTCCTCCCTCTGCCCCTTCCCCTGCTTGTGCACACACTCTCTCTCCCTCAAAATAGATAAATAAACTTTAGGGGGAAAAAAAAAGAAATGCAAATGCGTGCCCTGCCCCAGACCCACTGAATCAAAATCTTGGGCTGGGCCCCAGAACCTGCTTAATAAGTTTCCTAGATGCGGGCACCTGGGTGGCTGAGTTGGTTAATCGTCCAGCTCTTGGTTTTGGCTCAGGTCATGATCTCACGGCTTTGTGGGTTCAAGCCCTGCTTCGGTTTTCTTTCTCCCTCTCTCTGCCCTCCACCACTCGCACTGTCTGTCTCAAAATAAATAAACACACTTGAAAAAATTTTTTTATTGTTTATTGACTTTTAAGAGCGAGCGAGAGAGAGAGAGAGAGCGTGAGTGGGAAAGGGGCAGAGAGACACACAGAATCCAAAGCAGGCTCCAGGCTCTGAGCTGTCAGCACAGAGCCCAATGCAGGGCTCCAACCCAAGAATGTGAGATCATGACCTAGCCAAAGTTGGATGCTTAACTGACTGAGCCACCCAGATGCCCCAATAAATAAATAAACTTAAAAAAAAGATCTATAGATGATTTTACTCACATTAGAGTTTGAGAAGCATTGCTCTAATCTAGTGTATTGGTTTCCTCAGATTAAGTATCATCCCTATGATAACTATCATTTCAAATATTTGCATTTTCCTGTTGAGCTTTCTACATTTAGTATCAAATACGGATGTTGGCAAATACCTGGTTTTAGTGAAGTTTACTGAGCACCTCTTATGAGCCAGAAATCAAAATTTATACTCAAAGAGGTTATAATTGAGTAAGAAGGATATGATGATTACACAAACATTTGGTGCAAAATGGAATAATAAAGGTATAAAGAATGGCATGGGGATATGAAAAGAAGGAATGAAGTGAATGAGTAGTTCTGTAAAGATAGGCTTCAATATAGTGTGGCACTGGGGTGATTCTTTAAGGATGTGTGGCTTTATGGGGACTGAAGACTTTCCAGATGAAAAGGATGTGGTGTGATTTTGATATGTGTTCCTTTCCACAGAATTAACAAGTTTAATTAAGGTGTGGGCAGTATTTAACCAAGAGTTCAGATTTAGCTATAGAAAGAACATCTGACGGTAGATCATAGAAGACCATAACCCAACAGGGAGAAATACAAGGATGAAGTGTTTGAATGTGATAGATCACGGTACCTGCGGATAATTTTGGATGGGGTTCTAACATTGCAAACTGAGCTACATGGTGGAGGTTTGGATTTGAATGTCCCACATAAACAAGTATGATTTGGTTCACATGTGCTTATAATAAACTGGTATTGCTCTTCCAGGCACTTGGCTCCTTTCATCCTGTTCCCTGTAGGTCTCCCTCCAGGTACCCAAATACCACCTTCAGCTTCTTTTATATGCCGTATAACCAGCTGGTCACAACAACCATTTGATTCCCGCCCCCCCCCCCTTGCCATTTCACTCAACTTCGTCTCTCACCCTACTTAAGACATTCTGTATATCTTGCCTGAACTGTTAAAAACACTTCCTGACTACCTCTTTTCCTCATTTCTGTTTCATCCAGTGGAGTCTCTACATTTCTGTCAAACTTCTCCTTCTAAGACCTAACTCTGAATAAAAGGTTTAATTTCATCTCATTGTCAGCAAGATAAAAGCATTACATCTTTACGAATGCAGTCAAGGCTAATGATCTGTTTATGTCCTCTCTTGCAGTCCATAATCCTACTATTTTTTGTGGTCCCACTAAAGTAGTGTTGCTCCCTCGTGTACACATGTTGCTCTTTACCTTAGTCAAGTTTCTTTATTGCAAACATTCTCAGAAACCTCAATGTGCTGATGAGTTTTGTGAATCTGTAAGAGAGGCTCATCGCATAGAGAAGTTCCTACACTTAGATGACTATGACATCCATTCCATGGTGATGTTGACTAACGTCTGGATTAACATTGTTGTCCTGCAGTATATAGTTTAGGTAACGCCAGCATATAATTCCTGACACCACAAGTTGGATTTGTGTTCTTTCAAGATCTAGAAAAAACATGCAAAGCTTAAAGCTCCTTATTTCTTGAGTAATCAGCTCCAGGTGTGGAGACATCAGGGGTTAAGGGGGAGAAGCCTTCAGGTTCATTATGGCTCAGACTGTGGGCTACAGAAACAGGCTCTTCTCAAAAGAGTTCAACTCACCCACTTGCTGTCAGAAAGCTCTCCCTGCTCTGGCTTCAGCAAACCTAGGTGACATGTTTTTTCTCTGCTATTTAGGGCAACAAGAAGTTCAATCCTGATACGTTGGGGAGACATGCAATGAGCAGGGGGCCTATCCTCTGAAAGAATTTGGCATTGTATAGAGAACTGACTGAAAAGAGGCACAATTACTTTATAAGCCAAAGGGAAGGTTGCCTTTTATCTTGGATTGAGTTGGTTGTTGGGAGGCAAAATCAAACACATTCATCTCTTAACCGGGTCAGGATAGAGTCACAGTTATACATGTTTACTCAGAAGGAACAGAGGCATGAGCATGTCACGTAGGGACACATCCCGTTTTCTAGAAAACACGTGATGTGTCTCTTCAAGTAAGACAAAAAAAAAAAATAATAAAGTTTTAAGGATATAAAAATCTTGGAAAAAAAGGATCTCTGGGATCAAAATTGAGTAGCTGTTTAAGTGAAGCTCTCAGTATAGTCACAAAAGGAAACTTGAGGTTCATTCAGTCCAACTCAGTTGCCTCAAATCTTTGGTGGAACGAGGCAAGGACCTAAAGAAAGAGAGGGAGAGTGAAGGCTCCTTATCTCGAATCAAACTGCAATCCAGTTATTTTAGCACTTTGCTCAAGGTTGCACATCTGGCTACAAATCTGGGTTTCTTTTATCCAGATGTTTTGGCCTGCTTTATACTGCAGAAAACCTCAAATTAGCGATTTCTGGGCAGCTACCCTACTCTTACATCTGACATTTTGAAGCTATTCTTAAATCCATTCCCCTCAAAAGGGGTTGTAAATTATAAGCTTTGATATTTGGATTTTAAATAAAAACCCACCCTGGGAAGTCTACAATACCTGAAATTTTCAGCACTGTTAAGAAATATCTTGACATGTCAAAAATGGATATTCCAAAGTTCTTGCCCTAAAACAAATTGTTGCCATATTTCCCACTTTGGAAGTGCATAAGGCCAGAACAAGTGTGGAGGTCTGACTTATTTTGTATTTGGGCTTATTTGTATTGGTTGCAGATTGACTTAAACTTGAGAAAATTATCCCACTTCTTATTTTCCTCATCTGGATAATGGGGGTGACACATCTCAAAGTCAAGACAGCCTATGAAAAGTACCCTAGGAAAGAAAGTTGCCACAGAATGGAAGTTTAGTAAAATTTTCTTTTCTTTTCCCCCTCCTTCCTAAGCAACTAACTTTAATGCAACTAAAGCAATGCTCCTTTTCTTAATTTGTTTCCTTCACTTGTTCCCTACTTTCTTCTTAAAATTTCTTTACGCAGCAAACCACTGAACCAAGGGCTGGGACGTTTAGCTCAAATACCAAGGAATTTTTCTTCTCAGGGATGCATTTTATCTTTATTTTGTTTCCAGGTTCATAATTCACGATGGTACAAATTCCAGGTTCATAATTCACATGATGAGGCAGCATCAGCTTCTCCAGGCCTGGGAACTTAACAGATATGGCGCACTTTAAATTGTTTGTGTCTCTTTCACGGTTGGTGTTTTTAATTTTTAATTTTATTATTTTTTTATTTTTAAAATATTTTCATTAATTTTTTTCATGTTTATTTATTCATTTTTTAATTTATTTTGAGAGCTGCAGCCACAAGCAGGGCAGGGGCAGAGAAAGAGAGAGAGAGAGAGAGAGAGAGGATCCCAAGCTGTCAGCACAGAGCCTGAGGCCCAGCTCTTTTTTTAGACCTTGACCTGAAGTGTAAGACCCTCAGAGCAAATGCCTCATGTGTGGCCAGTACACAATTCATTCTCCCTGTGAGAGGGTGAGTTGAAACTTTTCTGGTACCACTGAAATGGGATTGGGCATCCGTTTCTGGACCTGCCATGATTTCAATCTTGCAAAAGCCACCAATTCCACTGGTTGTGTCCTTCAACGTACCTCAAATGTGCATTTTAAATCACCCAATTGTTAGTTTCTATATGCCCTTAAGAGTTCTTCTGGGAATAGGTGGCCTTCTTTTCCTTTAGACACAGAGCAGGTGAACTGTTACAATTGCCTAGTATGTTCTGACTTTGAGAAGAGCACTCAATACGATTTTGTGTCTGACAAAATAAATATTTTGAAATGTCTAGAACAGGGTAGATGAGAAGTAGGAAGAGCATGGCGTTGGCATCAGATGGATTTGAGTCCTGCCTCCACCATATTCCGGTTGACTCTTAGTGAAAACCCCAGTTTTTTTCATTTTAAAAGCATAACAACTCCCCTGCCACAAACCTTATAAGGCTGCTGTTGGGGTCGATACAAATAATGGAAGGGAAAGGCCATCGGAAATTCAGAAAAATCCTTCAGATTTGAGTTCCTGTTGTTAGTTCTGAGCGTCAAGAGGCATTCAGATTTTTACCATGGCTGAAGTGAGATTAGGGCCCTTAGTCTTTTTTTTTTTTTTTTTTTCAACGTTTTTATTTATTTTTGGGACAGAGAGAGACAGAGCATGAACAGGCGAGGGGCAGAGAGAGAGGGAGACACAGAATCGGAAACAGGCTCCAGGCTCTGAGCCATCAGCCCAGAGCCTGACGTGGGGCTCGAACTCACAGACCGCGAGATCGTGACCTGGCTGAAGTCGGACGCTTAACCGACTGCGCCACCCAGGCGCCCCGGGCCCTTAGTCTTAATGGACACTTCCTATCATCCTTATTGCTACACCCTAGTTGCACTGCCATCATCTTGTGCCTGTTGCCACAGACATCCATCTGTCCTCTACTCTCGCTCCTTGTTATTTTTCCATGGAGCAGTCAGTGGGAGATCATGTCACGTGCCTGCTTAGAAGCCTTCAAATCCTTCAAATGTGTCTTCTTATCTCGAGATACTATGCTCCACAAGGTCCTTCGTGATTTGCCTTCTGTTTCCATGACCTATTGTTGAATTCCCGTCTTTCTTCCTTATTGTACAACGCACTGGAACTCTTTCTGTTCCTCAACCGAGACAAGCTTGTTTCCACTTCAAGATCGCTACCTGTTACTATTTATTTTGCCTAAGAACTTAGCATGCTTGGTTTCTTATTTAGGTCACCTCCTCAGAGAGGCCTTATTTGATTCTGCTCCCTAAAGTGACAATTCCATTCCTAGTCACTTTCTAACACATCATCCTGTGATTTTCCTCAACACTTTTACCATTAATGGAAACTAAAATATTTATCAATTTGTTTACTTGACTGTTGTCTCTCAGCTCCTAGAATAAAACCCAGAGAGCAGGGGTAGAGTCTGTACAGCCTAGAACGGTGCTGGGTAGATAGAAAGTGCCCAGTGAATACTGCTAAGTACATACAGGTATAAAATAATGGTGCTAAATGCTCAACTTTCGTAAATCTTGTACCTGCTTGCTCCAAATTGAAGCATAGAACACGTAACAGAGGACATCAAGGGTATAAAGAATGGCTCATTTGTTATTCAAATTTTAAAAAAGGATTTTCCTCTTCTCTGCTGTTCATTTCCATGAAGCAAGAACTTACCCCACATGTTAGACCCAAGGAAATACTTGAAACTGTGTGGCTTGGTTATATACAGACTGCGGAT
This sequence comes from Prionailurus bengalensis, assembly GCF_016509475.1. NCBI lineage: Eukaryota > Metazoa > Chordata > Mammalia > Carnivora > Felidae > Prionailurus > Prionailurus bengalensis. Next base: position 65,294,667 of record NC_057353.1, on the reverse strand, counting down.
CTAAATTTTTTTTTCCATGTTTTAATCAATATTGCATAGATGTGGATTTAAGCACACAAAGAGGGTTTTATGTTTTTTACTATCTTTAATAGCTGACAACCTTCTTTTTATCTCTGAGTATCTGGAGAAGATAACTTTAAAAAGGGAAATACGCTACTTCTGTGTGCATTGATGACCACAGCTATTGCTTGCCTAATTTTCAACTCCACCCAGGAGAAGTCCCACCCAGTCTTGCCAAGAATCTAGGAACTGGATGGTTATTTGGAACCAGTACTAGTTTTCCCCAAGTATATTTTTGGCAGAAGAAACAGCTAGAGATTAAGGAGTGTGAAGAGGGCTGAAAGCTTCCATTGACCTTCTGGGGCCTTGATTAAGGCTGCTTATGTTGCCGTGACTCCATCAGATGGCCACCTTCCAAACTGTTCAAAACATTACTTCTGGGCATATAGAGCTGATATCTCAGTGCAGGGATAGAAGCCCAGCCTGGACAAGGTCCAGTTAAGAAAGTATCTCCATTGGAATACTATCTGGCAAGGGACAAATCCAATGATGCCATAGGCATTATCTGCCTTCCCTTTCCATGCTTGAATCATTTCCTTCATAGACCAGATAACGAGCAGTCTAAAGAAATATAACTGGGTGAGAATCTGTATGTAAACATTGAACTATTTCTTCAGAGTTGATCTTGTCCAGCTGAACTTCTGGAGTCAGACAAATATGGGCCCCAGCTATAATCTCATTGTCTCTTTCTACCATCATGAATGAGAACATGTATGGACAAGTGTCTTTGTCTTATTTCGTTTAGTCTAAACTCACTGATAAATTCTTCTTTTTTTCCTGTTTAAACTAAGTTGACAGATGTAAATCGTACGGTGGATGGAGGCTTTGATTGGGGGTAAAAATTAGTAGACAATCACTTTAATTCAACTGATTCCTATTCATGACTATTTCGCCAGTCCTGATTAGTTCACTCAACTTGTCACGTCATCCTGTGAAGTAACAACCTCTGTGAAGCCTTTTGGTAGTCGCTAAACTCCATCTGGGAGTCAGTGACTCCATCTTTTATTTCCAAATGGCACTTGTATTTTCCAGGAATAATGCCCTTAATATAAAATACTATAATGATTTAAAAGTTTCTCTCTACTTTCTAACAGGCCGTGATATGCCCAAGGAGAAGGGCTGTATCTTACTCATCTTTTTCAAAAATATTTTTTAATGTTTCTTTATTTTTGAGAGGGAGAGAGAGAGAACGAATGGAGGAGGGGCAGAGAGAGAGGGAGACACAGAATCTGAAGCAGCTCCAGGCTCTGACACACAGCCTGGAGCACAGTCTCCAGCACAGAGCCTGACGCGGGACTCGAACTCAGGAACAGCAAGATCATGACCTGAGCCAAAGTCAGACATTTAACCTACTGAGCCTCCCAAGTGACCCTCTTACTCATCTTTGTAAACATATCTTACCTCCATGAAATGCTTATTGACTGAAGACTTTGTATTTGCTGATCATGTGAGTAAATAAGTCATCAAGTGAGTACATAAGAGTTATTTATCTTAATTTAGCAAAAAATACAGAATCCTTAAGTCAATGACAAGTAAATTTTGGTTGAGAGCCTGCCAAATGACAAGCAGTTTTGAATAAACGATTTCATAAACACTGAACAAGCCTATAAATTAAACATTAATATCCTCCCCCACCTTTTTTTTTAGTAAAAAAGGTGTCATGAAACATAGGGTTGAGGGAATGAATGCCAAATTCAAAATATCAAAACCAGGAAAGTCTCTCACTTAAAATAAATTTGTTCACCAAGTGGCCAAAATTGTGTTTTACTGAATTTAATTAATTAATAGAAATCAAGCTAAGTGGCATCAACAGAGATATCCCTCAGAATAATGACATTTGCTATTCATCTTCCATAATAACCCCATTGTATAGATGAAGAAATTGGGGACTCAGCAATATAAAAAAATTACTAAAGTCTATAATGAGGCAGCATTAATTCAAAACAGATTTATTCCCTTCAAGTCTGATGCTCTTTCCAATTTCTCATAACTTCCTTACAATTGTTTTCTTCTATACATTCTAATAGTATTACATTAAATCATATCTCAATAAACACATTTTTATGGGGTGTTAAAATAATGGAGTCCATTTATGTTACTCTGATTACCAAAAAACAAAGATATGTGTTTATCTAACAATATGCAGCTTAGAGAATCTAAAAGGTTGATGCATCTAAAATTGGAGTGGTTAAAAGCATAGGTTTTGGACTAATTTGGGGCCAAAGGTGTGAATTAGAATCCCAGCTCTGCTATTCATAAGATGGGTGACACTGAGTAGGTCACACAGACTCAATGAGGCTAAATTTCCTCCTTTTTAAATAATCTTTTTCTTGATTGCAATGGAACAAGACTGGCTAATCAAAGCAGAGAAGGAATGTGCTGGAGTTGCTAATGAGGAAAGACCAGAGAACCAGGTAAAGAGGGTGGAGACATTAAAGGAGAATTCTCATCCTGATTCTTAACTCTTTTCCATGCCCACCTCCCACAAGGAATGACCTTCAGCCCACTTTCTTTAAATTATCACAAGGGAGATTCTGATTGGTTCATGAGTTTATTCTGATAGGTCACATGACTACTCCTTGGCTGAAATTGTGCAGAGCTCTTCAACAGCCATTGCCATCAATTCTGTACACAATATAAAGGAGGTAATTCTCCAAAAGGTAGCACAAATCCTCTTATCAAAAACAAAACAAAACAAAAACAAAAAAACCCCACACAAGCAAAAAAACCCCAAAAAACCCAGGAGTCCCCAAAACAATAGACATCTACGGAACTCCTTCATAGGGTTACTGTGAAGGTGGCAATCAGAGGGCAGGAAATCAAAGGAGAGTAAGAGAAAGGAAGAGATCTTTGGTCTTCAAGTCCCAGATTGCTTGATTAATACCCATATTAATGATCAGCGTTTTATGATTTTACAATTAGTTTTAGATATTTTAGAATTTTAAAAATGTCCTATGAAATTGATCATTAGTTGAGGAATCAGGAAGAATTGCAAGAGCTTTGATTTTCCTGCTATATTTCTATAGTTAAAATACTTCCTCCATGAGGTTAAGGAAGCTCCTTTGTCGAAGGGAGATACTAAAATATCAATCGGAAACATGATTTCAGGTCAAAAGAAACTTTGGACACAATCGGGTTTATCTACATCAGAGAGAAAAGCTAAAAGCTCAGAAGAGAAAAGGGGTTGGCAAAGGATATTTTGTAATCCTAGGTCTTTATCAGTTATACGGAGAACTAGAAACAAAAGGCCAGACCAATGAGGTCACCTATAAAATCCTTTTTTTAATACGTGTAATTCTTGAAGTTCATGTGCGCCTGGCTGTTTAGTGGGTCTGAGTCATGATTTGTACACCGTGAAGACGAGTTGTATGTCGGGGGGGGTCAGAACTCCAGAAGCAGCGGACAAACATTAACACTAAGCCAGGTCTCTGAATAAAAAGCCAAATGGTCTGGTCTACAAGCTGTGGAAAGGAAGTCAGTGAAAGTGATGGCGATCTGGTCTGAGGGAAAAACTAATGCTATCTGACTTACCCTTGGTAGACAGTGGTTTCATTTGTTCAGAGATCACTGCCTAGACAAAGGTTTCTTGAAGACACCTAATCTTCTGTCTTCATTTTTGAAAAAAAAAAATATATATATATATATGGATCCATGTGCCATGCACATAGCTTTTTGGAGGTTTAGCAGAGGACATGGCATTCTGGAACACTTAAGTACCCTGAGCTCTCTGTAACAAAGAGGAGGGTCCCTGGCAACCTGCCCCCATGACAAAGCTTGTGTTCAAACTTTAGGCTCCCCTAGGGTTGGCAATGATGGTTTTCATTTAGGCCTGGTTGGGCCCCCCAAGTAGAAGACTTGGAGACTAGTTCTGAATCAACTCTGTCATGCAGTTGCTTGGGGGTGCCAGATTTGAGAAGAAAAAAAAAAAAGGCAAAACAAAAAACACTCTCGAAGTCCAGAAAAGTTTGGCTCAAGCGTTTGCATATAATAAAAAATAACAAAGAGGAAGAAAAGTGTGTTTGTTCTTATGAAATACGGAGTCAGTGCTTTTATGTCATCATCAAAAAGCAGTGTCAAACCTCAGTCACAGCTGCTGCTAAATGCATCGGAGAAAGACCCTGAAGGTGAGTGATAGGGTGGGATTATGGGAATCCTTGCCTGACAAATCTGTGGATTTCGACAGCCCGGCTAATTACAGGGCAGGGCGGCCCAAACACTGGCTCTGACAGAGGGACTGGGTTCCACACTCAGGGTAGTAACTTAAGCCACCCTGGGTGTCCAACCTCTGCTCTCAATCTACCCTCAGAACAGGCTGTCCTCAGGCTTAGTCTACAGAACTCCAGAGGACAGAGAAGGCAAAGAGGAATTTTTGCGTGCCCTTTAAAACTCCAGCTGAGTTCAGACTTCAAACAGCAAATGAGAGATTCCCATATCCCTGCTCTTGACTTTTCCCGTAATCCAATCTCCAGGATTTGAAGGGTTTTAAATCAGGGCGTCTCCACCCTGTTTGGAGGGTGTCATGGGAATCTCCAAACAAAGTTGTATTTCGCTTTTACTCCAGCCTGTGGGAATGTGGTGTGAGCCTCTATCAGCTGTGCGAGTCCCCAGCCTTTGGGTTGCGATGGCACGGTGCCAGCTCTCTAATGGTTGCCGGCTTTAGTGATTAAACTCAATTTAGATGCGGAGTGTTGAGGTTTTGCGTGCAAGCTGCAGAATCCGATTGCCTATGGTCGGATTTCAGCGCCACTATTTAAAAATGGCATAAGCTCTGTCTAGTCAGTTAACCCCCGAGTCTGTTTCTCCTTCCAAAAGAAAGAGATAAGGAGAATAGCAAGCATTGGTTGAATTCTTACTCTGTGAAATATGCTCAGAACACTCTATGCTTTCAACTCATGTAATCTTCATAATCCTCCTATAAAGCAGGTACTCTTATCATAATTGTCACCCCCGTTTTATGGAGCATCACAGGGCACAGAGTGATTAAATACCATGCCCTGGGTGCCAGGCTCGCACACAGTGGACAGGGATTTGAACTCTGCAAGTTTAGCCCCAGTGACTCAGTGTCCACTTACTACGCTGTAGTGCCTCTCCGATGGTAGTGGGAGGGAAAAGTACCTAACTCAAAGTGTTCTGGTGACACTAAATGAGCTCTACGTAAACAGGTTGTAGCACAGTGCCTGGAGCATGGTAAACAGTAAATATTAATCATTATTGATAATGGTGATGGCGGTGTGATGGTTATGAGAAGGCGATGATGCTAATAGTGATGGAGTTTGAGAAAATGCACATCCATCCTTTTCAACCATGTGTCACCTTCTTGAGGACAGGAATCCAGGACAGTGGCGTTTCTCATCACCTTGAACTGATGGAAAGGGAGTGACGCTCCCATCTCTTTAGAAAGAAAGCCTTAGCATCTTTATTTTACTTTTTTAAAGTCTATTTATTTATTGAGAGAGAGACAGAGACAGAGAGATGGGGGAGGGGCAGAAAGAGAGGGAAAGAGAGAATCCCAAGCAGCCCCCATGCGCTGTCAGCTCAGAGACGGATGCAGGCTTGAGCCGAGATCAAGAGTTGGATGCTTAGCTGACTGAGCCACCCAGGAGCCCCAAAACCTACCCTCTTTAAATAAAATAAAAAAAATAAAGGGCTCCACTGTTCCTGGGTGACTGTGAAAGGGAAGGAAAAAAGAAAAAAAAGGAAAAGAGTCAAAGCAAGGATTTCTCTGCCCTCCTTCCCCAAATCCGACTTATCCCTCAGGCCCTGCCCTAGGTGATTCCCACAACAAATTGTTTGGGTGCGCACTATTTTGCGATTCTACCGATTAAGACATTTGAGCATGAAACACGAAAGAGGCTAAGAAAGCCGCTGAGACACCACAGCCGGAATCTCTGAGCCAGGGTTTCACCCAGGCCCGGGTGCCATGCTGCTGTCGCGGTCATCAGTCATCACTGTTTGTGGAAAATAATTGAAATAACCCTTAGAGCATCCCCAAGGTAACGCTCGTCTCTGACTCTTCCCAGCATTCTCTCATGTGACAAACACATATTGAGCGTCTCATCGATACGAAGGCTGGCTTCCACCACCTCCACGACAGGCCACTGGGCAAGTGTCTGGTCCCAGTTGGAAGCAGGGCTCCAGACCATCATAGCAGGAGGCAGCTGGCCAGGAAGATATTAAACAAGGACACAGACACATAATTCCAAGCAGTTGGGAGTCTGTTGTTTTAAATACCCTGCAGCTCCTCTTCGGTTCTCTGGAGGCAAAAATAGCTCAGTTGCCAGGGAACCTATGTGTAGCGATAACTTCTCACTAAACAGATGTACAAATCTAAACTCTAAAAGATTGCTCTTTAAAGCTTCCACTGACGTTTGCACAATATAAGATGGGTTCATCATTAACACCCTAAGAATATGTTGTCATGTTGAAATACTATAAGTTAAGAGAACACACCGATCAGAAAAAATTAGGGACTAGATGCTGTCCCTATCAAGCTCATCTCAGAGTCATGGCCTCCCATGTCCCTCCAGACACTGTAGTTGAACAGAGGTTGAGAAAATGGTTTCTGAGAATTGCAAGGGAAATAAATCAGGTAAATCGATATGGTTAGTAGGATATGGTATAGTAAGTATAATATCTAGCCCAGGGAAGATTTTTTTTCTTCCATCTTAAACTGAGTCACTATTCTTAGAGTGACCTATGTATTCATTTCCTAAGGCTGCTGTACTCAGGTAGCAAAAGCTAAGCATCTCAGAACAACAGGAATGTATTCTCTCTCGGTTCTGAAGGCTAGAAGTCTGAAATCAAGGTGATGGCAGGACCATATTCTCCCTAATGCCTGGGGAAAAGAATGCTTCTTGCCTCTTTCTAGCTTCTCACAGTTGCTGGCAATTCTCAGCATTCTTTGGCTTGTAGACTGCAATCTTGTCTCTGTTGTCACATGGCCCTCTTCCTCCTGTGTCCCTCTCCTTTTCTTTTTTAAAAAGTTTTTTTATTGATTTTGAGACAGAGACAGAGAGAGAGCTTGAGTTTGCGCCAGCGGAGGGAGGGGCAGTGCTTAACAAGCATTCGGTGAATGAATAAATGAATGCATTGACTTAGGTGATGTCTTTATCTCGATGCCCTCCCTTCCTGATTCCTCCACTTGCCCTGTCTGGGAGACCTTTCTTGATCCTTCCTACCACAATTTGTAACTTTTTCAAGACATCACTTTGTTTCCTGGAAAGGAGGAACTGTGCTCCCAACCTTCCAATTCTCCAAAATGCCGAACGGTGCTTTGTATGGAATAAACACTGAATTGCTCAGTAAATATACATTAGATTGAATTAAATTAGTGCTACCTCTGTTTTCACTTTCTTGGTCAAGTCTGTCCCAAGCTTTGCTTCATACTCTACTACTGTCCCTTGTCCCACACTTCGAAGACCAAGGTTTTAGGACAGCTGTCCTAGTCCCTTTAGCGAGGTGATGAACAATCGGACATTTTGCCATATTTACTTCATCAGTTTTTGCCGAAGTTTTAAAAAGAGATATCAGACATGATGATACTTTACCACTAAATACCTCAGTATGCATTTCTAAAAGGTAAGAACATGTTCTCATTTAATGACAAGATTATTATCACACCCAATAAAATACTATAATTGTATCAATATTATCCAATACCATCCTAGTTCATATTCTGCTTTCCCTAAGTATCTCAAAATGTGTTTCATGGTTGTTATATTCAAACTATGATCTGATCAGTTTCCATTCATTCCTTTTGACTGTTTGGTCTTTCAATTTAGACAATTGCTCTGTTTCCCTGCCTTCTTTTTTTCATAACATGATGTTAAATCTAGTTGATGGGTTTAGAGAGTATATTTCTGTTCATCTGTATGTTCAAAATTCATTCATAGTCAAAAGTTAAAAAAATTGAGTTCAAAATGGATCATAGATTTAAATTTAAAATATAAAACTGTATACTTTCATAAAATGACATAGAAAAAAATCTTTGGGGCCTAGGTCTTGGTGAAAAATTTTTAGATATGACACTAAAATCTCCATTCTTAAAAAAAAATTGGTAAATTGGATTTCATCAAAAGCAAAAAAAAAAAATTGCTCTGGGAAAGATTCTATTAAGAGAATGACAAGACAAGCTAAGACAAGGAGATAATATTTGCAAACCTCTTATCTGACAAAGGGGTATATAGAGAATACACAATACTCAACAGTAAGAAACCAAACAATCTGACTAGACAATGGGTACAAGTCATGAATAGAAGAGGATGTATTTCACCAAAAATAAGATTCAGATGACAAATAAGCCTGTAAAAATTTGTTCGCTATCACTTGCCATTAAGGAAGTGCATACTAAAACTGTCATGAAATATGACTACACACTCTTAAGAACTACAATCAAATAGTGACAATACCAAATACCCAAGAGGATACACAGAAACTGAATATCTCATACACCATTGGTGAGAACATGAAGTTGTAGAGTTACTTTGGAAAATCATTTGACAGTTTCCTAAAAATCGAAAACGAAAACTAAATATATATACTTGTCATACAACCAAGCAATCATAGTCTTGGACATTTATTGCAAAGAAATGAAAAATTATGTCTGCACAAAAACTGGTACATGAATGTTCATAGAAGCTTTATTCATGGTAGCCAAAAACTATAAACAACCCAAATGTCTTTCAATGGGTAAATGATTAAACAAACTGGTACGTCCATACTAAGTAATATTCAGCACAGAAAGAGTAAACTATTGGTATACCTAACAACTTGGATGGATCTCAAGGGAATTATGCTGAGTTAAAAAAAAAAAAAGCCATCTTTTTTTTTTTTTTTTTTTTTTTACGTTTATTTTTGAGACAGAGAGAGACAGAGCATGAACGGGGGAAGGGCAGACAGAGAGGGAGACACAGAACCGGAAGTAGGCTCCAGACTCTGAGCCATCAGCCCAGAGCCCAATGCGGGGCTCGAACTCATGGTCTGTGAGATCATGACCTGAGCTGAAGTCGGATGCTTAACCGACTGAGCCACCCAGGTGCCCCAAAAAAGCCATCTTTAAAGGGTCATATACTATGTTATTCCGTTTATATAACATTCTTTAAATGACAAGATTATAGCAACAGAGTCCAAAGTAGATGACAAGTGTAAGAAATGGTAGGGGGGTGTAACTAGAAGAGATCTTTGTGGTGATGGAATAGTTCAGTATCTTGGTTACATCTATCTACACATGTATTAAATATGGTATAGAACTATATACGCACATTGTACCAAATATGATAACTTCCTGGTTATCATATTTCACTATAGTTATCTAAAATATAACCATTGGGAAAACTGGGCCAAGGGTTCATGGGACTTGCCTGTACTATCCTTCAACATCCTGTGAATCTATGCTTTTTCAAAACAAAAAGTTCAAATTAATCCAAGAATAATAGGTTGTATTCCAGGCAATCTGATTGCGTCATCATCCCACCTTCTTATACTTGATTTAGCACCTCTTTTTCCTGACCTGTACCTCTCAGTCTAGCTTATCTCTTGGGTTCTCTTCTCTACAGTGTTTAACACGTGGCGATGTCCATGCCACATCACAATGGCACTGTGTTTCTCAAATCAGAATTACGTAGGGGGCTTGTTAAAACAGATTCCAGGCTCCAGCCCCAAATATTCTGATTCAGGAAGTCTGGGAGATGCCAATAATTGACATTCTAACATAATCTTGGATGATGCTGATGGGGACTACACTTAGTACTACTGGCATAGTGTTTTGTATAAAGCTGATAGTCAAGAACCCTGCAACCTAGTCTCTACCCTGTATGACGTTCATCAAGACAACCTCTCAGAGCTTTGGTTTCTGAAAATGTGAGGTACTCAGCTTATGCAATTGTTGTGAAAGAGATAAGATATAACAAGCTACTGAAATAAGGGAAGCGAGGACTAAGGTCACAGAGGTAGCCAGGAGCACTCAGGTATAAGGAGTCAGGTGTCTGGGGTGCCTGGGTGGCTCAGTTAAGCGACTGACTCTTGGTTTCCACTCAGGTCATTATCTCATGGTTCGTGGGTTCGAGACCCACATCAGGCTCTGCAGCTGGCAGCACAGAGCCTGCTTGGGATTCTCTCTCTCTCTCTCTCTCTCTGCCCCTCCCCTGCTCATACTGTCTCTTTCTCAAAATAAATAAATCAACTTAAAAAAAAGTGTGAGATCTGTGAACTTTCAGCTCAGGTTCCCTTCCTCTATGCCAGGCAATCACTTCTGGAACTCACCTAAGAATCCTGAACATCTTAGGGGCGCCTGGGTGGCTCAGTCGGTTGAGCACCTGACTTCAGCTCAGGTCATGATCTCACGGTTCGTGAGTTTGAGGCCCACGTCAGGCTCTGTGCTGACAGCTCAGAGTCTGGAGCCTGCTTCAGATTCTGTGTCTCCCTCTCTCTCTCTTCCTCTCCCCCGCTTGCTTGCACACACATGCTCTCTCTCTCAAAAATAAACATTAAAAAAAAAAGAAAAGAATCCTGAACATCTTCTACAACTGACACTTCTTGTAATATGAGCATACTTAGTGCCCCTGACTGAGTAAAACCTAGTTCAGACACTACTCACTGATTCAGCTCTACTTTGGTGTATATTTCTGCCACAAACACCCACAGGGGGAAACATAATTCTGGGGACATTTTTAGATGTACGTTGCCATGCATACTGTGTGACTTTACAGCACCACATGCTGCTTTAAAAAAACAATTCCCTAGAGCACCTGGGTGGCTCAGTAAGTTAAGCATGAGACTCTTGATCTCGACTCAAGTCATGATCTCGAAGTTCATGAGTTCGAGCTCTGCATCGGGCTCTGTGCTGACAGTGCAGAGCCTGCTTAGGATTCTTTCTCTCTTCCTCTCTCTCTGCCCCTCCCCCCCCCCACTCTCTCTCTCTCTCTCTCTCTCTCAAAAGTAAACAAATAAACTTAAAAAAAACCCCACAATTTCCCACCCCAACCCCAACCCAAAAGTTGAAACTTTTGTAGTGGACCATAAATTGGGGGACCTGTGTTTTCTAGGTCTGGCTCCACCATTAAAGGTCTCTGACCCTTGGCAAGACACAGCTCCTCCCTTGTCTTCAACTTTCTCATCTGTAGAATAAGACATTTGTCTAGCTGGCCTCTAATGGCCCTTCAAGCTCTGGGATTTTGAGTCTGATTTTGCCAAAGAGATTTTTTTTTTTTTTTTTTTTTTTTTTTTAAGATGATTCCTTCCAGGAGCCTGGCTGGTTCAGTTGGTAGAGCATGCGACTCTTGATCTTGGGGTCATGACTTCAAGCCCCACGTTGGACCTAGAGCTTACTTAAAAAAATTTTTTTAAAGATTATTTCTTTAATCTTTTCTCTACCTTGCCAATTAATAGCAATAGTGAGGATCACTACTTCAAAAAGCATCGATTTGGAATTTGATTAAGGTTCAGTCTAGTTTGGCCAATTATTAACAATGCAAACTTGTTCACTGACAGTTTTTATGGACTTCTGTTTCTTTTTCTGCAAAATGAATATAATAACACATCCCTCCTAATTAGTTACCATTATTAAATACTTTAATATATGCAAAAACTACATACAGGCGTAAAGCAAGGTAGCATTTTCTGATCCTTGTATATTTCCTCTTCCTGTTTTTTTCTGTCTCTCATCCTTCTTTCCTTTTGTCTTCCATCGTCACTCACAAAATTCTCTTTTCTCTATAAGACCTTGATATACAGTTTCTGGATACTAAGAAAATAAGGCCCTATTCATCAAGCCAATAAATATTTAACTAGTCGCTAACATGTGGCTGGCAAATTCTTGGATTCAGGGGAAGTCGTCTTAAAGGGATAATTTCCTATTTTTCCCAGCTGAAACTCCTGTTACATTGATCCTTGAATGAATTACTGTATTCTCCATCTTCTTTTTTTTTAAGTTGATACAATATCAACTTAATTTTTTTTTTTTAATTTTAGAGAGAGAGAGTACAAGCAGAGGAGAGGGGCAAAGAGACACACACACACACACACACACACACACACACACAGAGAGAGAGAGAGAGAGAGAGAGAGAGAATCTCAAGCAGACTCCATGCTCAGTGTGGAGCCTGACACGGGGCTTGATCCCATGACCCTGGGATTGTGACCTGAGCCGAAATCAAGAGTTGGTGGGCTGCTCAACTGACTGAGCCACCCAGGTCCCCCTCATTGTGCCCCTTTAAAAAACAACTCTACGAGTATTCTATCGAGGGTTTTAGCGGCATTTTACAATTGAGAAAACTCGAGCATAAAGAGATCAGGACTCAACCTTGAGTTCTATGTGTTGTTGTTGTTTTTGTTTTTTTTGCCAACTTAGTTCCATTTCTTTGCAGAGACTGGCTATTCACCAAAACCACTTTCTCCTCTTTGTACTTGCACAGATAGACAACACTCTTCACTCTGCCTTGCTGCTCAGTAAGATCGCGTATTCGAGTTGCAGTCAATGGAATGTGAGTGGAAATGTGTCGAGTACCACTTCTGGATCGGGTCTAAAAAGCTTCCAGTAAGATCCTCCATGCATTATACATTCCTGTTTATTACAACAGGTAACATTGCCTTAGCTTACCGTCGCTTCCTATCACTCCTATGTCTCTGTTTCTCCTTTTCCCCAAACATTCTGTACCTACGCCTCCCTTCCTCACAATGCTTTCCTTTTCGTGATATGCACTAATCTTCTATCTCTCCTTCAAGGCTCACATCATGTGAGCACCATATCGTGTGAGCGGCCTGACGCCATCCCCAAATCCTTTCGAGTACTCTTTGTCTGTAAATACTTGTAGCGTGAACAATCAAGTATTATACCTTTTGCTACTTGATTAAATTGGGGGATATTGATCATGCATATTGGACTTCACTCAAATCAGATTGTCTTAGATCACCACATACCCATGATACCCCGTGAGGTATTGAACATATGGTAAAAACTTGATAGATTTCTGCTAATTAGTTGCAAGGTATTGTTTGATAAGCAAAATTGAAAATACCTGACTATTTCCTGGCTATTTATTAATTTTCAGTGATTTACTGAGTATCTATCATGAGTTTGGCATTGCTCTAGAAACCAAGACCAAAGTAAGCACACTACCTCATTTATCTACCCTTCGCATTAAGTGTCTTTTCACTTTTTCCACCCTGGAGCCTTTCTCTGGGAGTTGGCTGCTTTCTATGTATTGGCAAGGGATATCTATATAGTTTGTTGAATAGACTAAGCCTTAAATTCAGACAATTTGATGGTCATATCCTAGTTCCTTTATTCACTTTCTGTGCAACCTGGGACAATATCTTTATTCTCCCTGTACCTCTAGCTCTGCCACTATAAAACAGAGCGAGTCATATATAACTCACAAGGTTGTCATGACAATGAAATAAATAGCATATTTAAAGAAAGTACCTAAACCTAGATAAATATAGCAGATGCGCAGGAAAGGTTGGTTACCCCTTAGTGTGGCCCAGTCATTTTGAAAGAAGAGGGCATCTTTCTTAGGGGCCACGTGGACATTTAGAATTACATTTGAGGTGGGGTAGGTGACCTGCCTAGAGGGCCTACGGTATCTCTCTCCCTTGTGTTTAAGAATTCCCCAAAGGTCCTTAACGGGGCTCTTTGGAGAGAAAATATGGCAACAGAGAATTTTATTTTTATTCAGGAGGAGGACAGAAGAAAACTGTTGATTTATTAGACATCTGAGGTTGGAGGGAAACTGGAGAATTCCCTAATTTTTTGCATCTTTTTCTGATTTACTTAGTCTCTTAGCCTCACAGGGCAGATTAATGACAGTTTCGGCTTGTTTCTTCCCTTTGTCGCGATGGTTATGCAGCGTGTGAGATTTCCGTCCTTGTGAATGAGATGGTTTTAGGGAATATGAAAATGCAGCATTCAGGCTCCGAGAAGCAACCCACCAGGCCAGGATGGGGGAGACGCACGTGTGAGAGGGATTAGCAATTTCAGCTGCCTGCCAGCCCAGCATGAGTCACCAGTGTGTTGGGACTGCCAAGAGCAGAATTTGATCTGGGGCTGAATTAACAGGGCTGCAGTGTCCAGACCAAAGGGAGTGATACTCTCGCTGTCTCGGCATGAATCAGACCACACCTAATGTACTGCAGCTCTTACCCCAAGTTTATTATAGTGTGAGCGTGGATTGTCTAATAATTGCATGAAAAATACAATCCTTGGGGCGCCTGGGTGGCTCAGTCGGTTGAGCATCTGACTTCGGCTCAGGTCATGATCTCATGGTCTGTGAGTTCGAGCCCCGCATCGGGCTCTGACAGCTCAGAGCCTGGAGCCTGCCTCAGATTCTGTGTCTCCCTCTCTCTCTGCCCCTCCCCCGCTCATGTTCTGTCTCTCTCTCTCTCTCTCTCTCTCTGTCAAAAATAAATAAGCATTAAAAAAATTTTTTTAAATGTAATCCTTTACCTTATTTCTACTATAGAATTTACCATGCAAGTTGTGTTATTTATATGTAGATATTTGCATCTTTGAGGGCTAAGCACGTCTTTCTCTTTTGTGTGTCTGGTAGTGTAAAGGGGACAGAGATGTGTTTGGTTCTTCCTCTTTTATGAAAATGGATCAGCTTCTGGAAGCAGTGTCTGCTGTATGGAGCTTGAATGCTGTGGTCGAACAGGCCTGTATTCAAATCCTGTTTCAACTCTTAGGAACAAGAAGCATTATGCAGTGGCCCTTCTCATTTCCAGTTCTACATTTTGGGGTGAGAGTATTTTCTTCATGCTCCTGTGTACCCCCAACCTAGCAGCCATAAACCCATAGACATACACCACCCTTATCTTCCTTTTCTACAAAGCAGTAAGTATTGAGCCCTGAGAACAGGGTCTCCATAATAAGGGAGTTTTGGAAGTTGGGTAGGTAGGGAACAGGGCAATGCAGAAATGGTGAATCTGGTAAGACGACACACTGGGGATTTCAGGCAGAGGCACTAAGACTGCTTCTAGAGGCAGAAAACTGCCTCCCCCTCTCTCTCTCTTTCTCAAAAATAAATATTTTTAAAAAAATTTTTTTAAAAAGACTGTTTTTTGTCTCCCTTTTTCTTTGTTTTGTTTCTTAGACTCCATATATGAGTGAGATCATGTGGCATTTGTCTCTGACTTATTTCACTCCACTTTATACCTTCTAGGTCCATCCATGTGGCTGCAAAGGGCAAGATCTCATTCTTTTTTATGCCTGAGTCATATTCCATTGTAGATAGGCACCACCTCTTCCTTATCCGTTCATCTACCGATGGACACTTGGCCTGCTTCTACTTCTTGCCTGTTGTAAATAATGCTGCAATAAACATAGCAGCGCGCATATCTTTTTGAATTAGTATTATCATTTTCTTTGGGTAAATATCCAGCAGCGGAAGTCCCGGATCATATGGTAATTCTATTTTCAATAAACTTTTCTCATTTTCATTCACATTGTTTTTAATGTTTTTTTAATTTATTTTTGAGACAGAGAGAGACAGAGCATGAGCAGGGGAGGGGCAGAGAGAGAGGGAGACACAGAATCGGAAGCAGGCTCCGGGCTCTGAGCTGTCAGCACAGAGCCTGATGTGGCGCTTGAACTCACGGACTGTGAGATCACGACCTGAGCTGAAGTCGGTCGCTCAACCGACTGAGCCACCCAGGCGCCCCCTTTTCTCATTTTCAACTATCAATTTAGAAACAATTAAAAAATACTTAGTGAGGGGCACCTGGGTGGCTCAGTCAGTTAAGCGTCTGACTCTTCGTTTCAGCTCAAGTCATGATCTCATGGTTCATGAGTTTGAGCCCTGCATCGAGCTGTCAGTGCAGAGCCTGCTTGGGATTCTGTCTCTCTCTCTCTCTGCCCTTCCCCCACTTGTTTTCTGTCTCTCAAAATAAATAAAAATACACTTAAGAAAATAATGATCTGAAAAGTGTGACTAGCATATTGTGGTCAGAAAAGCTCTGTGGCCTCTTCTGAAGGCAATCTGGAAAAAGCAATATTTATCAAGTGTCTGAGTACAAGTACTCATACCTTGCACCCAGTAATTGTGTTTCTTAGAATGTGTGTTGACGAAATGTTGAAATTGTGACGAATATGCATGTATAAAGTCTTATGTTTCCTAGCATTCTATGTAATAGGAAAGACAGAAAACCCCCAAGTATTGAATAAAAGGAAATGATGAACGTATGATAGCCTATTGAGTAGAACTACTTTAGAAGAACATGATAACTTATATGGCTATGTAAAAGCGTGGTACCATATATCACTATATCACCTATAATTACATTGGGAATATTCACAAGCAGGATAAAAACAAGTAAGGTTATTGACATCTTATTTTCTTCTTCATACAGGTTTGTATTTTCCAAAATGCCCTCAGCTCTTTTGAAGAGTATTCCCAGGTGGGGCATGATGTTTAGGGCTCAAGAGGTGGTAGGGACATGAGGGACCAGAGAACATAGCAGCTTCTTGGGACACAACACAGACTTATCACAGTAGCAAGTGAAATCGGCATTAACAAGGTGTAGTAGCTTCACTCCACAGGTCAGACGATATATGAGATTCACATTGTCTGGGTTTATTCCTATTGTTTGCACTATCATCTCTCTAATTCTTGGGAAAGTCCTCCCCCGCTAATTTCCTGACCTCACCGGTATTTATATCTATATATATCCTGCCCAAGACAAAGTTGATACTAAAAACAACAAACAAAAATAAGATTTGCAAAAAATTAGTCTTTCTGTGTTAGGTGACTTAGAAGAAATACATATTATCTCCAATGATGTTACAGTTCACCTGGGGGAAAAAAAGACAGATATACAAGAAAGAGAGGAAACATCCATTAAAAAATAATGCATGTGGGTCTGATTCTGGGCCCTTAATTCTGTTGTTCCTTTGGTCTACCAATAATTCCACAAATAGTATTCTGATTATTTATCTTTTGTACCTCTACGTTTTTTGTTGGTATATATTCATGCAGTTGATCTCATATCCAGCTATCTCTAAATTTTCATGAATTATATTTTGTAGATTACTTTGTGATTTCTAAAGAGATAATTATATTATCTGTGACAATTGCAATTTTATGTCTTTCTAGTTCTCATTTTATTTATGTGTATTCTTTTGTGGAACAGTACAAGGTTAAATAAAAAGTGAGAGCATGCTTCTGAGATAGTTTATCATTTAATAAAACATTGGCTCCTGAGTTTGCTACCTAAAAATAAAAAGTAACATCCAGAAATCAGTGATGCAGCCAGAAAGTGCTCTGAAAGATCAGTCAGGGGGAGCTAAAGATGGGTTTGGGATTTGGGCAGGTGTGGTTTACTGGAAGCAAAGTCAAACTGAGTGAGCAGCAGTGGCATTGTTCAGGCAGGCCTGCAAGGACTAAGAGATAAAGCGATGCAGATAAAGCGGGGCCCAGGTCTGTGTGGGTCTCTACGGTCCCTGGTCAGCATGTTCCTGTTCCTAGGGGAAAATCTAGAGATTAATGCTAACACCAAGCCCTTACACTTCACAAAAACATTTCAAAATATTATCTCATTCTACAGTAATGACTAAAAAAATAGCAAGGAGAAACTGACAATGGCTAAAAGAAGAAATCCACTCAGAAGGTCAAGGAGAACCCAATATGACAGCTAATGTTTATTCAGGGCTACTGGGTGCCTGGCACTGTTCTGAGAGCATTGAATGCATTGACTCGTTTAACCTTTGCAACCATTTCATGTGTCAACTCTCGTTATTCCTGCAGTAGGGATGAGAAAGCTAAAGTAAAGAAAATGCCCAAATCTCCCAGCTTTTACCTATCAGATCTGAGGTTGTGCCTCCCCCTGCCCTGGGGAGGGAGGTGTGCACCTGCACAGGCAAGAAGAGAAAAGTATGAAACCTCAAGATCATTCTGTAAGAGGCTCCATCCAGGTTGCATTTAAGCCACTATTTTAAAATTTATTTTGAGAGAGAGAGGGGCAGACAGACAGCATGAGTGGGGGAGGGGCAGAGAGAATCCCAAGCAGGCTCCACACTGTCAGTGCAGAGCCCGATGTGGGGCTCGAACTCATGAACCCTGAGACCACTACCCTAGAGATCAAGAGTCAGACGCTTAGCCAACTGAACCACCCTGGTGCTCCTATACTATTTTAAAGGGAAGTGATGTTCAGCTTGAAGGGAGACTGCTTGAGGTAACAGGCAAGAAATGATGCCTTCTCTGTGGCTGGGGAAACCCAGAGACTTCGGATCATGGACACAGCAAGGAGCAAGAACAGGTACTTCCTGGGAAGGAGTGCCTGATTCTAGACAGGCTGGATCCAGAGAAACCGGAAACTAAGAAAGTTATTCTTGATTATTTTTCAAGGGTGATTTGCATGATTGAATTCTTACTTTGTTCAGCTTTCCATTAAAAATGTATAAATTATTGTATGGGAGTCACAGAGGTGACACAGAGGATGATGTTGACCCATACCTTACTGCCCTTAGTGTTTTTTGTATTCTCTAAAATACTACAATGATAATGCATTGTTTTGGGGATGAGAAATAAATATTATCAAAATAAGCAAGTTCAACTATGTGAAGCAAGTAAGTAAAAAAGTATGCACATAAAAAAGTGTAAAAAATATGTTCTAAAACTTTTTTCTTTTTCCTATATCCTTTTTTTCTGTAAATAGTATGTATTATGCTTATAATAGAAAAAAAGGAATTTTTTTTTTTTTTTAAAGAGAGAGAGAGAGAAAGAGAGAGCATGACCAGGGGAAGGAGCAGAGGGAGAAGGAGAGAGAGAATCTTAAGCAGACTCCACATCCGCATGGAGCCCAACACAGGACTCAATCTCATGACCCTGAGATCATGACTTGAGCCAAAATCAAGAGTCAGATGCTTCACTGGCGGAGCCACCCAGGAATTATGATTTTTTTTTACATAGAATATTTTTATTTAAGCTTCAGATGAATCACTCTTTTCAAAATGTGTCTCCTGCCCAAGAGGACAGGAGCTTCCTTCACCAGGCATAGATGAGGCAGGCTACGAGTGACATGAATGTATTTTAGTCTGATATATCAATATATGTCTTTTGAATCTTGTCAATACTAGTCGATTTTATTAACAAATGGAATTTTTCAGATTCACAGCACATGTATGTGCACACATGCGTGCATGGACTGTATTGACAGATCACCATTTGCTTACAGATTAATCAGTGAGTAAAATTGAGGGAACATCTCTGTTTGTTGCCTTTTTACATCATAACTAGATTTTTATCTCAATATTTATCATAAATATTTTTTTTAATGCTGAAAAGTTGAGATTTTTACAGGGAACATTATAAATCCACCTCTTGGAGTCAAGAATTAGCATTGCACGGTTCTCGCTATGTCCATCGGCTATCCGTCCATCTATCCATCCAACAGTCTGTCGTATTTATTTGATGCATTTCAAGATTAGTTGCAGATACCAGTACATTCCCCCCTAAATACTTCAGCAGGTATATCACTGTAACGAATTTTTATGTTTCTGTGTGCCTTTTTTAAAAATGGTGACTTCATTTTTTTAGAGAAGTTTGAGGTTCACAGCAAAGGTTGAAGGAAAGGTAGAGATTTCCCATATACCTCCTGTTTCTGACTCACGCATAGCCTTCCCCATCATCTACATTCTCCACCAGAGTGGTGCATTGTTGCGACTGATGGGTCTGCATTGACACATCATTATCACCCAGAGTCTGCAGTTCATAATCCAACATTAGGGTATCATGCAGAGTAATTTTACGGGCCCCCAAATCTTCTGTGCTCTGCCTATTTATCCCTTCCCCTCTTCACCCTGGCAAACATTCATCTTTTTAGCATCTCCATAGCTTTACCCTTTCCAGAATGTCATAGAATTGAAATCACACAGTATATAACTTTTTAGGTGGCTTCTTTCACATAGTAATATGCGGTTAAGTTTCCTTTGAGCCTTTTTTCTGGCCTGGTGGCTCATTTCTTTTTAGTGTGAAAAACATTCTATTGTCTGGAGGTACCAAAATTTATCCATTCACCTACTGAAGGATACCTTGCTTGCTTTCGGCTTTTGGCAATGATGAATGAAACTGCTATAAACATCTATGCACAGGCTTTTATATAAACTTCAGTTTTCAGTTCCCTTGCGTAAATACCAAGGAGTCTGATTGCTGGATTGTATGGTGAGAGTATTTTTAGATTTATAAGAAACCTTCAAAATGTCTTTCAAAGTGACTACCATTTTGCCCTTCCATCAGCAATGAACGATGGAATTGTTCCACATTTTTGCCAACATTTGACACATCATTATCACCCCAAGTCTGTAATTCCTAATACAGTTCACTTTTCTCTTTGAGTTGTACATTCTATGGGTTTACAGTTGCAAACTTAACTAGTGGTTTGGTTAAATGTATGAGAACATGTATCCATCATTACAGTAGCATGCAGAGAACTTTCACTGCCTTAAAAATTCTCTGTGCTCTGCCTATTTATTCCTCCCCCGTCAACCTTAGCAACCACTAATCCTTTTACTGTCTTTTTAAAATAGATTTTTTAAAGTCTATTTATTTTGAGAGAGAGAGAGAGAGCACAAGTTGGAAAGGGGTAAAGAGAGAGAGGGAGAGAGAGAATCCCGAGCACCCTTCGCCACCAGTCCAGAGCCCGATGTGGGGCTTGAACTCATGAACCATGAGCCCTTAACTGACAGAGCCACCCAGGCACCCCTTTTTACTGTCTTTTTACTTTGGTGTTGTCAGTGTTCCAGATTTTGGTCAATGTAATAAATGAACTTTTTTTTTTTTAATGTTTGTTTATTTTTGAGAGAGAGAGAGTCGGTGAGCATGAGTGGATGAGGGGCAGAGAGAGGAGAGAGAGAATTCCAAGCCAGCTTTGTGCCTCCACGCCAGAGCCCGACTCAGGGCTCTGTCTCATGAACCGTGAGATCATGACCTGAGCCCAAATCAAGAGTGGGTGCTTAACTGACTGAGCCACCAAGGCGCTCCTGAACTTCTTCTTCTTCTTTTTTTTTTTTCTTAAAGATAATGCACTCTTTCTTTAAAACATAAATTTAAAAACTAGGGCAAGAAACTCATTCTCTGGCCCTATATTCTGATTTCAGATTCATTAAGTATTATAATTTTAAATAATTTATTGCTCCTGACTTATGATTGACATCCAGATACCCGAATGTATAATAAGTCTTTGTCCTTGTGGCAGAATAAGCTCCTGGATCATTCTAGAATTTCAGGTGGAGCATTCATGGTCATGGATAACTTTCTACATTGAGGAGTGAAGAATGCAAGGAGAGACCAGACCACAAATGCAGGTCCCACACCTTTGCGACACACCCAGAATGCTCCACACCTCTCACTGTAACTGCCACCTAACTTTCCTCCCTGACCCTGGAGTAAGTTCATTATCAGATATGTATTGAGTTGTGTTAAGATGTTTGGGAAAAACATATAATTGGAAGGCACAGGGGTTTCTAATTAATTGGGGGAAAGAAAACATAGAATATACGTATTTTTACGATTTTCAGTGTTAAGTTATCTCTGTACCCAAACTGGGACTTGAACCTATAACCCTGAGATCAAGAGTTACTCGTTTCACCAACTGAGCCCCTGAAATATTTTTTTTGAAAAAAGAAAAGATTTTTGCAGAGTCAACGCACAGTTTCAGAGTAAGGAGAAAAAATTGTGGGCCAAGGCTCAGAGGTTTCATGGGGAAAACTATAATCTTGAAGGAAAGGTAGGATGTGGACAATAGAAAGGGAAGGGTATTTTGGACGGCAGCCACAATGTAAGCAAATGATGCTATTTATGGGAAAGCAGGTGTACTTTGAGGCTGGAGTGAATTTTTTTAAAAGACATCATAGATGCTTAAGCTCTCATTAAGCTCTTCCCCATCAGAAATTCTCACGTCACCACCATTCTAGTATTTCCTTGAGCCTCTGATCAATGTCATATTTGCTTTATGGTTTATCTGAGATTGCATTACTCCTATGATTACCTTCTAATCACTTCTGGCCACAGCTTATGCTGTTTGACTTGGCACCATTTTATTTCATTGAGCAACATGGTGGGCATTTATCACACTAGAGAGATCATTGTACAATGTGATTATTGTTGTTAATATTGCCTTGGTTTTTTTCCTGTGAGAATGTCAGGTCTCCTGGATGGAAGACGTCAGTCGGGTGTAGTGAAAAGTACACTGAACTGGGAGTCAAAAAACCTGGATCCTCATTTTATTTCTGCAACTAATTTATATGAGACCTTGGCCGAAACATTTAATTTCTCTCGAGATTGTAATATAAAAGTGGTCTGAAAGGGCCTTCTATAAAATAGCTCCAAGCATAGGACTGAAATGTCATCATGAAAGACATGTTGGGAATGAAGATGAAGAGACTTGAAATTTTTGCAGCTTTTAAAAAAATGTTTATTTATTTTTGAGACAGAGAGAGGTGGGGGAGGGGTAGAGAGAGGGGGGACAGGATTTGAAGTGGGTTCTGTGCTGAAAGCAGTGAGCCTGATGTGGGACTCGAACTTATGAACTGTGAGATCATGACCTGAGCCCAAACAGATGCTCAACTGACTGAGCCACCCAGGCACCCCTGCAGCTTTTAAGAGTTTCCTTAAGAAGCAAAATTTCCTTACTGAGGAATGGGGTAGATGATAGAAGCAAATGATTGAATTTCTGAGGATGCCTGAGGTCCTGAGAAAAGTCCCTCATAGGAGACCCAAATCTGTGTGTGTGTGTGTGTGTGTGTGTGTGAGTATTGGCAATGGAGGAGATTGACATTAGGATGTAGCAGTTAAGAAAAGACATCTAATATGTTTTCCCATGCTAGTCTTTTGGAGAAAGAAACTGATAACACAAAGCAGCACAGACAGAACAACCACCATAACAACTACAACAAAAGACAAGTAGCAGGGGTTTGGCAAAGAAAAAACAAACAAAAAAGCCAGACGCTCAATACCTCTTCCACTCAGTACCCACACAATACCCTCCCATGGTTACAGCAAGAATCTTAAATAATGAGGACCAATATTGGAAACAAAAGCTAGGAGGATCTGAAAAAAAACCATTGGTATCAATCAACTGACATCAATTGAGCCTTTAAGTGCCAGGCAATTTGCTAGATGTTGAGGATATACCCATTAAAAAAGGATACTGACTTTGAAACTCCCCCAAATTGCTTTGGGCTCTAAAATTCCACGAAAAAGGAGACCCTTCCTTAGGATTGCATTTCTGGATCAAGTTTCCTTAAATATTAAATGGACTACAAGTAGGCCACTACCTGAAGCCTTCCTCCAGAGAACCCAAGCTGGCTATTTCCCTGGTGGCGGGGAGACTATGAGGCTGGCTGTGAAGTGTGTGTTGTAAGTGTTAGTAATGGAAAAGTAAATGCGCTCAAGCATTCAGGCCTTGGGAGGCTTTGTGAGGCGGTTACCAACTGCTTGTGGAAAAAAGTGGAGGCCACTCAGTCATTCTACATCACACACGAAAAATAAGGACTGTGCTTTATTAACAGGAGCAATTCTTGTCATCATTAAGGGCTGATATAGCACAACATGACTTGTGGGAGGTTTCTTGTTTTATTTTTTTAATTCTTTTTGTCACTGCTCTTTTTTTTATGTTTATTTATATTTGAGAGACAGAGAGAGACAGAGCACGAGTTGGGGAGGGGCAGAGAGAGAGGGAGGCACAGAATCTGAAGCAGGCTCCAGGCTCTGAGCTGTCAGCACAGAGCTTGATGCGGGGCTCAAACCCACGAACCGGGAGATCATGACCTGAGTCGAAGTCCGGTGCTTTAGCGACTGAGCCACCCAGATGCCCCTATCATTGCTCTTTTTAAAGCAACTTAAGTTCTAACTTTGAATACAGTCTTCTTTCTTATCACACAAACGTGTTTTATGGGTGTGAGAGGCAAAGTGTGCTGACCAAAAAAAAAAAAAAAAAAAAAATCTCTGCAATGAAACGTAGCTAAACCTTCTTTGTGGATGTGTATCTACATTGACAAAGAAGCTTATAGAATATGAGGGCTCTATAAAAGACCCGGGACAATAACGTACCTTGGGTTTAAAATAATCCCCTATGGCATGCTGTATCTTGTTGCTCCCCATAGAAATAGCTCACACCAGCTGTTTCTTTCCACTCCCATCAGCCCTAAATGAGTAAATATGAGACAAACGGCTGTTTAGTCATCTTGTTGGCATCTAAATTCTACACTGGTCTCCCTCAGTTAGAAAAATATTTGGTGTATCCTGGTCCAACCTGCTGCACTCATATTTACAGTCAGAAAACACAGTCCTCTTTCTTAAAATATCCTGAAGTGAGTAATGCAAAAAGGCCAGGAAGACCACGGGCCAAGGGTTACTACAAGCTCCAGCCTTTGTTCACTGTGCACTTGGTTTTCTTCCTTGGCAGGTCTTAACCCCCTCAAGAAGCGGCGGCCGTCTTAACGGCATCTACCTGCCGCCAGAATTGCAACATACGGTGTGTGTGTGTTTCATTTCACAGACTCTGGACAAGTTCGACTTAACTTGGTGGGGCTCTGCTTAATGGTGGTGAGATGGTTCCAGACTCTTCTCCACAGACCTCCGCTTTGAAGTTGACAGCCTGTCCAGAATAAAGTGCGTGGCATTTACAGTCTTCCCCTGACAGTTGCAGCCTCTGATAAAATAAATAAACCTCATATGGGCACTCTCTTTCCTCCTTATCTTCTGCCAGGTTATTGAGTGTGGTGCTCACATTTGTGGCTGCAAGAGGCTGTGGAAAACGGTGTCGGGGGTCGGCTGGCTAGCAAAGGGGATGACTGTTTACATTATGATGGAAGACAGGATAGGATCGTTAAAATAAACTCTCTGATTTCCTGTCACTTCCTGACTTTATCTAACGAGGCTAACACGCTTCCACACAAAGGCCTCTGCGTGTTGGCTGCTCTGTCTGGTAGATGGTTCTGTCATCTGGATCAATTCTTCTCTCTAAAACAAATAATTCGAGTGCAGTGAGTCCTTTCTTTTTTTTTTTTTTTTTTTTTAAATTTTTTTTTCAACGTTTTATTTATTTTGGGGACAGAGAGAGACAGAGCATGAACGGGGGAGGGGCAGAGAGAGAGGGAGACACAGAATCGGAAACAGGCTCCAGGCTCCGAGCCATCAGCCCAGAGCCTGACGCGGGGCTCGAACTCACGGAGTGCGAGATCGTGACCTGGCTGAAGTCGGACGCTTAACCGACTGCGCCACCCAGGCGCCCCGCAGTGAGTCCTTTCTTATTCTAACCTTCTTTGGTGGACTCTACAAATTCCCATGAGTCGGGAAGAAATGGCCCCTTGTTACTGAGGCTGTGGAAATCATTTAGGGATCTGGTCCTACCTGCACTTGGAATGACTTTTTGAATTTTTAAAAACAGAAGTATAAATTCCAGGCATAACTTTAAACCTAACGAATACCAAATATTTTATGACAAAGGAGAGAATGGGTATAATGACAAAATAAAGCATAATTTTTCAAGTAGAGAAATGAAATAACACCTCCTCTCCCCAACTCCAGCCTGTGAGTCATACTGAGTCTATTATAGGTTAAATGTGTGTGTGTGTGGGGGGGTGTGTGTTCACGAGTATATGCGTGTGTGCTTGCGTGTGCACATGCTTGTGTGTGTGTGATGACAATTGGCTCGGTCAGGGGCAGCTGGATAAGAGGAGGTGGATACTTCTAAGATTTTTTGGAAGGAATTTTAAGGACTCTGCTGGCTGCTATAGGGAGAGAGTGAGAAGTCTTCACTTACATTATGATAGTGACCAGGTCTAGAGACCCTATGTTTCCCTAATGTTCAATTGTTCTGAAAAAGTTTTCTTCGGCCCCTAACATCGGCATTTTTTCCACTTTATTTGTTTGGTTTGTTGAGGTGTATTTAACAAATAAAATGGTGTATATTTAAAGCGTAACGTGATGATCTGATGTACACATAGCGTTGTGAACTGAGTGCTGCAATCTGACATCTGGTCTAATGCTTCCCAACCATCAGGATTCTCGGTGAACCTTGTCCTTGGGCCCAGCCTCCGGCGTGACTGCTTTCTTGCTTTAAGGAACTGAGAATAGTTCTAGAAAATAGCTGGAGTTCTTCCCCCCAGCTCTCTGGACTGTATCAAGATCAGGGCTTCGGCGCAAATCAGTCCAGTTGAATATGGAAAATCAGAGAACAATTGATTTGTGGACCTCACAGGCCAATGTCCAACAGATGTTTATCAAACACTTTCTATGTACCTAGAACTGTACTAAATATATGTAATCTGTATGAGTATTATATATAATGGATTTATTACATATGACACATATAATTTTCTATTTCTACATACACACTTGTAAATACTTCATTATGTTCTAGGTAAACACACATGAAACAATTGGAAAATAAAAGAGTTGAAACAGAGCATTAGCTCCTACCCTTCTTGCTCTGTTGAATATCTTCAGTAACGCTTTTTACAGCAGCCCTAACCTCCCAGCAAGCGTAAATCAAAATGAGTTTTGTGGGTTTAATCTAGTTTCTAAGTGGCCTGGTCCTTGATACCCCATCAAGGAATTGCCTGCCCACATCAATACAACTGGGTTTTTGCCCCAGGCCCCTCTCCTACACACACACACACACACACACACACACACACACTTTTTCTTTTTCCTATTTCCACGTGGGACTTCAGCTGTCCCTGAGAGCAGTCTAGTTAACCCTGTCACAGCCCAGCTGTGTGTCTCTCACCAGTCCCTTCCCTACGGAGCTCAATGCTGTTCTCAGTCTACCAGCCCCACCCCACCCCCCCTTCCACCACTCTCCCAAGATCTAGCTACAATTAGAATACTAACTGGAACCCATAGTAGACAGGCACTTGTAGAAAAAGCTCTCTCCTCTGGATGTGTTCTGCCCTTCCGAATTACCTCCCTGGATACTGATAGCCTTTCTAAGTAAGGCTGAGATCACCATCCTCACCAGGAGAGTCCACTTTGGACAGTTGGCCACACCTTCTGTTGATTTTTATAGTTCTCCATTATGACTTATTCTAGCATCTTTTTCATTCTCAACAGCCCTTGTCCTGAGAGCCTAGTTGGCTCTCACCTGAGTGTGGGAGAGCTCAGAACATAATTGTTAGAGGAGTTTAGAGAAGGCAATGATGGGGAGGAGGTGGTGTTAGGGAGACGTGGGACTTCAGTCGAGCCCTGAAGAAGGAGTGGGATTTGTTCTATGCTTCTTCTAACTCCCTAAGTTTTCCCAAAACTGTAACTACCACAGAATTAGTTAGCCCAATAGAATGTTAGGGCTACAGGAAACTATATGGTCCTGATAAAAATTATCTCCCATGGCAGATAACAAGATTTAAAAAATTATCTAGATTAGGGGCATCTGGGTGGCTCAGTCAGTTCAGCGTCTGACTCTTGGTTCCAGCTCAGATCACGTTCTCACGGTTTCATAAGTTCAGGTCCCACATCGGTCACCGTGCTGGTAGCATGGAGCCTGCTTGGGATGCTCGGTTTCCCTCTCTCTCTGCCCCTCCCCAACTCATGCTGTCTCTGTCTCTCTCCAAATAAATAAATAAAATTTAAAAAAAATAAAAATAAAAATAAAAATCCAGATTAGAATAAATCTATGAAAGTAGAGAGAATCTCCCAATGCTGGGGGTGGTGAGCCCTTGGGACATGGCCTGGAGCAGAGCTGCCACACGGCACAACTGAAGGTGCCATTGTCACCTGCCTGGGCACATAGAGCCACCTGGAGTTGGGCCAGGCCCAGCATGCATGACCTCATGTGGAGGTCCTCCATCAGGGGCACCTGGTGGCTCTCAAGTTTTTGACGAGTCGGCCTATGTATCAGAGAATTCCAGGTGTCCAGGACAACGAACAGCTCTAAAACTGTGACGAATGTACACAGATTGATTTGGCTCCAGTTGCCCTCTGTCCTTAATGTGTCCCCTTTCCTAACCCTTTACCTTTACCCCGGCCCCCACATCCTAGCTGGTACCTCTCTAGCAACTATCAAAGACAAATAGTCTTATTTTCACATGTTTTTATCTCTGGCTCCATCCTGAGTATTCTTTCTAAATATTCTTGATCATGCAGAGATTTTTGTTTCGTTTTGCTCAACATTGTAATCCCAGCACCTAGAATTGAGTCTACATAGTATATGTTAAATATGTATTTAGTGAATAGATAAAGGACGTTAACTTTCTCTCTAGTTCTCTAGCTTCCCAGCTAGAGAGAAATGTGACAATGCTGGACTGAGTTGTATTTTCTATAAACTCCTGGGTTGAAGATTATTTTCATCTCCATTTTCACAAGAATGCCCACATTTGTAGCTTCTATTAAGTGGTTCCACTTCCTCAAGTAGGATCTCTGGGGGTGAAATCTTGAAATCTGAATATCTGAATTCATTTAGGAACTACCCTCGGTGGACTTCGTGTAACAATTTATTAAAAATTTGTAACATTTGGAAAGAAATATGGCTGAAAATAAAAACTGGATTCAAAGCATAGTAATTAAAATAGAACACATAGTAAACCATTTTATTTAAGCCATAAAATGCATTGAAAAAATATGCAAAGGGGAGATGTCTTTATAGTTTAGTAGAACTTCCTTTAACTTATTCACAGAGGTACAGTGAAGATAAAATACATTAAAGCATGAATGCTTCGAAAAGGTTAAAAAGGTCATATCTCTTCAAGATGCAAACAATGTATTATCCGAATGGTAACCAATTCATTTCCAATCTAAGGGGGAATGATTGTAATATTCAGGAGAGGGTGGGAAAGAGCCCTATAGAACATAAGTTCTCCTTTCTTAATTTTCAGAGCTCATGATCCTTCAAGTTTAAAATAAAAATTTCCATTAAAGAAATTTGGATTTGAAATAAAAGTTAGTACAACTTCTGAAGTTTTTTTGAAAAGTTGGCATCGTTTTAGGAAAATGCTGACTTGTGGTATTTGTGTGTTATTTTTTAGCCTCATAATTAGGAAATTTTCTTTTAAAAATTGTTTTATTTTATTTTATTTTATTTTATTTTATTGAGAGACAGAGAGAATGGACAAGCAGGAAATGGGGGTGGAGTGAGAGAGAGAGACAGAGAATCTTAAGCAGAGTCCACGCTCAGGGCAGAGCCCAACATGTGGCTCCAACCCATGATCCTGGGATCATAACCTGAGCCAAAATCAAGAGTCCGATTCTCAACCAACTGAGCCACCTGGGTGCTCCTGAATTAGGAACGTTTCTTATAGCAGTCAAGACTGACTCATGTTGAATGTGAAATTAGGATATTAGACTTCTTGTAATACAGGTGCTTCTAAATGATTCGTTTGAATGGGAATGGGTGGTATGCTTATAAATATATCACAACTCATTTTGTAGCATTTGCTCATTTCTGTTGTGTAGATACTTCCACTACGGCCCATTGGAAGCTACTAAAGTGATGTCACTGAACGCGGGGGTGGGACGCAGGGGTGTGTCATTAGGTAGTGTATTTATAGACACGATAAATGCGAAGAACCTCAGAGCACAGATGGTAGTACAAGGTAGTAAAATAACTAGAAAGTGATGCATTTTGAGCACATCAGCCTTGTTTTTAATATGATTTTTGACATAGTAAGTTAATATAATTCAGATATTTAAAAAAAATTTTTTTTAACGTTTATTTATTTTTGAGACAGAGAGACAGAGCATGAATGGGGGCGGGTCAGAGAGAGAGGGAGACACAGAATCCAAAGCGGGCTCCAGGCTCCGAGCGGTCAGCACAGAGCCCGACGCGGGGCTCGAACTCACGGACGGCGAGATCATGACCTGGGCTGAAGTCGGATGCCTAACCGACTGAGCCACCCAGGTGCCCCTATAATTCAAATTTTAATAGCATTTATGCCAAACAACAGATATACAAGATTCCTGAAAATGTATTAGTCAGCTCTTGTGATTTGGGATGAGGCAGCTAAAGCATACCAGTAAGAAACTCTCCAAAAGTTTCTCATTAAGAGATCGTTGAGGACAGGGTCCACGCGGTTCACGCAGACTAATTGTTCTAGATCCCACAGCAAGGCAGTTTTTATAGCTGTGTATTACTATTAATACTATGACAATAATGAACAGAAATTTAAAGTTTCTTGGTCAGTCAGAAGTGCTGGCAGAAGTTTTACATGGCCACAGATGATACGTTCAATAAACATGAAAAGAAACAGAGAATTCCTTATTTTTCCAAATTTTAGTTAAATGGTAGCATTCACATGAATATTCTTCCTTCGTGCTAATTTAGACAGACTTAAGTACAAACAGAATATGTGGAGAAGATGAGAACTCTTTCCTGGGAAACTGTTAAAATTTGATGCATTCTGTGTCTGTGGTAAAGTCATGTTATAAAAATTTCCTTCTGTGGCTGCTTTGAGGCCTCTGGGACATCTGTCCTTAACTCTTTCCCCTATTCCCCAAATTATTCCTAGGCCAATTCTCAAAATAACTCACCAAGGAGATTCCTGTTGCTCAGAAGGAAAAATAGGTACACTACCCTTGTATGAGAAATCGTTTGCAGCCGAACACACAAAACCGTTCAGACTATAGTCTACAACAGTGCAACTCACCCAGTTAGCTCAGACCGGTCAATACGATGTCGAATCTCATGATTTCTGAAATATACTTGTCTTATTCTGTCTGGGCTGCTATAACACAATGCCATGGACTGGGCAGCTTATAAACAACAGGAATGTATTTCTCACAGTTTTAAAGGCAAGGGGGAGGGGGTCCAAGATCAAAGTGCCAGTAGATTCAGAGTCTGGTGAGAGCCTGCTTCCTGAGTACAGGTGACCGTCTTCTTGCTGTGTCCCCGCAAGGCAGAAGGGATGGGGGTGCTCTCTGGGGCCTCTTTTATAAAAGTGCTAATTTCATTCATGAGACAGCCACCTTCATGACTTAATCACCTCTCCGAAGCCCCACCTCCTAATACTATCACGTTAGGGGTTAGGATTTCAACATACGAATGGGTTGTTGGGGGCCGAGTTGGGTTGGGGGTGAGGATGGGACACAAACATTCGGTTTATAGCATACCTGATGCTTGTCATCACTTCTTTATAGCTGTAAACCTTAGAAACAATTGAATGTTTATTTTAAAAGACATAAATGTGTAGGTATATAAAGTTATAAATAAGGAACCTCATAAATAAATATGAGGAACTACAGAAGGGTTTGGTGTTAACTACCAACCTACTCCCATTATGGTATCGGAGCACTGTCTTCTAGCTCCTGGTGTTAGCAGGTGTTGGTGATCACTGCTCTAGTAGTTTCCTTTCACTGCTGTTAACAAATGACCACAAACCTAACGGCTTAAACAAGAAAAAATGATCGTACACTCTGTAGGTTAAAAGTCCAGCAAATCTCACTGGATTAAGATCCAGGTGTCACCAGGACTGCCTTCATTTTTGGAGGCTCCGAGGGAGCATTTGTTTCCTGGCCTTTTCCAGCTGCTAGAGGCCACCCACATTCCTTGGCTCACAGCCCTGTTCCTCCATCTTCAAAGCAGCAACGTTGCATCTCTCTGTACCCTCTTTCCATGTCATGTCGCCCTCTGAATGGCTCTTTTAAGGACGCCTCTGATTACTTGGATGCCACCTGGACAATACCGGATACTCCCCCCTATTCTAAGGTTGGGTGATTAGCAACTAAAATTTCATCTGCGATCTTAATCCTCCTTTGCCATGTAACGTCACATATTCACAGAGTCTGGAGATTAGGACATAGATATCTTTGGAGGAAGATTATTTGGCCTACCAGAACTTACAGATCCGAGTCACCTGGAAAGATCATTAAAACACAGATTTGGGAGCGCTACCCCCAGAATTCTGATGTAGTAGGTATGGGGTGGATCCCTAAAATGTGCATTTTAACAGGTTCCCAAATGATGGTGATGTCTCTCCTCAGGGAACGACACTTCAAAAATCACTGGCAATGCTTAAATTCTATTCATATTCATAAGCATATTTTGAATTGAATTTCTGATCTCAAAGGAGTTGCTAGATTAAGTATGGGATGCCCAGTTCAATTTGAATTTTAGATAAATAAGGAGTAACTTTTTAGTATATGTATGCCTTATGCAATATTTGGGACATACTTATGCTGAAAAGTTTTTTGTTGTTGTTTATCAGAAATTCAAATTGAACTGAAAACGCTGAATTTTTATTTGATAAATTGGGCAACCCTAGTTTTCATCTAAAAGGGGGGAACCGGGTTGCTCTGTCAGTGAATATTCCATGAAGGACAAAAATTTAGATATGACTTTCTCTGATCTCTTTTGCCCCCAAGTAAGCTGGCAATTCTCTACCAACCATTTGCAATGAAATTAGAAATCCATAGAGTTTCTTTTCTCCATGAATAGGGATTGAATAACCAATAGGAGATATGTTTGATATAGCTGTCCAGAAATGGTGTGGTAGCTTTCTTTTCATATAATTCTTCCATATTCCTTATTAGGATTTTCCAGTTACCTGTTTAGTAAGCATCTATGTAATTATCCCAAAGGTGAAGGCAGTGTAATTTATGGATGTGTGCTAACAAACATGTGCAAGGGAGACGTGTTCCTTTAAAGGAGGTAAACAAGAGAATATATTACACAGGCCAGTACCCATTGCATGCTTCTCTGACGCCTCCTTATTAATGAAGACAATATGGGTTGGATAATCTGTTTCTTGTAGCAAAAAGCTTTCCAACTCTCACAGAGGAAAGACAGACCAGAAGGAAAAGATTGCTCCTGCTGTCTACTTCCACTAATCTCATTTTACCTTGCATCCAAGAAAATCCCCATCTGGTAGGTGAGACAAATATCTAAGCCAGAAGTTTCCCCAACTTTCTCTATTACTGTCTCAGCAACTTTTTTTCACAGCATCCCTGGACCAAAAAGAACACCTGAAAGTTCCCTTTATTAACTAGTTAGGTCCAACACACCTAATAAGTACTTACATCTTAATTTATAAGCCATTTGGGGGAAAAAAAAGATACATTGAAAGAAAAAAATAATTATTTTTATTTCACTCTTAAATAGCCACAATTACTTTCTGATGAGATGTGGACACTTGTCAGGCATGGCACAACTTCTCAAAACTGGAAATCAGATTGGACGTTATCACTCTCATTTCCTGTTCCACATTGATTTCTCCCTCCTCCTCCTCCTTCTTCTTCCTTTTCTTCCTTTTCTTCTTCTTCTTTATTTTTGCGGTGTTTATCTTTATCACAGCAACCAGGGAAACCCAACTTTGTAAATCGATGAGGCCATTGAAAAGAATGTGTCATCTAATGGAACTGTGAATCACCTGGAGTTAGAGTTTCTTGCAGTGTCTGATAGACATAGAGGACCGTCATGTTTCCCTTAAAATCTAAAATATACTGCAGCACTCTTGTAAGTTTGTTGAGGAACCTCAGGACACCCCAATGTGCACAATAGAAACCCTGCAACTCAACAAAGGCTACAATTCGAGCAACAGAAAGCTAGATGAGACTCACATTTTTTTCCTGCAGTTCAGTAGTTCCAAGACCTTCCATAAGTTACTTAACAGCTCTTAGTCTCAGGTTTCATATTTGTGATAGGGCAAAAATAATATAATATGCCATGTGTTTTTCTAGTATAAAATAAATGCTCATAGAATAACATATTGACTTATCCAATCACAATGCTATACACCTGAAACCAATGCAACATTGTGTGTCAATTATATTTCAATTAAAAAACTAAAAAGAATTAACAATAAGGTTAAAAATGGGCCCCTGGGTGGCTCAATTGATTAAGTGCCTGACTCTTGATTTCAGCTCAGGTCATGATCTCTTGGTTCGTGGGTTCAAGCCTGCACCAGGCTCGGCACTGACAGTGAGGAGCCTGCTTGGGGTTCTCTCCCTCCCTCTGTCTGCTTCTCCCCTGCTTATGCTCTCTCTCTCTCTCTCAAAATAAATAAAATTTGAGAAGATAAGGTTAAACTGCTCAAGTGTTAGCTAGTTTGCTTATGATTTGTAATGGCAGAACTACAAAAAAGGTGTAGGCAGTGTATAATTCTCTCTGAGGTAGTATGGGGAAAGTATAAAAGTTGTGATGCCTGAATAGAATTTCAAAGAATAAAAACATTATTTAACTGGATAAATTTTGGAAGGATGTTGAAAGTGGAGATGATGTATTGAGGGAAGTAGCTGAAGAGTAAGTATATGAATGGGGGGTGGAGAGAAAGGTGTCCTCCTGCTTAAAATGCTTCATATGGCAATAAGGCTATGCCCAATGAGATGTTTTTTCTCCTCTGAAGGGTTTTAGTTCTTTGATGAAAACCTAAAAAAGATCAAAATGGCCTTTTACAATCAAAGATCTTTAGCAAGACACCTGGATGGGGAGTTTACCTCAAAAACTAAAATGACAAAAAACGTGCACGTAAGTTAATATTCATGGTCCTATAAAATTCAAATAATTCAATTGCTAATATGTTATCACCGGGCCACTAAAATAATGACTGGTAGGATTTTAATTCTTTCTCTCTTAGATTTCATGCATAATGGCTGTATGGTTATGTTTCTACCAGGTAGCAAAGTGACTCATTTCTGTTGGTCATGTAGAAAATCGTTAATTCTGTGAAATAGAACTAATATTAACACTATGAAAGCCAGCATTCTGCGAGCACATGCTTTTCATAGTAACGCTCTGCAGCAACCTTCACAGAGTGGTCTTTTGGTACATGAATCACAAGTCACTCCCCTGACAGAAAGGGGGATCATGACCTGAGCTGAAATCAAAAGTCGACACTCAACCGACTGAGCCACCCAGGTGCCCAAGCCGAGGTTGTGTATTTTAAAGAACAGAGCCGGAATTTGAACTCAGATTTGAGTCTGTTGTCTGTACTATTTCCATCATATAAGACTGCCTTATATTTTATTAATAAAAAAAAAGTTAAAATAAAAAGTCTTTGGCAGAAGCGTGCTTGTGTGCTATGGGTTTCTTAGGCATCTATGAACAAATCCTGAATCAAATCCTATGTTATACATTCGACTGTGTAATGCTAAGAGAGATTGTGAATGCTGATTAACTGCAAACGTGAATTACTCAGTTTAGTTAACACACTCAACACCTCACGTAGTCCCTCCCCCCCCCCCCTTACTGCAGTGAGAATGCTTAAGATCTACTCTGTTAGCAAATTCCCAGTATACAAGAGTCTAATGTACAGTGTGGATTCTATTTCTTTGTCTCTCTCTATAGTGTTTTCGTAAGCTAAACAAGTTTCTCAACATTCTGAACCTCAGTCTCTCCATACAAAACCAAGAGAGTATATATTGTAGAGAAAGTTGTTGATAGTCCTCTAATCGAGGACATTAAGAGACCAAAGTTCTCTCCTGTTGGTCAATTAATTTCATTGCTTTGGCCAGGATGGGCGCATGTTGACCACAGTGGTTTGTCCTGTCAGTTTCCTGAGGCATGGACGCCACATCTTAAACATCGGGCCCTTTTATAGACTGTGCTGATTCAGAACATACATACTCACTGATTTACAAAATAGCTGAAGACACACGGTTATGTTCCACACTCTGTGGTAAGAGCTAGGAGTACAAAGAAATATCACCGGGTTTCCACTCAAGGACCTCTCAGTCTCGAGGAACCAGATAATTATAACATAAGCAAAGTGCTAGAAGAGGCCAAATGTAAAAAAGCCTTTTGAAGCAGAGTCCATATAAATAGGCTCTGAGAGAGTAGGGGGTAGGCCTCACAAAGGAAGTCATTCGTTTTTGTTTTTGTTTTTTTAAATAAGACAGATCATTGAAATAAGGAAAATACAGAAATAGTTAAAGAACACAAAATTTGGGCATTATCTCCTCCCCCCTCCCCCCAAATCCACTATAAATGTGTTGGTTCAGGCTTTTCCTATGCTCATAGAGTTTTCTTCTTTTCTCAGTCAATACAATTAAAGTCGTATTGTATACTGGGTTCTCTCCTCAACATTAGAATGAGGTACCTCCCTCCCCTTGGCTTTGAAAACTTTTTCCCAAGAAAAAATTTTTAGCCATTGCATAATATTCCACCAAATGGAAGGCTTTTAAAATCATTCAACCACTCCTATGATAAAAGATATACATTGTTTCTGTTTCTCAAGTTAGAAATGAGGCTGTGATGAGTACATCCTGAGGCTATCCTGGCACATGCATGTGAATGCTATATATATATACATATGTAATACATACGTAACAGTATATGTACATACCAGGATATTGTAAAATAAAATAGAATATATTATATAATATATATGTATATGTATAGTGTGTATGTTTTGTATATGTGTGTGTGTGCCAGCATTATTGTGCTCTGGATTATTTTTATTTATATTTATTTATTTTATTAAAATTTTTATTTATTTATTTTTTTTTCTGAGAGAGAGAGGGCAAAAGTGGGGCAGGGGCAGACAGAGGGGACAGAAGATCCAAAGCAGGCTCCGTGCTGACAGCAGCGAGCCTGAGGGGGGGGGTCTCAAAACCATGAACTGCGAGATCGTGACCTGAGCCAAAGTCTGACACTCAGCCTACTGAGCAGCCCAGATGGCCCAGGATGATTTTTAAACTGTGGATATATAGTCAGGGGTTAAGGGCACAAGCTTTGAATTTGCTTAGACTTTTTTCTTCATTTTAAACTTTTTTTGAAATATATTTCATACATATAGACCGAGAAGCAAAACAAATTTGTAAGTATACCATCAGATGAACACACTTGTGTAACCCGTCCCAAGATCAAGAACAGAAAATAATCAGCACTCCAGAAACTCCCATTACGGTTACTACCGTCCTCCGAGGGAAACGGTTGCCCTAACTTTCAGCACCGTAGATTCGTTTCACTTTGTTTTTGAACTTTATATAAATGAAATCATCATGAATGTACTTTTCTGTGTTAGGCTTCTTTCTTTCCTTGTACGTTTGTGAGCTTTTCTATATTGTTACACTTAGTTGTAATTTGTTTACTTGCATGCTGTCTTCTATTATGCAACTGTGCAATTATACCCAATCTTATCCATTCTACTGTTGATGACATTTGAATAGTTCAAATTTGGGACTATTATAAATAGTGCTATTAACATTATATGGATCTCTTAGTGAACATATGCTTGCATTTCAGTGGGGTCTACATAGCCTGCAATGGAATTAGTGTTATACATATTTTCTTTTTCTTTTTTTAAAGTTTATTTATTTTTGAGAGAGAGAGAGAGACAGAGTGTGAGGGAGGGAAGGGGAGAGAGAGAGGGAGACACAGAATCAGAAGCAGGCTCCAAGCTCTGAGCCGTCAGCACAGAGCCTGACGTGGGGCTCAAACCCACAAGCCGGGAGATCATGACCTGACCTGAAGTCGGATGCTTAACTGACTGAGCCATCCAGGCATCCCTACATATTTATCTTTGGGAAATGAACATATATTTGACCTTTGGTGGGGGCTTTATATTTGCATACCTTCAAGTAGAATTATTTATATGCTTATTGTCAACTTTAGTAAGTACTACAAAACAATTTTCAATGTGGTTCCACCAATTTGCCCTCCCACCAGCAATGCATGAGCTTCCGCACCCACATTTGCTGTGTTCTGTATTTTTCCAGTTTTTAGTTGATGTGGAGTGCAATGTTTTTGCACTTGCTCGCTCTATGCCTTGAGGAACACACCCCCGTCTGCCTGAGTTTTCTTGCATATAAAATGGGGACATGAAGAGCACTTTAGTTTTGAGAAATAAATGAATCAATTCATGAAAGTTTTGGGGTGCAATGTCAGGCACAGATATTATATTGCAATCATTGTCATAGTCACCACCACCACCATTGCTATCTGGAAGGACTACTAAGCACTAACCAGAGAGAAAGCAGTTTTCTAGACAAAGGCAGAAAGGCAGAAAAGAGCCTTCTGTGTTGGAGGAACACTGCAAAGTTTCCTCTTTCACTCCACGGATGTTTGTTCAGGGTGAGAGGCAGAAATGTGTGACTAGCAACTAACTCAATTGTTCTGTTTCAAAAAGAGGGTTATTAAGTGCCCATTTCATTGAGTAGATTATGCATCTCAAATGAGAAGCAAATAGTCAGTTATTTAAAACAGTATGTGTCATGGGTGTCCCCTCCATGAGAATGAAGTCAGAACAGTGCCTGCTCTGTGCAGACCATAGAACTTGCTTTCTGTCTGACCGGCGGGGCTTTTTCTTACTTTCCTTTTCAGATAAATGCGTATTATTGGGAAATCCATGGAAAGCCCCTTTCTTTGTAGGTTAGAAGATTTCCATGTCCCCCAGCAGAGAGAGTATCCCGGGCTGCTTCCGATGGAATGCAGAATCATCTGCTGGCCTCTCTGGATGTCACCTCTCAGCAGTGTGCCCGGCGGCCTGCCGAGAGCAGAGGCTCCCCAGACCAGAGCCCAATTAGGTCCAGCTGTGCCGAGCAGCTTACCCAAAAGTCTCCCATGCCCCAGAGCTGTTTCCCCGAGTCGTAGTTGGGTGAGCTTGCCGTTTTGAAATGTACTTGTTTGTTTTTATGCCTTGGCACTGTGCTTTTAAGACTCACGGACTCTCGAGCTCACTTTTCCTGCTTCCCTTGCTGAGGATGGAAACTATAGTCTCCGGCTTGTGAGCATGAAGAATGAATGGGGACTTTGGCTGGAAGGGTGTCATGTGGGAAGTTTGGGGGCCAATGTGACAGTAAAACATCTGCACGGATTCTGGCTTTCAGGATGTTGTGACCAATCACATGGCCTCATACCAACTGGCAGGCCTCTTATTCCCGAGCATAGTGTGACACAGCTGTTTAAGGTTACTTCTACTGAAGCCAGAAAGAAATCCCCCTCATCTGTAGGAAGATAGGGAAAAAATGATGGCATTGGGGAGGGGACTTCTCTTTTCATGAGACTGGGACCCTGCTGTCCCCACTGTGGCCGTGAAGAGGGAGAGTGAGAGCATGTTGGTGTCCTGGCTAAGAGTTCAAGGAATGGGGTCCAACCACAGCTCTTCTGCCAATCAACTGCATGGCCGTGGGCAAACCACTCTCAGTCTGCTTTTCATCTGTAAATTGGGACAGTTCTGGCTTCATGTGGTTGATGTCGGGGCTTCAGTGAGATAATTACAAGTAAAGCTCCCAGCAGTGGCTGGCACAGAGTAAGAGTTCAATAACGAGTACCTATTACATCTGGTGGTTTTTTTCTCCACCCTTTCCCCCCTGTCTGGCCAACTCTTTTTAGCTTCTGGCCATGGCTGTCTCTTTGCTACCTTTCACATCTGTAGCTGTCTGCTCACCTCCTCTTTATTAGCCAAATTGACATTTCGACTCTTCCCCTCTTAGTGAACAACGACTGAACCATCAATCTCTGGTCAAGTGTAACCTCCTCTGTGAAGTCTTCCTCTACTTTCTTCACCCCTCCCAAGCCCCAAAGTGGAATTAGTACCTTCCTCTCTGTCAATAGATATGATTCATAAAGGTTTGTTGGGTTGTTAAATGGATATGGCCCCGTTATACAGATAGCTAGGTCAGGCCTGTACTGACTTGTTTCCTTAGTTTTTACCAGCAGATGTACAGAGCTTGGTGGTGGCTTGGAAAATGGTAATAAGGTTGCTGTTAATAGCTTAGTTGCCATAAGCTACAGGTCTTTCACAGATAATACCCCTGACAGATTTTCATAGGCTCACTCACCCCAAAGGTTCACTTGAAAAAAAACAGCTCATGTTCAACTGAGTTGCCAGTGCCCGAGTAAAATCAATTATAAGGCATTTGCATGTACGTTAAAAGAAACCATCTCATAATTCTTGATTTCCCCGTAACAATGACTTTTCTATTAAAGGTTTGGACTTCCTATTAAAACTTGGATCCCCCTAGAAACAGAGAGGAAATGATACTTAACGTTAGCAATGTTATCCTTCATTGTATTGACCTTGCTATGTTTTTCAAGTGGAGAGTTCAGATTCCTGGGAACTTCAATTATACAAAGTGGCTCCCGACTGGAAGCCACGTCACGATATTATGAATACGTACACACAGACATTAGTTTGGACTCCCATCATTCTGCCTGGGGTTAGAGTTGTTTGTAAGTTTGCCTTATCTCCCTCTCCTAGATGCTCTGGTTGTGGAAGACAGAGCTTCTGTGTCCTACCTACGCTGATCACTTGTGCTTAGTGGTTATGTGTCATAGAGAAGAAAATAAATGTTTATTGAAATGAATGAACGAATGAATGATACTTGGAATGTGTTTATCAAGCTAGACTTCCCACTAAACAGTGAATACTTCATAGATACCAAATAAGGTTACTACCTTTTCCTGGTTTTCCTAAACTTTCATGATTTTAGCACTAAAAATTCCATGTTCCGAGAGTTCCCTTCCTCTCAGTCCTACACAGAACAAGATAGCCAGTCACCCTAGTTTCTAAGTTTCCTGCTGGGACAAACTTAAACTCAAATGCTTCCAGAGACCATTGGATTATGGCAATGAAAAGTAACCTGTTTTAGGGAAACTGGAAACCAGCCTGAAGGCATTCAAATATGAACAAAACCAGTCAGTGAGGTAAATTAGCTTGATGGCCAGCATTGCAGCCTGTGAGACAGTAGTGGTTGGCCAAAGTTAACAGAAAAAGCAGGGATAATTCCATTTTATATTCAACTCTGATTGTTTTTAAAAAATTTTTTTTTTCAACGTTTATTTATTTTTGGGACAGAGAGAGACAGAGCATGAATGGGGGAGGGGCAGAGAGAGAGGGAGACACAGAATCGGAAACAGGCTCCAGGCTCCGAGCCATCAGCCCAGAGCCCGACGCGGGGCTCGAACTCCCGGACCGCGAGATCGTGACCTGGCTGAAGTCGGACGCTTAACCGACTGCGCCACCCAGGCGCCCCAACTCTGATTGTTTTAACAAAAATCAAAATCATTAATTTTGAGATTACTAAGAATTTGCTTAACAAATTCTGGGCCTCCATTTTCTCATACGTGAAATTAATATTTAAAAGGTTATCTACTGGAAACACAGAATTCTGGGAATTAAATTCGCCCTAAAACATAGAATGTTAATAGTTTTTCTATTAAATACTAATATGTGTAGTAGAAGTTACCAGGAATTTGAAACCGGTTTTACCCCTAGTTGTATAACCTTGAGAAATTCATTTACTATCTCTGGGTCTCAGGTGTATCATCAATTCTATTATAAGCAGCTATGACAGCTAATTGCCAAGGTGCATTATATTGTGAAGATTTGATTGCCTGGGGAGTGCTCTTTGGAATGAAAGTTGGTGCTAGGGATTAAGAACTCCAGTTTAGGGATTGTGGAGACCTAGACTCCAATCTTGCCTCTGTCATCTGATAGACGTGTAACCTTGAGCAAGTTCTTTAACCTTTTCATGGCTAAACTTCCTTACCTATAAAAATGGGTACTTTAATTGTGCCCACCTCATCTGGTTGTTGACACGAAGAGAACTAAACAAAATAATCTACGTAAAGAAATTCGTGTAGAAAATGCAAATAAATATTAGTAAAGAAATTAGCATAGAAGATGCAAATCAATACTAGTTTATTGCTGTTATTAAAAGTGCCATGACTGTTTAATGTACACGAGTGATCAAAATCTACTTAAATGATACTTTCAGTTTTGAAAACAAAAGACTTATCAATTTGAATTCTTTTTCCCTCAATTTCCTACAGTTTCAACAAAATGGAAGGCTATTCCTTCTAACTACAGGGTGTTCAGTTCTCTGGGAATGTAGACAAAGCTCCCTGGTCCCAGGAGTGTAATCATCCCATAGCTTGCTCCACTCTGGAGCCTCAGTGGTGGCCACAGAAATTCATGTTCAGAGGAAGACATTAGTTCCTTTTCTCCTGGGCAGTCTGTTCTCTTCCTTGTAACGTGGTAAAAATTAAAAAAAAAAAAGGCTTCCTTGACTGACCTCCAGGCATTCAGTTTACTTACCTATGGAACTGCTTCTAACTTTTTTTTTTAATTTTTTTAAACATTTTTTAAATTTTATTTTTGAGACAGAGAGAGACAGAGCATGAACAGGGGAGGGGCAGAGAGAGAGGGAGACACAGAATCTGAAACAGGCTCCAGGCTCTGAGCTGTCAGCACAGAGCCCAACGCGGGGCTCGAACTCACAGACCATGAGATCATGACCTGAGCCGAAGTCGGACTCTTAACCGACCAAGCCACCCAGGCGCCCCTGCTTCTAACTTTTTAAAACATATTTTCCTTCTTGCAGAGCCCATGTTTTAACATTTAACTGCACATTTAACATTAGACTTGCATTTACTTTGGCATTTAAATGAACATAAGGAGGTGTGTGTGTGTGTGTGTACACGCATGTGCCTTGGTGAGTATTGGGTATTTCCTACAGGTCTACTTATAGATAGTATTTTAAGTTTTTGTTTTCTTGTTTTTTTAAAGGCTCTTAAGTGTTTCCAGCTGTGTAGGACTCTGAGATGCAGGGAGACCTTTCCACTTTAGGCGACCTTCCAATGAAGTTTGTTAATGGATCAAATTTGTCTTCACCCTCCACAGGAGTTTGTTAAGGGACTAACCGGATGTACCTTGTGTAATGGACAAATCAACGCCAAATTAAGCAATTTTCATTACTGTGGCCTAATTATGTAGGAACAGAGATGAACTTATTATGCAAATGTCTTTGTGCATGTGAAGACTGAATGGCATTGTATGGACCAAAGTTCCTTAGTACTTGGAGTAAAGACAGTGGGTGGGAGATTGCATTATCACAGGGTATTTGACAGTTGGGAGTGCTGCATTCAAAGCAACGGTTCCATAAGCAATTGTCACTATGGTCACATTGCAAATGTCATGTCAGGACACAGTTATCCATTGAAACCTTGTACTGAAATGACACTTGGTCTTATTCATAATCATTGAAATTATACTGAGTTTTTAGTTTTACTCTTACTTGATTTGTAGATTAATTTTGGTTTTGCCATCATAAAGCATAGACGCGTAGAGAGTGCATATCTAGTTTCATGTTTATACCTAAACATAATAAAATAACATAAACCAACATTGGGGTTCAAAATGCTTTTTTTCTTCTTACATGTCGCATGATATCAGACATCACTTAAGTTGGAGAAACACTGGCATCAGGTATCACCAAAAGAGCTAAAGAGGGAAATGTTTGTGGATGAACATAGAGCAGGACAGCGACTAAGGACATGGGCTTCAGTATCAGTTATCCTTGAATTTCGGTTGTACTTCCACACTAAATAAATTATGGGATTTTAATTTTCTGAATCTTAAAAAAAAATTTTTTTTAACGTTTATTCATTTTTGAGAGACAGGGAGAGACAGAGAGCCAACAGGGGAGGGGCAGAGAGTAAGGGAGACACAGAATCCAAAGCAGGCTCCAGGCTCTGAGCTGTCAGCACAGAGCCCGACGTGGGGCTTGAACCCACTAATCGTGGGATCATGACCTGAGCAGAGGTCGGACGCTCAACCGACTGAGCCTCCCAGGTGCCCCTACTTTTCTGAGTCTTTGTTTCTCCAAATTAAAATGAGAATGACAGGAGTAATTATCTCAGAGTGTTGCTCTGATGATTCGTTAACCCTCATAAAGCGTGTCACCCTTGAAGAGGCAGTGAGGGGACATAGTGAAGAATGTGGACTCCGGAAGCAGATGTCTGGGCTCAGATCACGGCAATGCCACTTGCTAACTGTAGGGGAAGTTACCTGACCTCCTTGCGCCTCAGCTTTCTTATCTGCAAAATGGGGATATTATAGTGTCAACCTCATGGAATTGCTATAAGGAAAGCTGAGCTAACTAATGCAAAACCCACGGGGCATGGCAGCAGTAAATGCACTGTAATGTTTCCTGTTACTGTTAGTGCTGGGCTGGATACACAGATCTCAATAAAGTTCAGCGGATTTTTTTTTAAGTTTACTTATTTTGAGAGAGAGAGAGAGAGAGAGAGAAAGAGAGAGGGTGAGCCTGGGAGGGGCAGAGAGAGGGGGAGAGAGAGAATCCCAAGCAGGTTCCCTGCTG
This sequence comes from Prionailurus bengalensis, assembly GCF_016509475.1. NCBI lineage: Eukaryota > Metazoa > Chordata > Mammalia > Carnivora > Felidae > Prionailurus > Prionailurus bengalensis. The sequence continues at coordinate 65,250,646 of NC_057353.1, read as the reverse complement.
TCAATGCCAAACCTGATAAGGAGCTCCATCCTGCAAACCATGAGATTATGACCTGAGTCAAAGCCAAGAGTTGGTTGCTTAACCGACTGAACCACCCAGGTACCCCACCTATGTTTTTAGAGACAGTGCACAAGAGCTGGGGAATGGGCAGAGGGAGAGAGAGAATCTTAAGCAGGCTCCATGCTCAATCCCACAACCCTGGGATCACAACTTGAGCTGAAATCAAGAGTCAGACGCTTAACCAACTGAGCCACCCAGGCGCCCCAAAATGTAGCTGATTTTAAGGCTGGCTTTATGTTAGTTTGGGGACCAGACCCAAATTGGTTCCACTTGGAGGGATTATGACTATGGTCCTGTGAAATGACCATCCAGGCTGGGAAATTATACATTAGAGGGAATCAAGCTTGAATTCGTGGGCAATGGAGATATAGATATGGTTGGAAAGTAGAGGGTGGGTCCACAAGATGCTGAAAGGACAAAAGCTGGGACTCGGGGCTGAGACAACAAGTATAATTTGGAATGGAAAAGGGTATTCAAACATGACCTTCAGATTTGTCCATACTGGAGTGTACTGGACGAGAAGTCACCTCAAGAAGAGAATCAAGAAAGTCAGATTTTAGAAACAATGGCTCCCAGCGTCTGCCTTTCTGGTTGTACTACTCCAGTTCATACAGAGATGTGGCAGTGTTTTTCCAGAGAAGAATCCTAGAAGAAACAATTGCAAAATATTATTTTGCAGAGAACTTTGAAAGCCCTTGGGCCATGCTTTGGTATCCAGGTAGAAAAGAACCAGTCACTGAAAGCAAGAACAATGGACACTTTGGTACCTTGGGGACTTCAGGAGAAGAGGACGATACCCATGTCTGGAGGCAAAGGTAACAGATCCATTAGAGAAGGACCAGAGTAAAAGGAAGAAGTGTCAAATACCACATCCTACACGATTCAATTTGTTCATGACTATATACCACTCTGGGACTCTCAGAACTACCACACGTAGACTTTCCTGGTGCCTGCCCTCTGCATCTCAAAGGATTCAGAAGATTATATGATGGGGATGGATTCTTCCCAGTAACTAGATAAGAAGAGTTGAATGAATGAATAAAGGAATAAATGGGTCTGGTTTGAGAGAGAATGTTGCAACTCCCCGTGGTCCTTCTAGGTGAAAAAAAGAACCACAAGCTCTCCAGGTTTCTAGTCCTGTGACTAGAACAGGTTTTTTTTCCTAGACACTTAAAGTCTCTTTTAGTAACTCCTGACCCTCCAGACCCTTCAGCAACAGTGGTGAGTGAAGAACTATTCCCCTACATTTTCCTGGTTTTTTTTTTTCATGTATATTTTTTAGAAAGAGAGAGACAGCACGAGCAGGGAAGGGGCAGAGAGGGAGACACAGAATCTGAAGCAGGCTCTAGGCTCCAGCTATCAGCACAGAGCCCGATGCAGGACTGGAACCCACTGACAGTGAGATCATGACCTGAGCCGAAGTTGGAGGCTTGACCAACTGAGCCCCCAGGCGCCCCTCCCCTACAGTTAGTTTCTAAGCAGGCTGTGCAGTCAATTACCAGATTTGGTTTCTCAGGGGCTTGCTGGTTTTATTTCCTTTCAAAACTCTGGGCTGATCCTCATTCTATTCCTTCCCCTGGACCCTGTCTCCTGGAAAAAAAAAAAAAAGTGAGTTTCTGAAAATGATGCAATTAACATAAAATTAATAGAATTATATTAAACTGAAAGGTACAGTCGACTTGGGAATAAATGTTTCTGTTTATCACATTAGGAACAGTTAGTTGTGCCATGAGCTTAAATTCAAAACACTGATAGTATTGTGCTTAAGTTAATTTTTTTCCTTCTAGGACTATTAAAAGATAATCAAAACATTAGTCCCAAAAGATCTACAATGAGTTAATGCCTGTAAGTGAAATGAATAGACATTAAGTCAAGAACAAAAATATGTGTTACTGGTAGATCCACTTCCATTACTCGCACCCCCTCTCGTTGAAGGCCTACGGTGTTCTGGCATTGTTCATTAGCTCATTGGCTATTGACAGCAGCCCCAAGGGCTATACTTCTTAGTTCTGCTTGACATTGAGGGAACTGAGGCTAGGAGAGTTATACCGAATAAATACTTATTGAACAGCTATGTTGGTCACTGATCTGTCACTGTCGTTACAGCTCTCAAAAAGACAGAGGTCATCTTTGCCTCCACAGAATTTTTAAACTATCAGAGTTGGGAAGTAGGTCTCCAATGACATACAATCAAACCAGTGTCTGAACCAGGAATTCTAGCTTCAAGAGCGGGGTTCTTTCTACTGTCATGAAAAACTTTACCAAGACTGATAGAGATCCTCTGGGGGCCTTGACTTTGTTTCACCATTATTTGCACTTTTTTTCTCTCTTTCCCAGACTGTTTGTTTCAGTTTTACGGAGGGAGTTTTCCAGATGATTTCCTTCCCTTCCTCCTGGCAAGTTGCTGTCATGAGTCACAAGCAAATCTCGGAGGAGTAACGGCCAATGGCTGCGGGTTCCACCCTAGTTCATCTCTGATTGACAGATTTCCTTTAGTCCCTGTGGACCGGCAAAGGGGAACAATGCTGTGGGCCAAACATCCAGAACGTTCTGAAAGCATTTCCTTCGTATAGACTCTGGTTAAGCCTGAGAAAGGTGTGGGAATATTGTGTAGAGACATGCTTCATCCGGCTCCTTGCTGCAGTCATCCTACGGCTGTGGAGAGGAGAAAGTCTGCTCAGCTTCCCAGGAGGAGGCAGGTCACAAACGGATGGTTGAATGTCCAGGCTAAAAAGGCACCTTCCCCAAATAAGAACAAAAGCACTAATAAGAATTTACTCATCTGGAGCATTTTCCATTTGTAAGACTCTTCCACATCCTCTCTGTAATTTAATCTTTAAAACAACTCTTTGAGGAAGCAGATCGGTTTTCATTAGCCACTTTACAAAGCACCAGCCTCAAGCCCAGAAAAGCCTACCATTTTTTTCCAAGACTACAGAAATTATAAAAAACCAGAAGGAATTCTCAAGCTGAAATCTTGCTCTAAGGTGGTTGTCTTTTCATTGGTGCAGTGATTTTCAAAATGTGATCCCTGGACCAGCAGTCTTAGCATCATTTGGGACTGTGTTAGAAATGCAAATTCTCTAGCGCATCAGAGACCCATTGAACCAGGAATTCTGAAGGTCTGCTCAGCAATCTGCATTTCAACAAGCTCTCAAGGTATGTCAGAAGTCTCTGGAGTGTGAGAACTTGTGTGCCAATGCCTGGCTCCCAAATGAGGCTTGCGATTTGATTCATTGGATTTGTGGAGTACACGAAGCACGCCTGACTTGTCACGGTACCTGAAAAAGCACCAATGTATTAATATTTTGTGTAAAAAATAACATATAAAGTAGTTAGTCCCTGAAGGGTTCAGAACCAAGTGGCAGCATTGCCAAATAGAGAAATAACTGATAGATTTGGTTTCAAGTTCAAAATCTGACCTTTCGTTTAGAGCTGTCTGGAGTGTGCTGCTGAGCTCGGGGGTCACACTAGGAAGCAGGTCTGTGATTAATTAGCAGTATGTGCACAGTCAGGAGAGTGGGGCCCACACATTTGCCGCACTTAGTTTAAGGAAAGAGGATTCTAGTTGTGATATTTTAGCCTCAGCTGTCCCCTTACTTTTCTGGGTGACCAGGGGCAAAATCAACAGTAATAAAAGCTGGTAACACTTTGTACGTTTATATGCATCTTCTGACGTGACCCATCCATGAGCTTCGTGAGGGGGCAGAGCCCTGGATTGCTACTTTCATTTAATACGTGAGGAAGAGAGATTGAAGCTGAGAGTTGCCCAACGTCTGCTAATGAGTTTGCAGATGTAAAATTCAAACCCTGTTCCGTGTTTTAAGTTCTCTCTACCAACTTGATGCTTCCTTTCAAATATTTGTGTTTCAAAGTCCTTATTTGCCATGTGGGATTTAAAATACTTCTCCTGTGTATTTTAGAGTAAGGTACTTCTTTAAATATTCTGCAAGTTAGAAATGTTTATGAAATGTACATAAAATAAATATGGTCCCACATACTCACAGAGTTCCATATTTTCTATACCAGGCACATGAGACTTGGAGGCAGAGTTACCAAAGTAAAGTGAATGCTTTGAGTAGAACCAAGCAGCGGTTCTCAAAGAGGTGATTTTGCCTCCAGCAAGACATTTAGAAACGTCTGGAGACATTTTTGGCCGTCACAACTCTGGCGGAGGTATTGCTACTGGCATCTAAGGGTGCTGTAAACGTTTTACAATACACAGGATAGCCCCCCCAACAAAGAATTATCTGGCCCAAGATGTCAGTGGTATAGAGGTTGAGAAGCCTGGATTAAAATAAATGAGAAACACACTGTTTAACTGGAGTTTTATTGTCATCAAAGAGAGAAAGCCCATGCTTTCTCCATGACTGAGGCAAGATTTTTTATGTTCTGTTGCTTGCCGGGGGGCAAACCCAAAAAACATTGGGTTTTCTCTATTCCCAATCAGCAATATCCCCTACAGAGCATTTCATGCTAAGACTCCAACCCTGTCCCTTACCACCTGTATGACCTGTATGTCAGTTTGCTCGTTGGTCAAATAGGGATAATCAAATTTACCTCATAAATCTAATGCGAAGATTAAATAAGTTGCATATAAAACACTTAAAAGAGTCTCTGGCTTATGCTTAAGAGCTTAATAAATATTAATAATTTTTTAAAAGAAGTTTTGGCATACAGTGCTCTCCCCACCACACCCTCCTGAGCTCATCAGAACTTCTCTAACAGGAGAGTTGATTATTTAAATTTAACTTGTGAAAAGCTCAATATTAATTGAAGGCATCTAGTGTCTGTTAGCATTTAACAATTTATTACATTCAGTAACTATTAATGAGTGCTCAATTTAACAAAAAAAATTAGGCTTTAAAATTTCATTTGCTTAAAAAAAAGGTCTATAAGAGCACACCGTCATGATTATCCGCATCCTTAGTTCTCCTTTTGTTAAGAAAAAAGAACTGATAGGTCTGCATGTGGCATTCATTAATAAGAAGAGAAAGAGAAAAGGAGTTGCTTTTCATCATCAGGAACAAATCAGACTCTTTTCCTTTTACAATGACCCCCCACTTCTAAAATTTGGAAGAACTGGAGAGAGAGAAGCTATCATTGCCATATTTAACTAGACTATGAAATCCTAAATCTGCTGTTCTCCCCTCTTCTTTCCTCTCCTGCTGTTTCTCCAGTGGTGTGGCTGTGAGGTAAACGGGTTCTCTCTTATCAGGCTCAAGTGGGTGGGGCTCTGAGGGTGGAGTTCTTCTCAGAATAAGAGCTGATGAAAATGTGACTTTTAAAATATGGATTTGTGTAAATACACACTTAACTGCTATCTGATTTGAACATTAAATTTTTCTTTGTTTTGATAGTATTTCATTATTCTCGCTACTAACATCTGTTAAAAACATGTTTTCAGAATATCACTGTCGATTGGGTAATCCAGAGAATTTCCTAAACTATATTTTGGCACCTTCCCTTATTACCATAATCTTTTACCTACCCTATCTACACTTGAAGGAAGAGAGTTTGACTCAAATATGTTTGCTGATACAAAATATTTTCAATAGGTATTAGGAAATATTAAGCTTTGGGTAGGGATTAAATGGAATGAGGTAAAGAAGGAAGGAGCCAACTGCCTCAGAACATCTTAATGAGATAGTCATCGCTAACCCTATTTTACAGATGAGCAAACTGCGGCTCAGTAAGGTTAGAAGACAGGCAATGTCACACAGTGGCAAAGCCAGAACTGAGACCTCAGTCTCTTGACTTCTCATAGAAAGAAGAGTTGGTCTCATTCTTAGGCACCGCTGGTGTCTTATGTGCATAAGTTCACAATCAATATGATTCAGACACTCACACTTTTATAGTTTACTCCCCAAGGCAGAGAAACGTGCTACCAAACTAACGGGGATGTCTATTTGTCTAGGAGCCAGGGGACACTGATACTTGGGTGAACTGCAGAAACTGTGCCAGAAATTCACCAAGTCTGTCATTTTAGACACAGTGGAATTAGGGGTGCCTGGGTGGCTCAGTTGATTAAGCATCCGACTTTGGCTCAGGTCATGATCTCACGGTCCGTGGGTTCGAGCCCCATGTCAAGCTCCGTGCTGACCAGCTCAGAGCCTGGAGCCTGCTTTGGATTCTGTGTTTCCCTTTCTCTCTGCCCCTCCCCTACCCATGCTCTGTCTCTGTCTCTGTCTCTTTCTCTCTCTCAAAAATAAACATTAAAAAGAATTTAGACACAGTGGAATTAGAGATAGAAGATACAGAAAGCACTAGAACAGTCTCATACTTTTATACTTCCTTATCTGCACACGTGTATGTGCACACACATGTATGTAATAAGTGCTCACTTGGGATTGCTTTACTGGGCCTTCTCATGTTGAAAGGATGAGCGGGAATGGAGTTAGGCATTTCCTTGTTGACAAATAGAGATTTATGGTCTTTGGTTCTTTCTCAGATTTTGGTGTCTGGATGTTCTTTGGAATTTAATGTGTGGGAAATTTCAGTCAGGGAAAGAAAGGATCACATTTTATTGATTTTTTAAAAAGGAAAAAAATTCTCTCTCTTCCCGATCCTTCTAAGCTCCTCCACATTTTGCTAAGTTCCTTTTCCTGTAACTTCAGGTGGAGAGCAAACTGCCAAATGCCAGTGAAGTGACCAGGATCAGAGGACTGTCACTGTCTTTGGGTTGCCCAAACATCTGGCTAATTGCATAAAATGGGCTCACACTTAACTATAAGACCTCAGCAGAAAGCCCTGAGATGGGGAAACTTCCATCTAACACGAGGATGCTTACTTTTCAGGAAACTCATGGCTCAGGTTCCAATTAAGTAACAGAACCACCCGCATTATCACATGGCAAGGAAAGGAGAAGGCCAGCAGTGGGTCTGCCCTTTACTGACCTTTGTCAGAACACAGTGATTCTTGATTACTCAAAATCTTGCTCCCCTATTCACAGCAACGGCTGAAATGGGATATATAGTACATTTGTCTGGACTATTTAGATGATTGGTTGAAGACTCTACATATAGTCAGAATGTAGCATGAACAAACACCTCCACCGATACCCATTCTCACGTCCACTAAAATTGATTGGGCATTATCACTTCCAAGCATTTTGCATATATTACTTTAACGTGAAAACCCCATAAAATACATGGTATTATTACCCCCATTTTATGCGCAAGGAAATCGAGACTCAAAGCAGTTAAATAACTTTGGTGACGTATTACTGCTGATTATATAACAGAACAGGTCCACCTGATATCATAACTTGAAATTTTCAAAACATCAGACCAAATGAATCAATTCCAGGATATGTAAAAAAGATGTGGGGTTTTATAATGAAGGTATTTCTTGCTCTAAAATATTATTTGAATATTATTTGACTTAGAGCAAATATTATTTGACATATGCACTTTTGTATTTTCTAAATTTCTTATCACATAACCTCTCAGTGACATTTGTTCAAACTAATCACAATCCCATCCCTGAGACTCAGACAGTTAGCCTCCCCCTTCTTACCTGTTACCAAACATTCTTTGTATTGCTGGTACCACAATTCCAACAGATTCCCGTTCTGGAAATCCTTGACTCACCCTTTTCTGGTATTACCCTTGTGCGACTAATTACCAGGTCCCATTCTTATTCAATCTTACTCTCCTCTGCTTGCACCAGCCAGTCAGGACTCACAACATCTCATAGCTGAAGTGTGGTACCTCCACTCTGGCCCATTGGATGCCAATCTCCCTTCCGATTTATCTGTCTTCTATTGGCAGGGCACGTGCCTAAATCTAAAATGCCAAGTGATTCCTGAAAGTGCTTCATTAACTATAAAAGACTAAATAAGTGTTATCTATGTTCTTTCGTGCTATGTGCTTGTGTTCTTTTGGGTGTCCTTTGCTCAACTACCTCCAAAGCCTTCCTAAACTGTCCAGACACATGCTGACTTATTCTATTTTTTTTTAAATAACACTTATTAGACTTTTATGAAAATATTAAAATACTCAGAAGACCCAAACATATCCCATAATCTTACTGCCTAGCTAACATTTATTGACTTTGGGTAAATAAAAGCAACGTGTAATCACACACAAACGTTTTAGTAATCTATGATTACATAGTTAAGCGCTTTAGTGTGTTCAGTCCTTTTAACACACCTGTGAATGAAGCATTATTATCCCCATTTTACAGGGGTGGAAGGTGTGGCACAGGCAGGTGATCAACTGGCCTTATACATGCCACAATCCAAACTCTGGCAGACTGGTACCAGAGTTTGCACTTTTAGAACTGCACCTCATACGCATATGGCTAGAAACTTCTAAGTGAACAGAAAAAATAGAAGGCAGAAAGGAAACACATTCTTCCTTCCCTAGGGTCCGTCTTCTCAAGGGAAATTGCTATTGGGAGGTTCTTATATATGCTTCCAGGAAAAAAAAAAAATCATGCCCATTCCAATTTATACATAACTTATAATTTTACACAAAATGGATCATAATATATACTTCTCTGTGCATCTTAATTTCGTTATGTAATAATGGATCTTGTAAATATTTTTATTACATCGTTTGTATTAATAGACAAAGAGGATTCTTTTGGGAGTCCATACTAAAATTTATTAAAACAGCCCTCTATCAATGTGTATATTGGATTCTCCAAATTTTCCTAGTATAAACAAAGTTACAATGAACATCTTTCAATATAAAGGCAATCATACTTTTTTACTGGCATATTTGTAGGATGCATTTAAAACAGTGGGATTATTGGATCAAACATTATACATTTTAGATAGATATTGCCAAATTGCTCTCCAAAAAGATTGTAGCTATTTATACTCCCGAAAATAATGTAAGAGAAAGTCTGTTTTCCATACTCCCATACACTTGTTAGCACTAGATTTTATCAGAGGTTCATTTTCCCCTAGCCGGACAGGTTAAAATTCCACTGACTTTAAAAATCTTTCATAATCTGATGCCAGTAAACCCCTATCCTTTCCCTCTCTCCACTGGCTCCAATAGGACCTCATTTATTGGATTCTTGGGATGGTTCTTGTGATAGACTGAATAGCAGCCCCCAAAGATATGTAAGTCCTAATCCTTGGAACCTATGAATATTACCTTATATGGAAAAAGGGATTGTGCTGATGTGATTGAGTGAAGCATTTTGAGGGGGAGAGATTATCCTGGATTATCTTGGTGGGCCCTAAATGTAATCATGAGGGTCCTTCTGTGAGAGAGAAGCAGAGGGAGATTTGAGTACCGGAGTGGGAAAGATGATATTGGAAGCAAGAAGTTGAGGTGATGTGTCAAGAATGCAAGAGGAATTCAGAGAGCTTCTAGAAGCCGGACAGAGCAAGGAAATGGCTTTCCCTTGGAATCTCCAAAAGGAACCAGCCCTGTCAGTGTCTTGACTTCGGTCTATTGAAACTTGATTTTGGACTTCTGGCCTCTAGAACCAAAAGAAATTAAATCTGTAAGTTCTTGTTTCTCTTTGAACCAACTAAAATCCCAGGGAATTTAAGTGTGATACCTTTCTTAGAGTATTTCCTAAGTAGAGTAATAGAATCCCAGAAAGTGGGAACTGAAATTGCTTTATTGAAGTTCAAACCCTTACAGACACGAAATGGACCCCACCCTTAGTTGTGTGACTCACTCATGGGCAGTCCAGGTTGGGACATGGTGTCCTGACACCCAGCACAAAGGCATTTCTACTACACTTTTCGGCTTCCAGAGAGTCACTGCTCCCTCGTTTCTATCCCCTCTAATTCAGTGCCAAAATGATTATTATTCATTTCAGATTATTCCCAAACATAGGAGTTGGGGTAATAAAATCTCCCAAATAATTTAGAAACTTCACCTATTACGAGAACAATAGTAGGAACAGTCTCATGTCAGAAAAAAATATTCGTAAAATAATTACGAATATTTATAAGTTCATTAAGATAAGGCAAAGAAAAAGGCTAAACATAATTTTCTATGTTCTGTGATGGTCACTCTCTCTTGACCTTAGACAGATATTGACTGATTGATCTCCGATAACTATTTTTTAAAATTTGATTTCCAGCATAGTTAACATATATCCACTATTTTTATTCACTCAAACTTTTCAGGGCCATCTTCTCTCTCCCTTCTCAGTTCTCTAAATTAATATATATTTTTTTGTGTTATTAAAACCAAGTTTACAAGATACCGCCATGTAATCAAAATACTAATTTTGGGGGCGCCTGGGTGGCTCAGTCGGTTGAGCGCCAGACTTCGGCTCAGGTCATGATCTCACGGTCTGTGAGTTCGAGCCCTGCGTCGGGCTCTGTGCTGACAGCTTAGAGCCTGGAGCCTGTTTCAGATTCTGTGTCTCCCTCTCTCTGACCCTCCCTCGTTCATGCTCTGTCTCTCTCTGTCTCAAAAATAAACGTTAAAAAAAAAAACCAAACAAAATACTAATTTTTTACAATCTCATCTTATAAGCAGATTTACTTGGAAACAAATTAACATTTAACTTTAATTGAACACTTGCTGTTTGATGTGTCTTGGGCCAGATACTAAAACATAAAAACACATAAAAATATTATTACATTGTCTTGACCTTCATTTCAAGGTTACCTGGCGAAATGATAAGAGCAACTTTATAAGAATATGACAATACAATATATTCATAGTCTAAATGGCCAAAAATAAAATTTACAGCTAACATTTACTGAGTAATTGTTCTTTTTTGGCGCTTGCCAAATTAAGCTATCATGACAGTACTTATATATGGTATTTTCATCAACTCCATTTTTCATTTAACAAAGTTGTAAGTTAAGTGGGTTAAACATCTGATGCAACATCACTCTGCTAAAACAGGTAGTGCCTAGATCCATATAATATGCAGGGAAGTTTACTTCATAGCTGACAGTCTAGTCAGTGTGCACATTATTTTTCAATACCTAATTAGGTCATGCTGGTCCTAGGGCTTGGCAAGGTCAAGTCTGAAGCCTGGGTCTCCCTTCTTAGATAAGTACTAGATAGATACTTCCAAAGATTTTTGTCTGTGATGCCTCTTTCTCCAACATTCCCCCTCTGACTGACACATTATGTTTTAGTTATGTTAAGATCACTGATATAAATAGAATCAGTTATAATCAACATCTCTTGCAGTTTCTAAATAATTTTGTTTTCTGTAGGCTTCTGAAACATCTGATCTCAGCAATTATGTGTCCATTTCATGTTTTAATGCTGTTTTGGCAATATCTTCTTTTTACCCCATAAAGTGGTTACGTTGATTATCTGATTCTAGTTTGCAATGATTATGCCATAATAGAATAAATGATCCATTCTGGGAGTTCCATAAAGAATATATGTAGAAATTGTTACTATTCTGTAATGCAGAATGGAATGTGCTTTGTTCGTATATTTATTTTCCATCTCTAGATGGAACATAATGATTTGACAATTACTATTATTACTGATTTTATTGATCTTTTCAAAGAACCAGCTTTTGGTTTTGTTATTTTCTCTGATTTCCTGTTTATAATTTCATTAGTTTTGTCCTATTTTTTTTTTTTTTTATTAGAGGGAGACACAGAATCCGAAGCAGGCTCCAGGCTCTGAGCTGTCAGCACAGAGCCCGACACGGGGCTCGAACCCACAGAGCCGAAGTCGGACGCTCAACCGACTGAGCCACCCAGGCGCCCCTGTTAATTTGGATTTAAACTGCTCTTCTTTTACTAGTTATATAAGCTAGTTACATAAGTTTAAAATATTGAATTTAGATCTTTCTTCTTTTCTAATATATGCATTCAATGCTAAAAATTTTCCTCTAAGCCCTGCTTTCTCTATATCTCACAAATTTGGGTAAGTTATATTTTCATTTTCCTTTAGTTCAAGATATATTTGGATTTCTCTTGAGAGTTCTTCTTTGACTCTAGTATTCTCTAGAAGTGTCTTGTACAATATCCACATATTTTATGTGGATTTCCTGTGTATTTATTATTTGTATTTTATTTGAATAGCCATGTACAATATCCATGTATGACATCCCTGCAGTTCCCAGCTATCTTTCTGTATTGATTTATAGTTTAATCGCATCATTGTCTGAGAATATTTATAATTTCTATCATTTTTAATTTTTTAAAAATTTTTTTTTCAACGTTTATTTATTTTTGGGACAGAAAGAGACAGAACATGAACGGGCAAGGGGCAGAGAGAGAGGGAGACACAGAATCGGAAACAGTCTCCAGGCTCTGAGCCATCAGCCCAGAGCCCGACGCGGGGCTCGAACTCCCGGACTGCGAGATCGTGACCTGGCTGAAGTCGGACGCTTAACCGACTGCGCCACCCAGGCGCCCCTCATTTTTAATTTTTTAAGGTGTGTTTGATGGCCATAAATGTGGTGCATTTTGGTGAATGTTCCATGTGAGCTTAAGAATAATTACATTTTGTTGTTGGATGAAGCAGTCTATAGATGTCAATATTTTTCACTGGGTTGATGTTGCTACTGAGTTCAACTGTGTCCTTTCTGATTTTATTCCTGCTGGATCTGTCCATTTTTGATAGAAGGATGTTGAAGTTATCCAACGGAGTGGATTGCTCTCTTGTCTTTGCAGTTCTATCAGCTTTTACCTCATACATTTTGATACTGATTAGGAGCATGTACATTAAAGATTGCTATGTCTTCTTGGAGAACTGACCCTTTATCATAATGTAATGCCCCTATTTACCCCTGATCATTTTATTTTCTCTGAAGCTGGCTTTGTCTGAAATTAACATAGCTATTTCCATTTACTTTTGATTAGTATCACCACTATATATTTTTCCCATTCCTTTACTTTTAATCTACATGTGTCTTTAGAGTTAAAGGGGGTTTCTTATAGACAATATATAGTTGAGGTTTGTTTTTTGACCTACTCTGACAAATCTCTTGTCTTCTAATTGGTGCATTTAAACAATGTACACTCATGATTGATATAGGTAAATTAATATCTACCATATTTGTTATTTTTTTTTATTTGTTACCTTTTTTCTTTATTCCTAATTTGTCTTACACTTTTTTCTTACCTTTTGTGCTTTTAGTTGACCATTTTTATACAATTCTGTTTTCTCTCCTTTATTAGAAAATCATTTATACTTCCTTATATCACAGGGTAAAATCAATAATGAATTAAAATTAAATTAAAATAAGTCTTTGGCACTTACACTTTGGTTTAATAAAATGGGACCCTATGGGTCACATTGTAAAAAACCAAAAAAACAGAAAACTAACTAACTAAAACCAATCCCAGGTACACTTTAAAACACCACATAAACAAGAAGAGAATGGAATGGAGTGTTTAAAGAATTGTGAGAAAAACTCAAGAAAATTCTCAAGAATTCTGTATCCTGTGAAATTATGCAAAACATGAAGGAGAGATAGACTTTCTGAGACAAAAAACTGGGGACTTTATTGCTAATAGACTTGCTTTGCAAGAAATGTTAAAAGTTCTTTAGAGAGAAGAAATATGATATAGGTGAGAAACTCAGGTCTACACACAGTCATGGAAATGACTACCATGAGGGAAGAGGTTTTTATATCCACAGATCCCTAGAAACAGGAAGCATTGTGCACCATGCCAGGCCACACAGGGAAGCACCAGGGTTTGGTGGAGAGGTGAAAAGAGAGAGGGGAAAGAATGGGTAAGCACTTTCATTACGGCTTCTACAGGAAGGAACAGGTGAAACCGACTAATAGGGCTTAGAATTGGCTAGTTTGAATAATTTCATCAAGTTCTTGAATGTCCCAAGTTGCCTGGTGCGTGGCTGATGGATGAGGGGTGACAGGTGAGAGCTCCATTGAGAAGGTATTCAGGGATAAAGTTTCCTGATTGGTTTCTCTGCACTTGAAAGGCACACTCAGAGGCAAGTCATTTGCTAACTCTGAGAATTGTCTAGCCCTGAGGGCAGCAGTCTCTCCCTAGACAGTGAGTCCCCGAGTCGCAGAGCATCACAAATATAGTAAATGAGAAAATATAGTTAATAAACATGATTTCTGAGGAAATGTTGAATGCAATTCTTTGTTCCTCTATAGATAAACTGCTTTTACATTATAGCTTCTTTTCAGAAGTTTTCTTTATTTTTGGTTTTCTGAATTTTGCATATATTATGCCTAGGTATAGTTTCTTTGACATATATTCTTCTCGATGTTCTCTGAGCTTCCTCGATCTGTGGTTTGGTATCCTACATTAATCAGAGAACTTCTCAGTTAGTATTGCTTGAAATATTTCTTCTGTGCTTTTCTCTCTTTATTTCTCCTTTTGGTATTCCTATTACACATATGTTGCACCTTCTGTGGTTGTCCCACAGCTCTTAGATATTTTGCTTTGGTTCTTTTTCAGTCCTTTCTCTCTCTCTCTCTCTCTCTATTTGGGAAGTGTCTATTGACATCTCCTATAGGTCAGGGATTCTTTCATTGGTCATTTCCAGTTTACCAATAAGTTCATCAGAGGCATTCTTTATTTCTGTTACAGTACTTTGATCTCTAGCATTTCTTTTTCATTATCTCTTAGAACATTCATCTCTCTCCTTACCTTCCCCATCTATTCTTGTATGTGGTGTACTTTTTTCACCAGAGCCCTTAGCACTTTAATCATAGTTGTTTTAAATTCCCAATGTGATAATTCCAACATCCCTGCCATATCTGAGTCAGGTTCTGATGCTTTTTCTGTCTCTTAGACTGTTTTTACTTGTTTGTTTGAGTTTTAGTATGCCTTGTAATTTTTTGTTGACAGCTTGGCAGGATATACCAGGTAAAAGGAATTCCAGTAAATGGGACTTTGGTAATGTGGGAGTAAGGCATGGGGAAGGAGAAGCATGCTAGACTTCTACGATTAGATTGTAGTCTTTTGGTGAGCCTGTGTCCTTGGACTGTGAATGTCACAAATGCCTAGCAATCCTTCCTTCCCTTCTTAAGTAAGACAGAATGGCTAGAGAAGTTAAAGCTCAGTATTTACCTCCTCTTAGATTATTCAGGTTCTGGTAAGCCCCAATAGGTTAGGCTTTGGTAAAATAGTCATAGGTAGCAATTTCAATTAGGGCGATTATAGTAGAGCTCACTCAAACAGGCCAGGATTTGAAGGGCAGAAAGAATTAGCATGAAGATATATGACAGAAGAGTGTTCAAGACTGAGGAAATAGGCCTTGCACAACAGCCCTTTGGAAGGGGGCATTCTTGACATGTTCAAAATAGCTGAGCAGAGCGAACAAGGGAGAGAATTGTAAAAGATGAAGTAGGAAAAGTAGCAGGGGCCGAATTATGTTAGGCCTTGTAGGCTACTATAGGAGTTTCAGCTTTTACTGTGAGCAAGATGGGAGGTGATTAAATACAGTGTCGAGCAGTTGTGTTATTGAAGAGTATTGATCCAATGGCCTGCTGGATTGAGGATAAGTCTTAGGAGAGCTAGGGTAGCGGTTGAGAGAACTGTTATGAGGACATTGCAGCCACCCAGAGGCCCCCAGAGGCAAGAGTTGGCACCAACATATTGGCAGTGGAGATAGTGAGAAGTAGGCAGATTTAAGGGTATACTTTGGAAAGGAAACCAACAGGCGAGTCAAGAAAGTAAGTCAGGTGAGTCCAAAGTTTTCAGGAAGAGCATCTGAACAGATGAGGTTACCATCAACTGACATGGGCACCATTCAGGAGAAGCAGATGTGAGGATGGGGAAAGAAAGATAATTCAGAATAAGGCATGGAACAAGCTATTGAATGTGCTACTGAGGTCTTAGTCACCAGGGACTTAAACTATTTTGTAGAGATAGTAGGGGCACAAAGGCAAGGAGGCAAGTAGAAAGGTAGACAAGAAGACAAAATGAAGGAGAAAGAAAAGTAGTAGCTAGCCAATTAATTGTTTAGGTTTTTATCAGACAATTTGTATATATAGAAAATAAATGAACCAGATCGACAAATTATGTAGCTCTAACCCTTAGTTTGGAACTCTTTGATAATTGAGTGTTTAGCCTGATACATTATAAAGTGTCACTTTATAATGCCAAAAGATATCACAGATTTTGCCCCATGACATTAACACAATAGCTTTGTGATTTTAGGATCAGTTGATTGCCAAACAATATACTGAGGGAGAGCTGCTATGAAGTCAGTCTTTTTAAATGAATCTGTATTCATTCAACTGTGTCTATCTGCATCGAAAAATGCATTTTACATGTTGGATCCTTCTGCCATTTTAATCATATATTGTTTGATGCACAGATAGGTTTATCAACCCCTTCAATATATCTATTAACACTTACGTGTTTCTAACACACAACCCACCAACTGGTATGTAAAACTGAATGTTTGTCCAAAAAAAGGACTTTAAAATGAAGGTGTTCCAGAGAAAATTAATTAAGAATTAGCCAAAGCAAACAGTAATTCTATACAGCTAACAAAAATCAACAGTTACCAGGAAAATGTGGTCAGCTAGATAAGTTTTAGCAGTCTCACTCTGTCTTCACAAGACAAGCTGCCACCTACTTTGGCTGAAAGATTTGTTTGCCATTGTGAAATACAATGTCTCAGCAGAAACCCTGTAGGCCAAGTCTTGGCTGGGATTCTAGGATCCATCACTATGCACTAGAAAAGCAGGGGCATATTATAAAGGGCATGGTGACTTGGCCATATCCTGATTCCTTTACAAGACTTGTTTATTCTAGTCAAATCCGCTGGGTTTTCATTCTCTGCACATAATCCAGGAAGATCCTACCTCCATACTCCTCCTTTCATACCCTTTAAGATTTGTATTTACCTCATTCAGAAAACCTCATCAATTTATGTCTCCCTATTCTTTTTTTTTAAGTTTATTTATTTATTTTGAGAGTGACAGAGACAGCGTGAGTCGGGGAAGGGCAGAGAGAGAGAGAGACAGAGAATCCCAAGCAGGCTCCACACTGTCAGCACAGAACCTGATGCAGGGGGATGAAAGAGATTGTGACCTGAGCTGAAACCAAGAGTTGGTCACTTAATAAACTGAGCCACCCAGGAGCCCCAACGTCTCCCTATTCTTAACATTCAACATTTTCTCAATATGCTTTTCTAAAGCCCCTACTATTGAGTTAAACTGTACTAGACAGAATAAATGAAAAATAATAGGACATTTGGTTTTCAAAAATATCACTCTGGGGCAGCAGAGTGGGTGAGTTAGGACTGTCGGCAGGGAGAGTAGTTTTGGGACAATGGCAATGTTTCAGGGGATGATGAATCTCTGAGTCAAGGCAGTTATTAGGGAAAGAGGTAAGAAAATGTTAAGAAGCACTTATCCTCCAACTAGATGTTAGGAATAAAATCGAGAGTTATTTAGAATGACTCCTGTTTTGAGGGAATGAGTAAATGGTTGTATCATTAATCAAAGTAGGGAGCTCAGGAGATGATAAAAACTACAAGAAAGATAAAAAGTTCATGTTGGAGTAAATACATTAAAAATGTGTATTGAGTGCCTACTATAGGTGAAGCTCTCATTTAAGCAAGAAATATCTGCTCCATAAGAACAGGAGTTTGGGTACACATAAAATAAACTCCTAAGAAATACATAAACAGGATCATGTTCTATAGTGAAAGCCCAAAAGCGATCATATCCATGTGGAAATGTTCAGTAAGCATGTATCTGTGTAGGGCAGCCAGGGAATCATGAGTGAGGCCCTGGCCAGAGTTCCATGTCTATGAGTCAGCATCGGTTCATGAGTGGTCATGACTGTAGGGAAATGAGAATTCCCAGGAAAATGACAGTGTGCAAGCATAGAATTTTGGGGAGCACAACACATAAATAAACAATCATAATACCTTCTTGATATGCCATCATCGAGAGCCGGGCATAAGGTGCTCTGGAGACCATGAGAAATAAAGTTATTGACTGAACCTTCATGGGTTAGTGAAGGCTTTATCAGAGAAGACATGTTTGCACTGTTGAGTGGACATCTTCTGGGCACTTAAGAAGGTAAAGAGAATCCAGTCAGAAACATCCAAAGGAGGGAGGGGGCATCAGGGAGAGAGAGAGGAGTGGTGAGGAAGGACACAGAGGGACTTTGGTATAGAGGGAAGATGTAGCAGTGAATGTGTGGCTGGAAACAGAGCAGAAATCACAGAGACCCAACTAGGGCTAGGACAGACCCAAATCTACAAACCTCTTTACTGTTGAATATATATCACTTAAGGGCTGAGCTTTGTCCTTTGTGCTAAAAGATTTTGTGTTGATTTTCTTTCTTTTCAATCTTGACTTTCTGGTGGTCTTAATGGCTCCTTGTGAGCAGAGATCTTGGCTTCCTTTTTTATTCTTCATTCTCTTTTCCCTCATGCCTTACATCATCTACCCTTCCTTAGTTTGGTTTCAGAGGCTGATTTAAAAAAATTATTTAAAGAAATATTATTTCTCAGATTTGAAGAGACTCATAGGCTTGGCATCCTTGGAACAAATGACCAAAGATGAGTAGATGATTTTTGTGGGATTTTGGGTGCAATTCCATTGGTCAAAGAACACTTTTGTGTGGCTAAGCAGTCAAATAGGACAATTGGTGGTGAGAGAGAAGGCTTAGCTTTAACTTTCTTCTAACTTAGGATAAGACAAAGAGCAGATGTAGAGATATAATAAGGGACGTGACATTTAAAGTTTAAATTTGGTTAGTGATCTGATCCAGGATTGTGTGTGTGTGTTCACTCCCATGTGTGTACATGTGGGAAGTGTGCATATGTGTGTTTCTGTAGGAGACTGACATGTCCAGGGGGTGATACAGATGGAAACACCACCTCCAAAGTACTGGATTGCAAAGTTTTCACATTGAAACCTCTAATCACTAATAAAAAACAAGGCTGGGAGAGGCTGATAAGTTTTACCTCATAAAACAATTACCATAACTTTGGCCCAGATAGTTCAGAAATAATTTAAAACACAGCCGTGAAGCTGGAATTGTTAGTCTTACAAAGAGATCCTCATGCTTTATCAGCGTCAGTAGAAGCTGCAATTTCTTAATAATGTTCTACTTTGGATCTTTATCAGGCCCTTCCCCCTTCATGACTTGCCATTTCCTCATACACAGAAAAGGAGACATTGGTAAATTTTCACAATCTTGGGAGTTTTGTGCCAATGAAATTTCAACCCCTCCACCACCCTGCTAAACAAACAGAATATGTCACCGCTGCCAAATAACTGAATATCCCCTCCCTATTGTTCACTCTTGTCTTTTTTTAATCCATAAATATTTGTCTTAAATTTGCATTATTCAGGAAACGATCTAGTTAATTCAAGACAACATTTTACAGATTAAAAAAAAAAACAACTGAGACCCAGACAGATGAAAGGGATTACTCAAGGTCACGGAGCCAGTTTTGGGGCAGAACTGGATAGAACCAAGTCACTTTATTCCAGGGCATTTCTCTTCTGTAGCTTTGTTCTTTCTCTAGCACGAGAAGGGCTCTATCTGACATTATTCACAAATAAGATTAGTTTGCAGACCTTTTTGTGGATATTGTCTTCTCTTTCAGAGCCCTGTGTTTTCATGCTTCCTCTTTTTGTCTTCCCATTTAAAATTATAGCACCAAAACTTCTAGGTTATGCATTTTTCGAGGAACCCAGATAAGTAAGATTCAGGGTGAATAGGTACGCGGGTGGGTAAATGTGGTGGAGAATTGAAAAGAGGAAACACACTTGAACATGCTAACTTTCCCCACCTGGAAGTTATTATTACAGATGAGAAGCACCTCCTCTAAGGCAGAAAATGGCTTGGGAATGGGGGAGGGAGAAGAAAGGAAGAGGTGTCAGATTATCAGTGATTTCAATCTCCTTTTCCAGGAAAAGTGTGCACTTAGAAAATGCTAGTAGTTAGTAGAGCACTCACAGAATCTTTTCCTTTTACTGCGGCACAAAACAAGCCAAGGACAGATCTATGAAAGTGTACTGGACAGGGCTTGTCTTCTGTTGGGCCAGTCAACTCCCTCTGGATTTCCCCCTTTGCAACCCGAGAAAAGATGCCAAGTGTGTTTCCCTAAATGCCAATGGGAAGCGATGTGGACAGTGTCTCTCCTATGTTAAAACTATCCACTCTATGCCATGGATAGTGAGATGAAAATATCCTAGGAATTAGTGGCAGGCTGTGGGAGGACGGCATATCTTCTGGGACCTCTTCCTTATTATGGAAAAATTGCA
Source organism: Prionailurus bengalensis (assembly GCF_016509475.1). NCBI lineage: Eukaryota > Metazoa > Chordata > Mammalia > Carnivora > Felidae > Prionailurus > Prionailurus bengalensis. The sequence goes on along the minus strand of NC_057353.1, from coordinate 65,230,456 downwards.
AGACCTCTGCAACACAGTACTGCAATTCTACCATTGCAACTTTACAACATTACGGCTGAGGCTGTACTTGAGGATGGACCTCTCTGCAGCATAAGAAGATCATCTGTTCCAGTCTTCCTTCGGAGCCTCCCCAGGTCATCATTCTCCTGCAATGTTATCTCACTGAACGTAGCATATTTCAAATACCTCCAGTGACAGGAAATTCACTCCATACTGAAGCAGTTCACAACACTTAGTGACATTTTTGACTCTTAAAAGTTCTCCTTTAGGGTCAGCCAAAATCCTCGCTGTAGATTCTACTCACTGTTCTTTATTCCTCATGGAAAGATTTCTCTTCTGGAATTGAAAGCCCCTGTGTTTGGGAATTGGGAAAGGGGAAGATCTGCTAGGATGTACATTTTCATTATTGTAAACACACCCTTAAACAATAGTAAAAGTGAGAACACTAACTTTCTCTGAGAGTATTTTTAAAATGTCACTTGAAGGCCCATATTTTTTTTTTATTAAAAAAAATTTTTTTTTTAACATTTATTTATTTTTGAGACAGAGAGACAGAGCATGAATGGGGGAGGGGCAGAGAGAGAGGGAGACACAGAATCGGAAGCAGGCTCCAGGCTCCCAACCACCAGCCCAGAGCCTGACGCGGGGCTCGAACTCCCGGACGGCGAGATCGTGACCTGGCTGAAGTCGGACGCTCAACCGACGGAGCCACCCAGGCGCCCCTGAAGGCCCATATTTTAAGCTCGGTAATAAATGAATTTTTTTTTTGAAATTCCAATCTTTCAGAGTTTTCCTGAATTCTGAACATCCGATGTGTGGATTCTCATTTAAATTTCCAAAAAGAGAACAAAGATCCTTCCTCCTCCATGACATATTCTTTCCTCCTCCCCACCCCACCGTGCCTGCCATCCATCCCAATAAGACAAACAGTCCTAGTAATTTGGGGGTTACAAAGATGTTGTCAAAATGCTACATTCTTTCTTCGCATAGTTCTACAAGGGATTTGCACCAAGTAAGATAGCTATTTTTAAAAACAGATTTGTTGTAGTATAAATGACATACAATAATTTGCACAAAGCTGAAGGATACAATTTGATAAACGTTGACATGTCTGCATCTTCACAATTAAGATGGTTTCTCTTGTGGCTTTGCAATCCCCCCTTCCTGATCACCTGCCTGCCTATAACCACCAACTTGGCTTTTGTCACTATAAATTTGTTTCATTTTCTAGAATTCTATATAAAAGGAATCACACTATATATGCACTCTTTTTTTGGCGGGGGGGGGGGCTGGATCTAACTTAAGTAACTCGGCATAAATATTTAAAGATTCATTCCTGTTGTTGTTTCTATCCACAGTTTATTCCTTTTTATTGCTAACTCATATTTTATTACATGGATATACAATTCACCCATTCATGGACATTTAGGTTATTTTTACCTTTGGATTATTGTAAATAAAGCCACTATGAATATTTGGGTACAATCTTTGTATGGACATGTATCTTAATTTCTTTTTGGTAAATTTCTAAGATTGTAATGGCTAAGTAATATTGTAGTAGTATTACTCAGTGACTGAGTAGTCAGTGAAGCTTAAATCACACAAACAAGTTTCATGGTAGCCTCACAATGTGTCAGTGATTAAATATTATGAAGCACTTAATTAAAAATTGTTGAATAAATAAATTGATTCACTTTTTTTCTGGTTTTTTTTTTTGCATCCCACCTTATTCCAATCAAAAACTCAATAAAACATGCCTAATTGTTTATAAAGGAGTCTCAAAGAAGTTACGATATTTACCTTCTATCACAAAGCTTGTAAATTGCAAAGGCGAGATTCAAGACCACTTTAATGTGTCTCTAGAACCTGAACTTCTTTCTCTGTCTGACTAAATCTCTCTGTGTCTCTCTGTGTCTCTCCCTCTCCCTATCCTCCCCCCCCCCCCCCCTTCTCAGCAGGGCTTTTATGACTCAGGGAGGCTTATGGAGGAGGTGTGAATTTAGTCAGCCTTTGATAAGTGGGTGATATTTGAATAAGAGCAAAGAAGAAATGCCAAACATGTGAAAATGGGAAATCCTGAGTTGTGTTTGAGAGACTATAAAGATACTACCCTGAAAAGGAGGAAGATTTATGTAGGGAAGTAGCTCACATTAAGCTGGGATCAGCATCCCAGCTCTAGGAGTGGCCACTTTTTCCTCTGGGAAGGAGAGACGGCTACAGATTTCTGAGGAAGGGTGGGAATATGATGAATTGAAGTAATCAGGTCAGTGGTCTGGATCAATACAGGCAAGGCTGTTAGTTAAGCATCCATTGACATATCCCAATGGTGTGGGAGTGAGAATTTGAAAATGAGGATGGCAAAAAGAATGAAAAGGAAGGTGTTGGTGTGAAAAACACTCAAAGAAGAAACGGCCCAAATTTTGTAACTAATTAGGTATAATCAATCCTTGAACTTTCCTGTCATAACTTGCTCCTGTCTTGTGGTTGATAAGCTCTGTTCAGTCTGAGATTTAACTAGAAAAAGCCAATCGGCATAATTTTCTCAGTGAGGTAGGTAGAGAGGGATGGTTTCCTTGTCTTCATTATAGGTTATCACTGTTAGCATAAATGGATCTTCTTAGATGATCACAGCTTTATAGTTTTCTGCGGGTCGTCCAAATAGAGATACACACAGAAGGCGGTTGAATGATCAAACTGAATTTCAGTTACCTCAGAGTATTCTCCATAAGATGCTCTTTAAAAAAAAATCTCTGGGGCGCCTGGGTGGCTCAGTCTGTTGGGCTTCAGCTTTGGCTCCGGTCATGATCTCTCAGTTCACAAGTTTGAGCCCCATGTCGGGCTCTGTGCTGACAGCTCAGAGCCTGGAGCCTGCTTCGGATTCTGTTTCCCTTTCTCTTTGCTCCTCTCTTTCTTTCTCTCTCTCTCTCTCTCTCTCTCTCTCTCAGAAATAAACATTAAAAACATTTAAAAAAAATATCCTGTTAGAGTGATATGCTGACATTTTCTTCTTTGCTCTCAAAAGAACTGCTCGCCAAATTTCGGTTGAGGGTTCTGTATTTTTGGTAGCAGTTATTTGAAGTTTGGTGACATGAGGTCCTCTTCAAAACGTACGGTTCCTGTTTAACGTTGTTAGATTCTGGATGGAAAGGGGACTTCAGAAAACACTGGTGGGTAAACAACTTGAAACTCAGCCTTCAAGGAGAAGAATAGGAAACTGGAAGGGCTGTCAAGCTGTGAAAGTCTTAAGAAGAATCTCTGGATAATGGTTTATAATATTATCTTTCCCTAAGGACCCAAGAAATGGAAAAGATATTAGTTTTTCTATGAGTGGCTTTTGGCAAAGCACCATAAATGCACTTCGTTAAAAACATCTCGGTGCCTCAAACACACAGGCTGGAATATGTAATACACATGTCGAGGGGCTAATGGGGCCTGATGTGGGGGAGTGATCCCTGGGAGACCGCATGAGAAAAATACTCCTGGAAACAGACTTTCCCGCTTCTTCACATGGGTCTTAAAAATTCAGTGAAGAGCCATTCAGCTTCCAAGAAATTGGTTTTCGTTCGCTACTCTCTTCCCTCCTCTACCCACACATCCCTTTGAACGAAGGAAACATCTCCTCCATCAGCGTGGAATTCTGCAGTCATAGGTGTACTTGGGTTCTGTACCTCAGGACAATCTCTGATGCTGTAGCTCTGGGCCTATGCCACCGAGAGTGGCTTTGGTGTAAGGGGAGAGGTGTGGAGAGAATAATTATTGAGTACCTTTCATGTCAGAAATGTGTTAAATGTCACATGATCAATCTCTTTATTTTCATTGTACCCAAGGAAAAGGGCACAGTGTAACTTGTCAAAGCTCTCCCAATTGGTAAGTAGAAAAATTGAAATTTGGGGCCGCCTGGGTGCCTCAGTTGGTTAAGTGTCCAACTCTTAATTTCAGTTCAGGTCATGATCTCACGGTTCATGGCTTGAGCCCCATGTCGGGCTCTGTGCTGACAGCACGGAGCCTGCTTGGGATTCTTTCTCTCCCTCTCTCTCTGTCTCTCTCTCTCAAAAATAAATAAATAAATAAATATTTAAGAAAGAAGAAAAATTGAAATTTGAAGTGAGAAGATTAATTCCCTGGAAGTGGAAGTTACTGGTGCCCATCCGTATCCCCTGCTTCCGGGGGCAAGCCAGCTATTGTCCTGAGAACTTCCAGTGCTAGCAATCAGGTAGGCTAGGAATCCCAGAAAGCACCTACCACACGCAGACACACAGACACAGACACACACAGACACACAGACACAGACACACACACACACACACACACTCACGATACGTCAGCTAGTGATGGATGATGGCAGGGAACATATAAATACTCTGACTCCAGTATCTTCTGGGTGCGAAAACTCTGAGCCTCACGTATTATTGACGCTTGGAGGTCCCCAGTGGAACTAAGCTCCCGCTCCATGCACTGGAAACCGCCTTCAGAATGCCCACTTCATCTTCCCTGTCTACCTCCCCATCCTCCTCTGAGAATTTCTTGCAATTACCTCCCACATAAATTGCTTGATGTTTGGCAACTTTGTGGGGAAGCCCAAACCAGGAAACATTTCAAAGGTATATGGAAGATAACTTGTTAGATATGTTTATAAGAGCTACCCTTCAGTGTCCTTTCTTCATCTTTCTCCCTCCTTCTGGACTCCTCTGTCTCCATCCTCCAGGTGACCATGCACCTTCCTGCTGCCAGCTTCCTCATTTTTCTCCTGCACTAACAAAACCCTGATATTTCTTGGTGAGGTATTGGGGAGATTTGAATCCCATCAAAGCAAATCAACCTCAGTTATGAATGGTTGATAGCTTTTCACTCTGTCAAATAAATTTGCACTTTAAAATAATCTGTCTTTTACCCAAATGAATCTCTAATGAGTGCTGGATTAGGGTTTAAAAAAATTTTTTTTTCAATGTCTGTTTATTTTTGAGGGAGAGAGAGAGAAAGAGAGAGCAAGAGCGCCCCAGCACTAATGGGGGAGGGGCAGAAAGAGAGGGGGCCACAGAATCCAAAGCAGGCTCCAGGCTCTGAGCTGTTAGAACAGAGCCTGACATGGGGCTCCAGTTCATGAACTGAGAGTTCATGACCTGAGCCAAACTTGGATGCTTAACCGACTGTTCCACCGAGGTGCCCCAGGATCAGGGGTTTAAGACAAATGACAACTTGCAGGCTTTGTGATATATAACAGTTAAGGAAACTCGGGAAGAAGGCAGGAATTTTGGAAGAAGCTGGATGAGACGTTACCAGGGATGTGACATGAGCTGAGCTTTGCAAGACAAATAGGACTAGGTCAGGTTTCCAGGAGAGGGCAGAGACTTGATTTTCTTTAACTTTTAGTTTTGAAATAATTTTAGATTCACCTAATGGTTTCCAAGATAGTATAGAGAGTTACTGTATATCTTTTGTCCAGCTTCCCCTAATGTCACTATCTTATATTTGATGGTACATTTATCAAAATGAAATTAATAATGACACAATACCATTAACGAAACTATGGACTGTTCAGATGTCAACAGCTCTTCCAATAATGTCCTTTTTTTCTGTTACAGGATCCAATCCCGGATACCACATTCCATTTCATCATCACATCTCCTTAGTCTCCTTCAGACTGGTACAATTATTCCATCTTTTGAAAGACTCTTTAGCTTTCATAATCCAAGCAATTGCAGGTATTTCCATATTATAAGGCTCATTTCATAGATAAGAAAGCTGGAATTTAGAAATAAGAAATGAATGTTGAGGGTCACATATAACTAGAAGTAAGACTAGCCTATGTCTGTCTGTTCAACCAAGCATTATTCCACCATGCTAAATTTCTTTTTTTTTAAAGTAGGTTTCATGCCCAGTGAGGAGCCCAACATAGGGCTCAAATTAGTGACCCTGAGATCAAGACCTGAGCTGAGATCAAGAGTCAGATGCTCAACTGATTGTGTCACCCAGGAGCCCCTGACCATGCTAAACTTCTATTTTTTCTTCTCTTCATGTTTGCTCTCTCCCAACCATTCTCTCCTATCATTTCTCTCCTAATCTTTTCCACTATGTCCTCCTCATTTTCTCCCCTTCTGGGGCTTGTCCCCTACTGTATGTAATATGGGCAGGCGAGGCAGAAGATGCAATCATGTCATCTAGTTTGTCACTTCTATCACCTCACATAAGGCCAGTCTTGTCTAGTGCCACTGTCTTGACTAGCACAAACCCTGGATAAAAGGTCACTGAAGGGGGAGAGGAGCACTGCTTTTCATTCAACTAAAAGGAGGACGTTTTTTCAGGCCATTGGAGCCCTCAGGCCAGATGACTTTCAATCATGAAGAGTTTTATTTCGCCATTGGTCACATATCTCCATTTCCCCTCATGCTCTTGTGCCTTTTATTAATTCTGGCCCAGAGCTTTCTCTCTCGAGGTGAATAAACACCAAGGAATTGCTGCTCCCCACCTGGAATGCTAGACTGTAGCTATGTCCTGCAGGAGAATGGCACATTTCCAAGATGACCATTGGCGGCCAACGCATTATAAGACTCTGTACCATGGGAAGATGTAAATCATGCTTCACACCTGGCCCTGCCTGTTTATTAGGAGTTATTTTGTAAAGGACTCTGCTTACCCTTGCATTCTGTAGTTAATAGCACTTTCCTTCCCGGAACAAATTTCCTCTAAAGCTGAGACTGTGGAGGGTCACCACGAGCTTTATTTACGAATGCAGCTCAGAGACACAGCCTGATCCAAAAAGCTAATGTTGAAAACTCTTAGCACAATGCTAAATTAACTTAGAGACCTCCGCCCCCACCCCCAAAGAGCACTTGTTAGAAGCTAGGGGGAGTCTATGCAACTGGAAAGCTAGCACTGTCTCAGCCAGGAGTAAATGGATGGCATCACTTTTTGTGCCTGTGGCTACTTCTTCCTATTTTCCATTTTTTCCTCTCCAGCCTGTGATAGACATGTAACCAGATGCTGATAGAACAACAGGAAAGGTAGATTCTCAAAGAGGATGATAAAGTGTGTGTGTGTGTGTGTGTGTGTGTGTGTAGGGGGAGGCATGTATGTGCTGGAGAACAGTGGGCATGAGTAAGAGCAGACCCTCTTGAGAATTAGCCCTTAGAACTAATCCAGGAAAATCCCTTCATTGAGAGAAGAGGAAACCGAGGTCCTAAGGGGGCTTGATTTATACAAAGGCAACAATTCACCAGAAGCACAGTCAGAATGAGAATCAGGGTCTTTCAGCTGCACAATTGATTGGGAATTGTGCTATGATAGTTTTTAAGAAGTCAAGTGTACTTCAAGCACAGTCCAGTGAGATAAAAATTGGGCATCTAACAGAATCTAGCAGATGAGTATGGCAAGAGGGTGGACATTCTCAATAATATCAGTACTTCACATTCTTCCCAAATTAAGACATATATTAGTATCCCTATGTGGAAGAGGGTTAAGTGTTTTTCCCAGATTATACCAAAGTTACTAAGACCGGGTCTTATAAATCAAAAGACAGGGCTTATATCACTAAAATATTGCTTGTTAATGGACCTACAAGCTCGACTAGGGAAATAAAAATGTTTGGCTCACTGTTGTTTCTATAATATGAAACAATTATTGTGGTCATAGCACTATCCTTGTAGACCATATCATAGTGGCACTTCTATATGGTTTGTGTGCCCATTTAACTAATGTCTAACTCCCTCAGTACATATTGAATGTCTTGAGACCAGGGGTTACATTTGTTTTCTCTTTGTTGTATTTTTAACTCACAGCAGTATGCTCAATCCTGTATGCACACAATGTAATTTGATGAGATGAATATGGAATAAGGTGTCAAAAAGAGCATCAAATTTTAATACAGAAAATCAATATTTTAAATCTAGCTTTAACAATAGTTCTAAGTCCTTGAGTCAGTCAATTAGCATCTCAATGTTTAGCTTTTCCATCTGTAAAGTCACAATAGCAGCATCCAGTCAACAAATATTTTCCAGCACCAACTTCCATGGGCCAGAGACAGTGCTTCATGAAGACAGAACCTGCCCTTGGCCTCAAGGAATTTAATCTTCCTGATTATTTTGCATAATGGCTGTGAAAATCAAATGATACCATTCATTCAACAAATAGTTATTGAGTACCCGCCATGTTCTTGACCCTGTTCTCAGCACGGGGAATATAGTAAAGAACACCACCAAGACCTTGATTTCATGGGATTTATATTTTAATGGAGAGTCAAGCCTGCAACCATGGATTTCAAAGTAAAAACAAATTAGGAAGTGGCCAAGGGTATTCTTGGGTCATGTGGCTGAGACTTTCTGGGAGCCTGATTTGTCTGAAATATTTGGAATCCAAGACCTTTTATGTTTCTTTAAATCCAGAAGTAGTTGAGTTTTATTGTTTGTATGGTCGATAAAGGAGAGAAGAATATGTGTGCTTGCATTTTGGTCTTTTCTGGATAGTGTCTTTTGGTCTTGTTTGGATAATGAGAGCAGATTTTCAGCAGTGGGGTGCATTTTGCCTTTGCATAATCAAATTTTCTGGGAATTCAGTCTATTGTTCATGGGGTTCTGACTTTCATCAGACTTCTATGTATATCTCAGTCTCAGACCTACAGAAAAAAATCACATTAGATAAGAAAGACCCAGAGCCAGAATTACCAAACAATTCCCTTTCATATCATTCTGTAGTAGTGTCTATGCATATTGTGTATTCAGAGGTTTTTTTTGGCACCCCAAACTTCCAAATATTTTTGTTTTCACTAGCTCCACAGTACATTTGGCCTACTATTCTCACTCTTGACTTAAAAAGTATATCAACATATAACACTGTATGTCAGTTATACTTCAATAATAAATAATAAAAAAATAAATCAATAAATAAAACCTTGTGATTGAAAGGCATTTGGTTTATGGGCATGTTTTTCATTTGTCCTGAGATAATTCAAGCAGAAATTCTTAATAACCAGTTACAGTCAAGGAGATTTGATTTCTTCTGTATCTTTTTAGAATAAGAAGTAGTGTCTCTTCTTCAAGCAAATAATCTTAAAAATTTTCCCTAACACTTGTGCATGTGACTTCTGTGTGGGCTCTCCATTTGGCAAGACAAATAGTCCTGTCCACAAAGGGCAATGTAAAATTAAACTAACCATATAAATATGTGAAACACCCTTTAAGAAACCCAATAATATAATTGTATCCCTAAGGAATTAGAGGCAGACAAATGGAATCCTATAAACATCTTTGGAAGATGAGGAAAGGAGACATTTTCATTTCCACCCTTGGTGACAATGCTCAATTTAAATCAAAGTTGTGTTAAGGGGTGCCTGGCTGGCTCAGTCAGTAGAGCATGTGACTCTTAATCTCAGGGTCATGACTTGAAGCACCACATTGTGTGTGGAGCTTACTTAAAATAAAAAATAAATAAATAAAAGTTGTGTCAAAATATTCTGGAAAAGCTATATTCCAAGGCACATTTTTTCCCTGACTTGTGTTATGTACATTAGCCTGTCAGTGAGAACATTTATTTAACCAAATTTTGACTGTCAAGCCAAATGAAGGAAGACCTCGATGAATTCATAGTAGATGCTTGCCCAAGAACAAGCAGGCAAACCATTTTCCAATTATAGTTTAAAGGCGTTATTGTTCATCATTTAAGGTAGTGCTAAAACAATTCTAGTGATAAAATTAGCTTGTTTATCCTTTGCTAAGTGACTAGACAGCTTCCACGAATAGAATCACCAGACTCCAAGGTGAACTTCAAGTCCTCAAAAGTGAGACACAAAACTATATGAATGTAAAGCCTGTTGAAACACTTCCCCCCAACCCCACCACCCCAGTCTCTGTTCATCATCAATAGAGAGCTCGTCCTACAGATTCCTAAATCCACAATTAACATGACCATTTTAAGCTCAAGGCTAACTTGGTATCTAATATTTTCCTTTTCTCTTTTTCAAGGAATAAGTTATTTCTCAAAAGATACTTGAAATTAATAAGACTTTAAGTGGCTTGAGCTGAATTCTATTTGACTTGTCTTGATAATTTTTCCAGAACATTTTTAGCTTGATCATCTTCATTACACTGAAAGATAACTAATCCACCAATTGCACAAAAATCAGGGTTGGGGGTGGATATCAAGAATAATCTCTGCTGGTTTTTAGTATGTTTTTCCCCAGAAGGCATTTGTAAGAAAAACACTATAAACTCTTTAGACTCTTGTATATCACTCAGGGAGGAGACCTTTCCCCTTAACTACTCTAATATCTCTGCTCCAGTCACTTACCTGAACAAACAGGGTGAGAGCAAAATTGAAGGTTAAAAAAAACTTCGGTAAGAAGTTATTACATTTCACAAAATAATAATAACCAATTTAATGCCAAGGTTTTACTAATTATTTATATCAAGTAGAGCAAGCTAATCTCAGTTAATAAGTCAATTAATTAATCATATCACTCAACACAAGCTGGGTACTGAAAATACATGGAGAAAAATGACACAGTCCTTGGCCTTGTGGAAGTATAATCAGATATGTTATGACGCTGGTAAGAACAAAGTGAAATTTTGGGAATGGCATGAGAAGTGAGAAGGAAAAGCCCAGAAATCTACGGAAGCATTATTTATGAAGAAACTAATGGGGTCGTCCTTCGTTGGGGGTTTGAAGGAAATTCCTCTAGGCTTATCCTACTTTTGGCCCCTTGATACCATACAATGGTAAAGAGTCTGGCCTAGGGCTCAGAAACCCTGGACAATAGCCTTGGCTCCACTGGGAACTGGCGCTTTGCCCTTGTGAAAAATTCCTTACTCTGCTTTACCACCTTTGTGAGTTGCTATGGAGGTCAAGTGAGACCTGAAGGCACAGTCCCTCCCACTGTTTTCTTCACTCTGGTCTTCACTTCCTGTTCCACTGGGGATGTGATTTTTATGTGGGCTCCTTCACTGTGTATCAGAGGAAGAGTGGCTGTACTAAATTTCTGCCTCTCTCAGATTCCCAGGTGCACAATTAGCAGCCGGAATATTTCCCATCAGATCTGTTGTCATACTTGTCTGCTCTTGCTTATTTAAATGGTAGTTTTCACTTATTGACAGTAAGCTCAGTCAGGGAATGAAACACGCCCCTCTCTATCCTTATAGCCTGATCCATAGTAGGTACCTCATAGGAATGTGTTGGCTGCCTTGGTGAATGGATAAATGGAATGAATGGCAGAAGTTATTATAGGGACAATCACTCTTGGACACTGACTGTTTTCTGCAGGAGACCATTGTCATCATAGCAGGAGAGTGGCCCTCATTCTTGTCTCAGGCACTTTATGCTCAAATGGCTGATTGAAGCTGAGGAAAACATGAAGGTCCAGGAGAGAAAGAAGGAAACAATTGATCATTTCTGTACCCAGTGCTGCATTCATAATTTCATGCAATCTTTACAATAACCCAAGGTCTAGATATTAGCTCACTTTTATGGCTGAGAAAATCAAGGCTTTGAGAAGTTAAATAATTTGCACAAACTCACATGACAATGATCCACAAGATTTGACACCAGGGTTTTGTCCTGTATGTCTCTTTCCAAACTATATAACTGAGATAAAAAAGATAAACTGATGTTTAATGCAGTATTATTTATCACTTTTTCCTGGCCATACGGGGGTCATAATGCATGCTGATAACATTTCAGCAGATGTGGTTGATTGCCTCCCTAAAGCAATTTATTATGTTTTTGTTTGCCTCTCCTGTCTCTCCCCTTTCTCTGTCTGATAGTACTGTTAGCTGGGATAATTAATCGGCTAGGATAGCAAATTAACAGTGCATTAATGTTTGTGAGAATTTCTACAGAAAACAAATACACTTAAGTTTGTTTAACATGATTTCCAAACTGACTAGACCACAGAATTTTTTAAATGAAGAATTTACTAATATTTCAGAAGACACTAGTCCTTCCTAGAAAACTTTTATTCAGAGCATTGATCAATGTAATGCTTGGTTAATGATAATGAAATTGTCTTTTTAGTTTAAATATAAAAACCTAAATTGTTTTCGCATAACATTCCAAAAAAAAGAAAAGAAGAAAAAGAAAAAAAGAAAACCTTTTGCTCTTAGCAATTTTGACCCTGGCCAAAAGGCAGAGTAAAGGTACACAGGCTTGACATGTAAACTGTTTATTTTCTCCTCTTCACAGCTCCATTTGTCTGGAGAACAAAAGTGGAGAAACTGACTGTTCAGAAGAGGGACCAATGACCTCTCCAGGACCCTTTGTCACCATACTGAACAAAGACGGAGCCACTGCCTTCTCTTAGTCTACCCACAACCCCTCTTCCTCATCATGAAGGACTCATTATGTCCAAGCAGGGGTATAGTTAGTTCCTCAGGCAGATGAGTAGACGTCAGGGGGATACCTACAGTTACCGGGGAAATGGTCTGTGAAGCTTCTCCATGGAGATGGCTTACTAGAAGTCTTATCCACCCACTTGGGGGAGTTGTGTCATATGAACCAATAGTCAGAAGCTTAGATTGTTGTTCCCAGGGCAGGACCTCTCCTTCACCTTCTGTCTTCTGGACTCCTTACCTTGAAAGTAAGATGGAATATATTATCACAGATTGTTTTTCTCTGGGCACTAACCAGCCCAGTCTATGCTTAGCAAGTTTAACTAATGAACTTCCATTTATAATCACCAGCTAAGCAAATAACTTTCCACATTTTAATTTTCACACACACCCAATTCAAACTCCTAAATAATACTTCTAGAATATTCATTCCAAAACTGGAAGTGGAATCATTGCAAAATCTTTAGGGGTAAGAAAAAGTGGAGTGGGGTTTGGGAGAGGTCTCTGTGATGGGTTAGTCCTGGGGGTGAAGGTCCACAACCACAGGAATCTCCACAATATAAACAGAGGATAGTTGTCATTTTATTTAGCTAAAGTGCAACCCAAAAGGGACACTGTAGAATGTAAACAGATCTTTAATAGTTAAAAAAAATAATACCTTCCCAGTACTCCATCCAAAGACTTGTTTTCCAGCATGTTCCTTCCTCACAGCCATAGATCTTATGATCTATGCTCCTCTGTATTCATTTGTATCATGTAACCAAAGTCATTTAATTCAGAAAAAGAATATTTTATAATTCAGTTTTATCAGTGTAGATTCTCCATTATCACACTACTACTTTGGTGAGGTGGCCCCTAAGGGAGAAATAGTCACTAAGAAAAATGGCACATTTTTTATGAACAAGAAACTAGCAAACATATTTTCGATATTGCTCTTTGCTTTTCTACAGAGCAATTGTGGGAAAGTTATAGTTCTTTTTTTATTTTTTGGAATGGAATTTATATGTGATGAATCAGCCTGTTACCAGAGTTTCATAGAAGTTTTGGATGAAATGCAGGGAAATTCTGATAGGATATGATTTTTTTTTTTAACTTACCAGTAGTGTTGCTTTACTTTTCTGGCAAACTTAACTTCATTTATATAGAGACCTGCCAAATGCTACTCTTTTATGGGACTTAAGACAGTTACATCAATGCCTCAATGACTATAACACCCTTTGCACCTGCTTTGCTGCATTTTTTATTTCTTTCCGTTGTATTCAAACCACTCTCACAGATAGCGCATTTCTTGGGTGCTGTTCTGCAAAGAGCCCCAAACACAATCTTTTGGATATCTTCTTTTTTTAAATCTTTTGAAAATCTTAACTACATTTTTTTGCAATAATGGGACATGATTATAGCTGGGTTGTTTTACAACGTTTTTATGATTGATAATGCCTCAAGTTCATGAGTTTATCATACCTTATTTGCGATGACTTCTTAATGGAAAATATTTTGATGAGCTAAGAATATCCCAAGCAAAGCAGAAAAATAAACCCATCAAATACCCTGTCACTAAAAAGATGATAACAGATGTTTCTCATCCATGGAGAGCTCTGGGAGGCAAGCCGAAGGGTTTCCCATGTTTCCCAGATGCTGTGTGATATGTCTGGGTTCCCAGGATTCATCCAAATGAGGACCCATTGAGATTTGCAGATAGGAATTCCCCAGATGAGAGACTCAGAGTAGGGGAATAGGGCTAATCGGGGAAAGTGGGATTCTAAGATATCCGTGGGATGTTCGGTGTTTGAATTTAGCTCACTCTTTGTACATTTTCAGAGTGGCCAGGAAAGGAGCCAGAAGACTTCCATCAGCTGCTCCTAATTTTCTCTTTTCTTTATAAACTTCCTAATTATTTTAGAAATGATAAGAAAGAGAAAAATATCTGAGAGAACAAGGGGGTTATATCCAACGTCAAGGATCTGAACTCTTAGCCTTTCTTACCAATGTTACATGTCTATCCAATTCCAATGAATATTATATCTGTATGCAAGCCGATTGCAAATATAAATACAAAAATGTTAACTTCTCAATTCTTCACTGTGCTTATTATGTCGGTGTGTGATTCTTCCTTGGGTGAATGTCTCCATATATATGAAGAGATGACATTATTGAGTCTTATTATGTAAGCCTCTGTTCTAAATGTTTTATATGCATTAAACCATTTAACCTTCACAAGAGTTCTATGAGATAGACACTATTAATTTTTCTGTTACACAAATGAGGAATTTAGGATATAGAGGTTAAGCTACTCATCCACTCACACAGCTAATAAATGGAAGCCTCAAGTTTGGAAACCAAGCAGTCTAATTTAAGAGGCAGGGCTCTGAAGCTCTATGCTGTCCTGCCTGATTCTGGACCGATAATACATCTTCATGGATTATGTTTTTTGTGACATTGAGTCAAAATAGACATACATTACTTGCAAGTACAAGAAGCCAAGAACGGCTTTCCCAAGACATAGGTTCTCTCTGCCACAGGTGAATCCAGTCATTTTAACCAAATAGCAACACTTTTCTAAATCCTGGATTCATCATCTGTGAAACTGGAGTGGGGGAAGATGTTAGAAAAAATGTGTAAGTTTCTCTAGATCTCTGATTTAAGATTCTTGGATCATGTATTGTGGAACATCTAGATAACTTTGTAGGCCGATGGTTACCCATAAACACCTTTTAATTACCACGTGGAGACCACAGCTGTAATTTACCAGTGCAGCAGAGGAATGGTATATATAAGACCTGCTGTTATTTTTGGTTCAGCCTTTTACATCATCATCTGCAAAAAATTAAAAAAAATAGAAAATGAGCATTAAAACCCATTACGTCATTCTTCAAGGAAACGTATCATTGATGTAATCTAAAAAGAACTCTCTCAAACATAAGGTTGTCATAGAGATTACATCCTCCAAACAACCACCTCTCAGCTACTGCTGTCAAGAGCTGTGATTTTGGATTTATCTCATTTTGAGGGTCTTGGTTAAAATCCAAAGGAAAACCGAGAAATGTTATTCTCTTGTGGAAGTACTTCAAATTGCCTTCCTTGGAGCACTTTACAATCAGGTCTGTAAAAATCTGCTCTGTTAGTTACAGCACATGTGATAGCATAATTTTTCTATTCAATGGCCCTCCACCTGAAGTTGAAGTGGTCAGAAGAAAAGAATAGCACAATTAAATTATGGATATGGTTATATGAACCCACAGTCAAAATAATTCACAAAACCCACATATGCAAAAAGGAACTTTTCTTTTTATTTTCTTTTTTTAAAAAGTATTTTTTGATGGAAAGCCAACTTTATTTATTTATTTACTTACTTATTTAATATAATTAATTGTCAAGTTAGCTAACATATAGTGTATCCAGTGTGCTCTTCGCTTTGAGGGTAGATTCCCATGATTCATTGCTTACATAAAACACCCAGTGCTCATCCCAACCAGTGCCCTCCTCAATGCCCATCACTCATTTTCTCCTCTCCCCCACTCCTCCCATCAACCCTCAGTTTGTTCTCTGTATTTAATAATCTCTTATGGTTTGCCTCCCTCTCTGTTTGAAGTCATTTTTCCCCTTTCCCTTCCCCCATGTCTTCTGTTAAGTTTCTCAAGTTTCACACATGAATGAAAACATATATCTGTCTTTCTCTGCCTGACTCACTTCACTGAGCATAATACCCTCTAGTTCCACCCATGTTGTTGCAAATGGCAAGATTTCATTCTTTCTCATTGCCAAGTAGTATTTCACTGTATATATAAACCACATCTTCTTCATCCGTTCATCAGTTGATGGATATTTAGGCTGTCTCCATAATTTGGCTATTGTTGGTAGTGCTGCTATAAACATTGGGGTGCATTTGTCCAAAGGGAACTTTTCTTAACTGAGCTCATGAGCTCCCATTTCTGATCCTGCACAGAATAATTAATATAATTAATTATTAATTATTTGAATGTCTTAGTTCAATCCAGTGTTTTGGTTTTTTTTTTTTTTTTTTTTGTATAAATTCAGGACTGCTATCTCCGGATCAGTCCAATTAAAAGCTTTCTTTTAGATATTCCTTATCTTCCACTTAACCTCAATCCTCAATTCTCAAGAATGCAGCAGAGGGGAAGAAAAGGGAGTTTCATGTGAGCAGGGGGCAATTTCTTCATGACTGGCCATACTGCTATACTGAAGGTGGGATTCATTTCCACTCTTGTCCACTTCCTGTTATGGATGAGGACTGGTGCTCTGCTTGGCTATGTTGAGAGGCTATTTCAGTTTTGACAGGGCATTCTCAACCTTGTTGATTCTTCTCAGACTTTTCAGTTATAAAACCAACTGGTAATATTCTCCACACCTGTTTGGGAGACCTACCCTCTTCTGTCCATGTTCCGGGGCCGGTGACCCAAGGCTTTTCTGTCAACTAATACATACTTAACTCTGTTGTCACACTGGCACTCTGAATCTCCTCTGTTCCACTTGTGGGTTGTAGGTACTGGATGTGTTACTAGATGAGCCATGCTACCTTCTCTTTTTTTCCTTTCTCTTATGTCCCAGAGTCCCAGGACACATCTGCTGGGCTCTCTCTCATCATACTCCATCTGTGGAGAAAAGTCTTCATCTTTTCTACCGTGTGGGCTCTTCCAACTTGAAGGGGATATCAGTTAGGTGCTCCTCCACTGCCTTCCTACCTGGGAATCCCATCTTCAAAAAGTCTCCTTCCTTTACAAGTAATGTTTTCTTCCTCTAAATCAGAGTTACATATACTTCCAAGGTGTTTTTTAAGCGTACTTATTTATTTGAGATAGAGAGTATGTATGAGTGGGGAAGGGGCAGAGGGACAGAGAGAGAGAATTCCGAGTGGGCTCCTCACTGTCAGCACAAAGCCCAACACAGGGCTTGACCTCATGAACCGTGAGATTACGATCTGACCTGGAACCAAGTGCTGGATGCTTAACTGACTGAGCTACACAGGTACCCCACATATACTTCATCGGGGGCAGGGAGTGACAAAGTTATGGGATGTAGGGAGGAGGATTGTGAAGAACGAGCTCTCTTGGTTTGTCATATCCTCCTTATTTCTGTCCAGGAATTCATCAAATTTATAAGAGCCAAAAAAGAAAACACTACCTGGTATTTGAAATGATCAGACTGCTGTATGAGAATGTCCTCCTACCACATGGAGGAAGCTCTACTAGTCTAACGTTCTTGGTCTCTCTTGCCTTCTTATCTACTGTTCTGCAGGGGAGCAGGAGAGACTTACGGGTAAGTTAAGGAAGTGAAGTGGGCATACTCAGCTCACTTCACCCTTCTCCTTTTCCTTGGAGGTAGCCTGTTTACAGAGAACAAGGGTTACCATTTGTTCCCTGTCTGCTCCCAGAGGGGAGGTTGTAGTTGTCCAGAATGTTCTATATCTGGATGAGGATGATTGCCAGCTCAGTATTGATAAGTCCACTTTCCCAAATATATTAGCCACTGCATCCCATATCAGTTTTGT
This sequence comes from Prionailurus bengalensis, assembly GCF_016509475.1. Taxonomy (NCBI): domain Eukaryota; kingdom Metazoa; phylum Chordata; class Mammalia; order Carnivora; family Felidae; genus Prionailurus; species Prionailurus bengalensis. The sequence continues at coordinate 65,212,639 of NC_057353.1, read as the reverse complement.
CAGTGATAAAGGCCATCTTTTGCCATCCCATTGCCTTATTCTTATTTGTTAATTCATTCAGACCTTGGTCAGTGAAGACATTTATTATTCTCTAATTTTAACAAATATTTTATATATCGTCCTGTCACTCTGTTAAATGTTCTTCTCCCCAGTTCTGCCCTCCACCCCCCTCCAAATCTGACCAAGATTGTGAAGAGTTTAGGTACAATTCTGGCTGTGCCATATACAACTAGTGTAACCCCGCCAACTTCCTTCCCCTCGGCACCCAGGCTGCTTCTTCTAAAGCCCATTTACAGCTAGATAGATTTCTAAGGGCATCCAATTCAGGAGCTTTTGTTTCTTTACGGATGTATTTCCTCATTTTTTAAAGACTGGGGTGTGGATTTATAATGTTCCAACATCACATATCTCAGCCAGAAACCAGGAAGAGAAAAAAAAAATGAGTAAGTTGTCTGAGGACTCTATCCAAATTCTTGCTGCATTTCGGAAACCTAAATATTCTCTCTCTTTCTTAGTCTGAGTCAGAGACTGTGAGGACAGAAGAGGTTTTATATGAAAAATACAGCTAGAGAATTTGGGTCACCGTGAACGAAAAGACTGTGTATGTGTGCTGAGCAATGCTGTGCCCAGATTTATGTTGAGGGGGGATTCATGTCTCTTTCCTAATAGACATGCACAAATTAATCACCAGGACAGAGAGGAAAAAAAAAAAACCAAAAAAAGGTACTTAGAATGTTCTGGAAAAGAGGAAACTTGGAAGAGACCAGGAAAATTTGTTATTGAGAAATTCTCTTTAAGAATAACTTTAAATAGGGGTGCCTGGGGGGCTCAGTCAGTTAAGCATCTGACTTCGGCTCAGGTCATGATCTCGGGTTCACTAGCTCAAGCCCTTCATTGTGCTCTGTGCTGACAGCTCAGAGACTAGAGCCTGCTTCGGATTCTGTGTCTCCCTCTCTCTCTCTGCCCCTCCCTCATGTATGCACATGCACACTCTAAAAACATTTAAAAAAAAGAATAACTTTAGAGACATATTCTAATACTGTATCAGCTACTTAATTTCCTTAGTATGTTATTCAAATGGCCTCAAGAGTTCTTTAACAGTCAGGCTAGTCTGGACAATGAATTGTCTGGTCAGCAGTTTAATTTCTGCTTTAGGTAAATATACTCAACTGAATTAGCCTACTCTACTTTTTCCTTTAATTTTTAATTTGTATTTGAGAGAGTGAGAGAAAGCATGTGCACAAGTGGGGGCGAGGGGCAGAGGGGGAGAAAGAAGACAGAGAGAGAATCTTAAGCAGGCTCCACCCTCAACACAGAGCCTGACGCAGGGGTCAATCCCACCACCTTGGGATCTTGATCTGAGCCAAAATCAAAAGTTGGACACCCAACAGACTGAGCCACCCAGGAGCTCCAGCCTACTCTATCTCCATGTATTTATTTTTATACAAGTAATCTGAGTTAAAATATTTAAATAGAAAATTAGAAAACAGAAATAAAAAAGCAAACATCATCTTTATCATTCTTCTCCTACTATCCCTGTATAGCTATTGTTTATACTCTGTTCAGATTTGCTACTGACTTTATGTGTATACACACACACATATCCACATGAATATGTATAAAAACACACCCACACACGCACATAAAGTTACTTCTATACCATAAAAGTACTGTCCTACAACCTGTTTTTTCACTTAACAGTATTGAAACTGCTTTTAATATTTCATTCTGATTTATATCATTACTTTAATACCGACATTGTTTCCTTTTTTGAATGTACCATAATTTATTTGGCCAATCTTCAATTAATGGGCATTTAGATTGTTTCTAATTTTAACTGGAATGAAGAATGCTGAGTTGAAATATTTTTATGCACATCTTTGCATAAATACTTCTCTAATTCATTATTTGAGTTAGATTCTTAGAAGTAGAATTAATGGATGGAAGAGAATGCATATTTTTATAGCTTTTCATACCTGTTGCCAAATTGCCCTCCAAAGAGATTGTACTAATTGCTACTTTTAACAGGAGAATTTGAGGGCAGCCATTTCTTCCAAGTCCTTGCCAAAACTGGATTCTTTCCTCCTTTTGAATGCCTTCCACTCTGAAACATCCCTTCTTTAAATAGTCTTTACACAAAATCCAGCTAGTGACCACTACAATCTAAACTCTAACTCAGGGAACTGGGGGCACCTGGCTGGCTCAGTTGCTGGAGCGTGCAACTCTTGATCTCCGTGTCATGAGCACAGAGCCTACCTAATTCGGGGAACTAACGACGACGTGTGCCATAAGAATGGTTTTGGAAGAATGAAAAAATGAACGAATATCCAAACTTGTATGCAAATCTCTTGGATTAGTTTTCTCTTACAGGAAATTCTTTCCGGCTAAATTCCCAGCGGGAAATTCGGTTTTAGACTACAGGAATATTCTGAATTTGGGTTGTTGATCAAGGTATTAGTCCTGCATCCTAAAGGAAAGCAGAACAAAGCTAATGAGCCTACGCAGTTTACAAGTTACGTGGTAACTTTTAGTGAAGGGTTTATATTTGTTTCAATACCACACATAAAATCTGTGATTGGAAGTAAATTAGTTATGAATTCATATACCAACATTGAGGAGGGAGATTTGGACTTGGTATTGGAACACCTTTATCTCTACATCACTGATTCAAATGACAAAATGACATTTGACATTTAATGAATGCACGTAGATTTAAAGTACCATTAAGATGTGGTTATTGCTAAGCCGGTGCCAAGATACCAGCAACATGATTTGGACTCTGATCCACCCATGTACGTAACTGGCTGATAGTTATGTGATATGGTTAAAAGTTGAGTGAGATATTTGAAACTTACTTTTCCTGGAAGATGAGGACTTAAAAAAAAAAGAAGTATGTTCTCAGGTATCTATTTAAAATGTGTTAATCTTATGAAAACATGCAATTTGATCGTTTACATCTGTCAAATCTATGCCACACTATTCTAACATCACAAAAGATGCCTTTAACACATGCTAATCTTTTAAAAAAAATCACTTCACTGCAATAATGTCTTTGTTTTCAAATTTGATGCAGCATGGTATGGAATCTTACGAAGACAGACATCATAAAGGGCTACACTTGATTATTCTCTGTTTCTTTCCATATTATAAAGGATCCAAAATCATAGCAGAAATATCCACAGGAGAGGCTGGAGGTGGAGGCGTGCCATGCTGGGAACGCCTGCCCGGCCACGTGAGAGGACAGTTCGTAATTCGGAAAACAGTGATGCGATCCCTGCTAGCAAGTCCGTGTGTGAGAAAAAAAAAATCATTAATTTCCATTTGCAAACAGCATAAGGAACCTCCTCTCTGGCTCTCAGGGTTTAAAGGAAAGCACACAATGGTGATGTAGTGACCTGTCAGCTAAAGTACATTTTTTCATTTATCAAATCATTAGTCATAGCGATGGCAAGAGCTTGGATTGTTCAGGCATGTAGGTCATCTGGTTTCCCCTCCCTGCTCCTCCTGACAATTACAAAGCCAGGAGCCCCCTCCTCTGTGCAACTACCCTGTTCCCCGAATGCTGGCTTGGTGGGGTCTGGTTACTGCCTGTTATTGGCTCCCCTGCCTCATGGATCCTTGTTCACTTGATTTCTGATGATCCTGCCGGACTTGAATGTTAGAGAAATTCCCATGTTCAGAACTGTTGCTCCAATGAGGACAGAATGATCAGAAATAGATCCATTAAGGAAAACAAATCACCTAAAATCACTCCTGACTTTATTTCTGGACACTGTTTTCACTGCAGCTATGAAGGAAGATTCTGCCTTTCTGCCCCTTTCTTGTGGTAGAATGGTTACAAAACTGGCCTCAGTTGTTCACATCTCCCTGTATCCACATCCATGGCATCCTTTTTTCAATAGGTAGAATTGAGATGGGATAAAATACTCAAGTGAGGGTTTATATATCAAAAGTGGGAGGGTTAAGTGCTCTAAAAAAGAATTTTAAAAGGCGATGAATAAAGCTATAACGGAAATGTGACATGAAGAAGAAAGATGAATTTAAAAACAGTTTTGACCTTGCCACTCCACTGCTCACCAGTTTCCCATAGCTCCACCATCTTTGGTGGGTTTGGAGGTTGGTGGAGGTGGCTGCTCTGAATTACAGGAGTGGTAGAAGAGTCTGGAATAGACTAGTGGAGAACTGAAATTTAGATTCAACTAAAATCAAATATGTGTCCCCAAGAGAAACATTCCCTTGGAGTAATTCTGTGACGTGAGCACAGCTCTCTGATTGTACAGGATAGGGAACTTGTGAATGAACCAAGTAATTTACCTTTGGTCATCCCGCTCATTAGTGACAGTGTGGTGATTTGAATTTGGTGTTCTGATTCCAAGGGCTTCTTTAGTTTTACGACACCAGAGTTGTGTTGTGGCTTTGATGAGTTACTACGTTCTTGCTGGGGTGTCATTGAGTCATTGAGACAGGCTACACATTGGGTATTGTGTTACGGGATAGGACATGTCACATGTTACAGGATAGGAACAGGCGTGTGCCCGGCCTCACTCTTGTATAATGGAAAGAGAATATACTTAGGATTAAAAACAAACACAAAAAAACACTGGGGTTTGAGTCCTGGTTCTGTATCTTACCTTCTACTTGATATCTCCCCAAAATAATATTGCTGGTAAAATAGAGATGATTCCTTTGCTATATAACTCTTGGTGTGGTACAAAATCTAAATGAGATCATGTAAATTAAATAAGGTAGTAATTGATAAAGGACTTCACATAAATTAATTGAATGTTGCCTAGTGTTTTCCTTTGTTCCTATTCTATGAAGCTCACTTGAACTCTGTCGCTCCCAGCCCCAAATTTACCAACCCTAGATAGTACCAACCACTGTTGGTTATTGCCTTTGTTGTACCCAGCACCTATCTGAATCACAACACCTAAAAATCTTGGTCTCAATTTTATATGGAGGAGGGGATGGAGCCAATTGATTCACGTGCCCTCAGCACTTAGTGCAAAGCTTGGGAAATACCACATATTTAATAAATATTGAGGAGCAAATACATGAATGTGCACATTGTAAAGTATACTATTATTTTGTATTGCTCTGTTGAAACTTTCAAAGAAAGGACAGTAATGGGTCTTTGGAAATATGATATAATTTTTTTTAAGTTTCACTGATTTATTTTGAGAGAGAGAGGATGAGCCGGTGAGGGGCAGAGAGAGGTAGAGAGAGAAGCCCAAGCAGACTCTGTGCTGTCAGCATAGAGCCCGATGTGGGGCTCCAACTCATGAACCATGAGATCATGACCTGAGCCAAAATCAAGAGTCAGATGCTTAACCGACAGAGCCACCCAGGTGCCCCAAAATCTGATATGAATTTTAAAATCATAAAACCACCTTTCACATCAATTGAGCACTTCTTTTTTTTTTTAATCTTCATTTATTTTTGAGAGAGAGAGAGAGTGAGTGAGAGAGAGAGAGAGAGATCAGGGGAGGGGGAGAGAGAGACACACACACAGAATCTGAAACAGGCTCCAGGCTCTGAGCTGTCAGCACAGAGCCTGACGCGGGGCTTGAACCCATGAACATGAGATCATGATGTGAGCCAAAGTCAGACGCCTAACCAACTGAGCCACCCAGGTACCCGTCAGTTGAGGACTTCTAATGCATACAGATCTTACATTTTAAATAGTATTTAAGTTGCAATGTAATAATTTCAAATCTTTGTATGTCTGAAGAACATTTTCAGTATTAATTAAACTGAGAGACTTATCCCAAAATAAAAAAAAGCACTCCAAATGAGCACTTCCTTATGCATGGAAGTTAAGCATCATCACTCTATGAAATAGGTTAAAATTTGGCTAGTGATATTTCCAAACATTAGCTATTTTTTTAAGGGGTGATATTTGAAGATCCAGATTAGAGGCGGTGAAAGCAAGTATTTCAATTATTTGAGGTGGAAAAAGAGCAATTTTGATAGAACATGACAACTGGAAACTTCCCCCTTTCCTTAGTGTGGTGACAAACTTAGTGTCCAGAGTTCAGTGGTTCAGGGCACCAACTGTAGCACTTTCCTTAAGTGTTATGATTAAGATAAGCTACACCAGAGTTGCCACTCACGGGTAAAACTTGTCAACTTTCCAAGAGTGGCTGCTGGAAAACTGCCCAGGGCAGCAGCGGGCTCTGGCAGCTCTTAATTTCCAGCTGGGGCCACAGCCTCAGAAGCTTGCATAGTAATTAAAACTTATGATTTTGTTTTCCTCTGGAATATACTCCTGAGATATACACCTTGAGCAACTCTATCTGAGGTCCATGACGGGTTATTCCCATCCTGCCCTTGGGAATCTAGGAGATGCTGGACCATGGGCAGCCTCCTGCAGTGAATAGGCCTTGTTATCTCATTGGAGAGAGACAGGCCTATTATGTCCTTCCATCTCTAGGTTCCTGACTGAAAGAATTTGGGGAGCAGTAGGGAACCCAGGAGTGACTAGTCCTGATTTTGCCTCTTTTTAGAAAAGGAGATGGCTTGCCTCCAGGTAGGTGAACAGGACTGTGGAGACAGCCAGATTTGTGTTCCAATCCCAGCTCTGATATCCCTAGCTGGGTGGGCTTCACTGAATGAACCCTTTTGTATGTCCTCATGTATGTCCTCAGAAGCAGATTCTGACCACTTAGAGAAGTACCATGGGAATTAAGTATGGTATTATTCCAAGTAAAGCTCTTATCTCAGGGCCCAGCACATAGAAAGTCCAAGTGAAAAAGCAGAAGTGAGGAAGAAGGGGGATATTGAAGTGAATGAGAAGGACCTGTGTCCTGGGCATGGGGCATCTCCCTAGTACACGTTGTCAGCCACAACAACATGCTCGTGGTGGATGCCATCTTGGGCATCCTTAAACATAATCAAGGAGGCTTGTTCCTCCAAAAACTGCAAAGAAATATCTGAGGGGAGGCAGTACAGGGGGAGACTGGATAACAAGTGATCTGGATACTAAGCAGGATTTGACCAGGAAACGTTTTGTGAATCTGGAGAAGTTAATTTCTGGGCCTGGGTTCCTACTTCTATCAAATGAAGACTATGGAGGAGTTAAATGGTTTTCAGATTGTATGCCTTGGAGCTGTCAGATTGCATAACTGGGTGGCGGTCACCTGTGGCAGGAGGGGGGGTGAGGAAACAGAGTCGATGGTTCCTTGCACTTCATAGGACAGCAAGATAAGGCAGCTTTACTTTGGTCTCTTCTAAGTGTCGGTGATTCGCATGATGCTTCTTTGAAAAATGAATCCTGTCCTTTAAACAATGTTTGAAAAGCACGGGACTAATCACTTTTTTTCTAGTTGGGAAAAAAAAAGGAATCTTTAATCAGAACCAACTATATAATTTGTGGGGCCCAGTTAAAAATGAAAATGTGGAATCCCTTGTTCAAAAACAAGTACAAAGTTTTTCCCATGTCTTTTGCAGCCATTCTCTCTCTCCCTCTGATGGTGGTTTTAATTTTCTATTTAAGCATATGGTCCGTTGGGCACAGAAACATTTGAAGGCGAGTCAGACCCTCACAGGCACTCAGGTCCCCACCCTACTACTCAGCACAGAGAGCAGGTACACCCAATCTCATCCCGTGCTGCACTGACACCCAGGCCCTGGGGTGGAGGTTGGCAGTGATTGCTGAGTGGAGGAGAGGAGCAGGTGGCTAAGAACATATCCTGGGGAGGCAGGAAGGTAGAGGGAGGCAGTTTGCTTGGGGGCTGAGGCTGCAAGCCCCTGGCTCATGCTCCACTGTCCTGTCCAACTTTACCTACAAAACTCCAACTCAAAGATAGAATTATTAAGAATTTCAGGATGGTGTCCTCACAGCATTAAACCTCAAGGATAGGCCTTCTGAGCGTGGGGTCCGGTCCAGATGCACAGGTTGCATATGCAAGGAGTTGACCTTGGCTTTAATACTGATAAATTGAATAACCGAAAATTAAATCTCAAATGAATTATTCTAATCTAGTGATTTGAGTCAATTTTTGCAAATGACTAGACTATAGACACAGACATACTGGGTTTTCTGAATATCAGTTGAGTGCTATCCGTTGTGAAGAAAGCAAAACAAAATAAAACAAAAAGATTCCACCAAAAAAGAAAATGCCCAACTATTAATGATAAGAACAACTACTCTTGTTGGAAAAACCACTTAAAGTGTCCATTAAGATTAATATGACCACCAACACCCACATTGTAGATTCTGTGATTCTTTTTGGTTCTCCCTACAGAGGTTTTATCCCTTTCACTTCTTTCCTCAAAGCTGTCTCAGCTAACTGCCTCACACTGTTTTCCCATTCTCTGGTAGGTTTTTGCTAGCTGGCTACCTTCCTACCATCCTGTTCTTCTTCCTCATTCTTCTCCCTGAATGAAACAGCCCAAAACCTACGTTCTCTCCCTGTGCCCTGACCCATCCTTCCCAGGAACACACAGCAATGTAACTTGCTTTTGATCTAGTGTTCAATTGTCCCTCATTAATCTCTTGGTTGATAGGCCAACCATTACAGTCACATTTGCAATGTCTACATTTACCTCGAACACTCAAGAAAGAAGGAAAGCCCACGAACCTGAAATACAAATACAGATATTATTGCAAAGGAGGCTGTTTTTCAAAACACGGCTTTGTCCAACCAATGTGCATGCAACAGCTCAGATGTGAGTACTGGTTATCTCCAAATAGGCTTATCAACCCTGTCCAAATGGGAATAGGCATTTAAAACTATTCAGAACTAGGAGACTTCTGGGCACCTGGGTGGCTCAGTTGGCTGGCTGGCCGACTTTGGCTCAAGTCATGATCTCAGGGCTCGTGAGTTCGAGCCCCACATCAGGCTCTGTGCTGACAGCTCGGAGCCTGGAGCGTGCTTCAAATTCTGTGTCTCCCTCTCTGCCCCTCCCCCACTCATGTTCTGTCTCTCTCTGTCTCAAAAATAAATAACATATTAAAAAAAAAAACTGGGAAACTTCTGGCTCTAACTCTAGATATATCAGATAAACAAACCCTGCTCAAACCAGCTCCAACTCAATCCCAGCCCCAAGATTAAAGCTCATGTGTCCCACTGTCTGAATTACTAACAGACTTCCATCAGAGTATATGCACATTTAAGTTGTTTTTGAATGATACGTTCTATACTTTCATATTGGATCCACATCATTTGATCCAACTGCAGACAGATCTATTTGTTGATAAGTGTTCTGGTTTTTACACCTAGGTTTTAATATATATGCATATAACATTGAAAAATCAAATGCAGTTCTTTTTTTGTTTCTATATTTTATATGAATTTGATTTTAAAAATTTTCAATAAGATAATGTAGATATTAATAGACCTTCATTTTATATGAAAAAAGTGTGAACATTTATGGAATTTATTTATTTAATTTTTTAAAATTTATTGAGAGTGAGAAAATGTGAGCAGGGGAGGGGCAGAGAGAGAGAATCGTAACCAGGATCCACTCCTGACACGGGGTTCCATCTCACGACCATGGGATCATGAGCTGAAATCAAGAGTTGGATGCTTAACCGATGGAGCCACCCAGGTGTCCCTGAACATTTATGTAATTTAAAATTGATACATCAAATGATTGAGATAAATCCACAGAGCAAATGGCCACTCTTTATCAGGATTTGTTTTGCATTATTTTGAATTTTATATGTAACTATGCTTTCAGAAATATATCCCGTTCACAATATAGGATGGCTCTGTGTCTGTGTATTTTCAAAAAAAGGCTTTATTTACTACTGAAAAGGAAAATGAGAATTTCAACACATATTTTTCATACTACCTATTAAGGTCTCCACTAGATAGGGAAGAAAAGAGACATGATTAAGATTCTATAAACGCAGTCAGACATTCTAACAGAAATTTCCTTCCCTTTCATAATAATAAACATATATATTTTCATGAGAAAATGCATGCTTAGTTTCTAAAACATAAAGGTTAGCAATACCTGAACACTTGCCAAATTATGGAAAATTATAGGCTTTTCTCAGATGATAAGCACCAATCCCTAACAATGCTGTCAGGTGTTTTCATGTGTTGGAAATATGAAGATCAGACCTTGAGAAACTCAAGCACTTTATCCTCTACCTACGGCAATTAGTCTGAAAAGCATTTCAGAAGACCCACGGCTTGTGGGAAGGCAGATGTAATTTCACTCTTCACTTTGAGTATTGTACCTGTGTGTGGATGACTGAATATGTCATAGTTTATAAACTGCTACATCTCACACACAATTAAACAAGGAAATTGGCTTCTGCTGCATTTAAAAAGAGATCTGTGGCAGCCTACCTCGAACTCATTGGAAGAATCGCCAACCCCTCCCTTCTCTTTGTCTTGCACGGGATGAGCAGAGGTCCCTACATATGGGGAATTCTATCTTAGATGTAAAGATGAAAAACTGGCAAGGCTATTCTACTACATACAAGGAAGTATGATGCAGGGATCAAGAGTGTGGACTTTGGTACTGCAACATGTTTTGCGTTCAACCCTGACTCTGTCCCTTACAACTTCTCTGTGCTTCAGTTTCCTCATCTGTAAAATGGGGATAATAATAATACTGCTTCACAGGGGTCTCATTAATGTTCAGAGGAGAGGGCCCCGCAAATGGTAAACCTAATAGCTAAGAGTAAACATGGTTTTTAATGTTGTTTACTCTTTTCCTTTTTATCTGATCTTAATTGATTAAGCACAAGGCATCTCTCAAAAAGCATAGGAAAGTTGCTTGTCAGTTGTTCTTACTCTAGTTCTTAATAGCCCAGAATAATCTTTATGTTGAGGGTACACATTTAAAAGAACAAATACATAAGAAAAAAACAATTTTCTTCCCTTACTATCCTGCAGAGTACTGCATTTACCCTTTTACTTCCACGCCTTTTTTCCTTAATAATTCCCGTATATTACAGAGGTTGGAGAAATAGATTTTGCAAGTATTCAAATACAGTTAGTTAGCCATCAAAATCATGTTCATCTTTGAGACTATGAACCTTGTAACTAAAAATGTAATTCATCCAGAATTGCACAATGAGACAAACTTGAATGCACTTTGTATCAGTCAAGCTTCAGCTGCAGGAAGAAGGAAACATTTTCATTATTTTAAGCAGTAAAGGATGTCATCATGGGAACAACTACCATGTACTGAGTGCCTCCTGTGTCCTGGGCTCTGCTCAGGGTGTGTTGTATATAGGCACTGACTTAGTCCTCGAGATGGCCCTAGCAGTAAATTATTTCCTCATTTTGCAGAAGAAAAACCTGACGTTCAGAGAGTTGCCCAAAATAACACAGCTACTGATTAGCTGAGCCAGGATTTTAACCCGAATATTCTGTTCCCAGAGTGTCCATGCCAAACTACTCTGCTCTGCTCTACAGAGAATCAGGTACTTCAAGGTATTTTCCAAATTCCTGAAAGGATCAGAGAGGCTGTGCCTCCGGGAGTGACTTCTAGGATAACGCTGCAGAACTGACTTGCCAAGGAGATGGCTACCTCTAGTATAGGCAGGAGCTGGAGAGCTGGGGAGCTGGAAATGATGCCTGCCTTCAGGATAACAATGCTCTACGTCAAGAGACAAGGAACCACTTCTAGAATTTTTATCTCCAGGGCGATGCTGTGTCTACTATCTTGCACAAGCGAGATGAGTGTCTCCCATCCCACCGCCGCTCTCCCTACTTAATTCCATGTGGAATTCAGTTTCACTGCCAATCACTGCACCCAATTGGCAGAACTTAAATCACATCTGGAACCCAGCTTTGCAGACTCTGAGCCTGGAAAACACACCCAAGGAGGATGGAAAAGATGTTAGGCAAGCCAATCTCAAGTATCATGCAAACACTTTAATAGAAGAATTTCTCCTTTGCTTCAGCATTTTCTCACTGTTCATGTGAAGGATTGCTTCATGTAAAATAACGTGAATGTTTATCAAACGGAAAGAGGGAAATTTTATGAGTAAGTGAAATAAGGCATTTTGTTTCTAGTTACCTTTCTTTTAGAGTTTTAAAAAACATTTTTAAAAACACAGAATCTGAAACAGGCTCCAGGCTCTGAACCGTCAGCACAGAGCCCGACTCAAACTCATGGACCGTGAGATCATGCCCTGAGTCCAAGTCGGGTGCTCAACCGACTGAGCCACCCAGGCACCCCCATCTAGTCACCTTTCTTTTAAAGTTTCGGTGGCACATAACGGATAAAGACCCTTCAGTCTTGCTAAAAGGGATAGTTTATATTTTCAGAGGAGGAGATAACTGGTGAAGGTAGTGGGGGGAAGGATATCTCACCAGTACACTTTAGTTTTTCTTTCTCAAAATGGGTGTGAGAGTCCATATGGCAAATGAAAACAGAATGGGAGCAAGTGGGAAGTGAGCTTATCTAACATTTGGATGTGATGTAGGTTTTGTAACTTCAATCAAAAGCGGCACTCTCAAATAATGCTTTTCAGTTTGGTGTTTCTCCTCACATCAGGATATAGTCATTTCCTATACAGGGGAGGAAAAATAACCTTTTCTAGACTCCCTCTTCTGCACATGTTCCTTTCAACACGCCATTTATATTTGACTTCATTCTCACCCTCAAAGAGCCATGTGTTTTGATTATGAGTTCTGAATGGCAAGAAAACCTTTTTAATCAGAGGCATCCTTTCTGGAGCAAAATGGAACATTCTTTCTGGCTCTCATTGCACACCCCTCTCCCCCTGATGCCCCAGGGACACCCAGTCTCAGGGAACAGGCAGCTAAAATTGTGAATGTAGAAGAAAGCAGAAGAGATGACACAGGACATGGAAGTGGTTGTCCCAAGAAATGCCCAGACCCTCCAAGCCCTTTCATGAGGCTCAGCACCCAACTCCTTGCTCATCCCTGGAGGTAGGGCTGGCTGGTTGGCCACCAGTACCTGTCTCTCATCAACATGCCTCTTCCTGGTACCACCAAGCTTCACTTTCTCCAGGGTAGTGATACGAGACAAAGCCTCGCTTTGGCTTGGGCTCATCTCAAGATTCCTTATGATTTTGTTTTATTTTGTTTTTTGAAGTAATTTCTACACCCAACACAGGGCTCTAACTCAGAACCCCAAGATCAAGAGTCATACACTCTACCAACTGAGCCAGCCAGACGCCCCTCCAGAACCCTTAAGAATATCTCCTCTACAATATCCCAAACACTTCCTAAAGTTCCTATGTCCAAAACTTAATTGATGGTTTTCCAAACTCATGAACCTGTTCCTTATGCCGTATCCTTGGGGTGACAGAGGGCCCAGTGTAGATCTACTGCATAACCAGAAGCCCAAGAATTCTCGACATCCTCTCTCACTGAGCCCATAGTAACGGTTAGTCCTCACCAAGTCCTGTGGATTTTACCTCTCCAGTTTCTCTCCTATATTTGCATTTTCCTCCTCGATCTCAAACAAAACAGCATTCTGAGCTATGCGTATCTTCCACACTGACTTCAGTAGCAGAGTCCTAACTGGTTCACTGCATGCTGTCTACTCACCTCCATCCAAAATCTACCCTTCACCCACTAGCCAGAGCGGCCTTTCCAAGTAGCATAAATCTGACCAATTACATCCTTTTCCTTAAAGCCATCATCAGTGTCTCCCCATTGCTCTTAGGGAAATGGGGAGGATTTGGCTATTGGTAAAATGGAACCAATCATGTGTGATTGGGCTAGCCACCACCCACTATAACCTAGAGTTGAGGCTCACGGATCCCATTGTTCATGTCACTGAGCCTCACTAGCCACAGAGACTTCCTTCAGATTTTTATGCTTCCTATACTCACCCATAACACAGGGTCTTGACACATTCTGTTTCATATGCCTGGAACCTGCTTTGCTCCCACTTGACTCAATTTTCTTTTACCCTCCCCCGAGGTCAATCCTATTTCCTTAGAGAAGCCACCAGGAAGTCCATTCCTCACTCTGTGTGCTCACTGCACTATGGTTCTCTCCATAAAAGACCTTATCAGAGCTGGACTCTCATGTTTGCTTGTGTGATTATTTAATTAATATTTCTGTCCACTAGACAATTATCCTTCTAAGGGGAAGGACTAGGAGTTCCCTAGTGCTGGCACTGTTTTTGACACATAACAAGAATTCAATAGATTGTTTTGAATGCATGAATGAATGTTAAAACAGAGTCCTGGAAATGTGCAGCGTTAAATTTTATATTTCTCACACCTCCCAGACTATGCCATAACAGCTAGTGCAGATCTAACACTCTCCACAGAAAATAGAGCAGATTCCCGTGCTTTTTGTCATCACTCTCCCACTTGTCTGAGAGAATTTAGAAGATGTGCAATGACTGATCACAAAGAATATGTTATAATAATAGGGGCAAATGGCCCAGCTGTCCTTCGGTGATGTCTGTGCAATGCCAAACATCTGCATGAAAACTTTAAAACTTAGCTCTCTTCATTATAACATTCTAAGTTTTGAAGTATTGGATACTATGGAGACACTTATTGCCTGGGTTTTGCAAATTACATGAGCATGACATTCCTCAATATTTGTGCAATTTTCTCCTGCCTGAAATGGTTAGTGACCTTTTAGCTACTGACTTTTCATTTGCCTAGTGGTTCTGAGACTATAGGCTTAGTACACATTTTACATGCCAGGTATTGGCCAGGTCTGGACTCAACTTCTTTTCTGAGGATGATTTCCTGAGAACTCCACTTTCTTCCAAGAGAAGGCACTAAACAGTCAGGAAACCCAGGTTTTAGCCATAACACTACCGATAACTTTTGATTAGCAGGACATCAGACATTATCTAGTCAGACTCCTTTAAGTTACAAGGGAGAAGAGTGAGTTTCAGGGGAGAAACTATTCCCAAGCTCACAGAGCAAGGCCTATTGTTACCACCAAGTCCTTTTTAGCACTAAAATGTTTTCCTCAGCAAATAGTTGGCAGGAAATGTGGCCTTAGCTTCCCACTTACTCTGACTGCCATTCCCCAACAAGCAGACCACTATAGTCCACAAAATATGCTTTCTTTAAAAATTTTTTTTATTAATTTTTATTTTAGAGAGAAAGAGTATGCATGTGTGCTTGTGGGTGGGAAGGAAGGGGCAGGGAGAGAGAGAATCACAAGCAGTCTCCACACTCAGCATAGAGCCTGATGCAGGGCTCGATCCCACAACCCTGGGATCATGACTTGAGCCAAATCAAGAGTCGGACGCTCAACCAACTGAGCCACCCAGGCGCCCCAAACTGTGCTTCTGTTATTTTCAGTTCCCAAGGTCTTCTTTTATGAAGAACCACATTTATGAGGGAAAATAAGCTATACCAGGCTTTTGGACTACTTATATTTGTTAAAAAACCAAGTGTCCAATAGGATGTGCTTGTGTAACAGAATCAATCCAACAAGGGCCAAGTTGACCCACTGGCAATTTTTATGATGAATATCTCATTTTTCACCTTCCTCTAGACTCCAGAAAATATGTTTTAATAACATTTGCAAGTTTGGCCATACCAGAGGCCAAGAGAAGCTGCAATTTTGACTCCTTTGGCAAAAAGCTCCCACTAAGACCTAGGGACCTACTTTCAGCTCTCTGGAGGCCCCTCTTTCCCTGACTTTAATGTATTGGCCTCCTGTGTACAACAGCTTGAAAGCATTACAGATGCAGCCAGCCAGGAAGGTGTCCCAAAGATATGTTCCAGCTTTAGATGACAGTGACAAAGGATCCTGAATGCACCACCTGCAAAACTCCACTTCTTGAGTGGGAATCAAAGTTCAGGCCCTCCCGCATTATACTAGTGGGTCCGATTGCAAAATTACAACTTCACGAAGTTCAAGCACAAATGTGGCGACTGTATTAACTGTTCAGTGTGATGCTGTGCTATGAATTCATTTACACAAAGGCCGAAACTCTATCTGCTTGCAGAGTCGCGCTTTTATCTATTGGAGTGGTTCTGAACAGAAGTGATTGTAACTCTTGGGGACATCTGGAAAAGCCCATGGATACCTTTGGTTATCACACCTGGGGATAAAGGGGCTACTGGCTCTTAGTGGATGGAGGCCAGGGATGCTGCCGAACATCGTAAAATGCACAGGACTGCCTCCTGCAACAAAGAATTATCTGGCTCAAAATGTCCACACTGCTAGTGTTAAGAAGCCCTGATACAGAATTAACCAGACAGACAATAAGTAGACTATCTGATGGATTTCCTTCCAGTCAGCCGGCCTATGGTAAAGTCCTGGTGCAAGAAGTATCAACGTGAACAAGTTTTTTTTTTTTTAATCTGTTTTCCTCAGTTTCCTCATCTGTAAAATGGGAAAAACAATGCATGTACCCCTAGCACATGGAAATTTCTCTAAAAAATGTTATCAGTTATAATTATTGATCCAAACTACTTTTTCCTGTTCTACTTTTATTGTTTACTGGCAACAAAAAAAAAGTATCATTTGACCTCATGTTATGGAAGTTTTAGATACATTATCTCATGATCTCATACCAATTCTTTGAGTTAGAGCTTAGAAAAGGAACCCGAGGTACAAAGATACTTACCCAAATTTACAGAATTAATAAGTGGCATAGTCAGGGTTTGAACATGTTTGTATATTAAATCCTAATCTCTTATTCATTCTAACAGCATAGGCAGGCCCCATATGTCTCAGGTTGCCTTCTACCAGAGACAATTTGCATCGGTTTGAGTGTTTGTTTCTCTCACTGGTCTGTGAGATGCTGTGTTCTGTCACATGTGCATTCCTGTGCTTTGTGTATCACATTTTGAAGTATCACGCCATCCCGGGAGATAGGCCTGGGCATTCAAAATCCTGGCTATTTCTCTTTTGATCAAAGATAGAAATAACAATTATGTAACTGGATTTACATATTGGAAAGGGTGTCATCATAGCAATGAATGGCTGGTACTGACAGATAAGTAAGACAGACTGAGTTCACATGAAAGGAGGGCTGTCACAGACAAGTGGTACCCATGCCAGCAAGGGTCATGGGTTAAGCACAGGGCCACCAGACCTTGCAGAAGTCGTGTGTGAATGACTATCGCATGCTTCAGCTGCACAATTGTCATTTTATTTCATATTGGAAACAACTGACTTAACTCCAGTGTCCTGTTTTCTTAAAAGACTAATGCTAAACCTACTGCCCCACTGTGAGGAGGAGAAAGAAAAGCCAGAAGGTAGGAGAAAATATTTGCAAATCATATATCTAATAAAGGACTTCTATCCAGGATATTCAAAAAACTTTTAAAACTCTATTTTACATAACCTTGCAAAAACTGTAAAACAATAATAAAAAGTAAAACTCTAAGAATAAACAACCCCCCAAAATGGGCAGAAGAGTTGAACATAGATATTCAAATGGAAGTAAGCACCTGTAAAGATGTTCACCATCGTTAGTTATTAGAGAAATGCACATTAAAATTTTTTTAATGTTTATTATTTCTTTTTGAGAGAGAGAGAGTGCGGGAGAGGGAGACACAGAATCCAAAGCAGGTTCTTATACACTGTTCATGGGAATGTAAAATGGTACAACCACTTTGGAAAAGAGTTTGACAGTTTCTTAAAAACTCAACATATACCTCCCATATGATCCAGCTATTCCATTCCTAAGAATTTACTGAAAAGAAATAAAAGCATATGTCCATACAAAGACACTTACATGAATAGACATAACAGTTTATTTTGTTATAACCCAAACCCGGAACCAATCTAAATGTCCATCAACAAGGGAATGGGAACACAAATTGTGGTATATGTATGCAATGGAATGCTGTTCAACAATAAAAATGAATGGGCTATTTACATATGCAACAACATGGGTAAATCTCAAAATAATTATGTTAAGAAAGAAGCCAGACCAATAAAAAAAAAAAAAAGAGAACATAGTATATAAGTCTATTTCTATAAAATTCTAGAAAATGCCAACAAATCTGTAGTGACAAAAAGCAGATCAGGGATTCCCGGGGAGAAGAAAGAGGTAGGGATTCTAAAAGGACACAAGGAAATTTTGGGAAGTGATGGATATGTTTCTGATCTTGATTGTGGTGATAAGCTCCTGGGTGCATACATTTGTCAAAATTTATCAAACTGTACTTGAAATTCACTTGAAATATGTGGAGTTTAATGTATGCTAATTATACCTCAATAAAGCAGTTAAAAAGAAATCTGTACTTATCAGCTACTAAATTGTAACTATTATACACACAAACATTTTTAATGTAACATATATCAACATGTAGATGGTCTATCTGATATGTAAAATGAATCACTTTTTTTCCCTTCAGTTTTTTAAAAGATGAAACTTTTCTGAGCTAAAATTTTCACAAGAAAAGAGACTTCGATGTCTCTTGCAATATTATTGGCAAACATTGTTGATGCACATTTGTTGGATTTCACTTGACATCTCGTTGAAATCTGTTTATATCTCAGGACTAACACAAAATTCAGGCATTTCTTATTTATTTTAATCAGATGCAAAAGCCTGGAGAACAAGTCATGGCATAGCTTCACGAAGTGGGAACCAACAACATAAAACACGCATGTGCATCCATGAGTTAGTGGCTGGTGCCCTCAAAGTGTCTCAATAGCATCACATATTTGCTAAAGTAAAAGATATTAATTCTTCATGAAAAAAGTTATCAAACAGCATTGTGAATTAACTGAGACTATTTTTTAAAGTTTATGCATGTATGTATGTATGTATTTAGAGGCAGAGAGAGTGAGCGGGGGAGAGGGGCAGAGACAGAGGGAGAGAGAATCACAAGCAGATTCTGTGCTGTCAACACGGAGCCCAGCACTGGGCTTGAACCCACGAACCGCATGATCACGATCTGAACTGAAACCAAGAGTCTGATGCTTAACTGACTGAGTCAACCAGGTGCCCCTAACTGAGACTAGTTTCAACACAGTTAGAATTATCACATCAATATCCAATAGATGGGATAAAAAGTCTGGATTTGCAAAACCTGAAAATATGATCAAGGAAAAAATAGACATAAGAGTTTTCTAATTTTACTAATACCAATAATATATATATTTCCTAATATATATTACTAATACTATATTATATTGTTATATTAAATATGATACTAATATATAATACCAATATTAGTATACATTATGAATATCAATATTGATACTACTGATGTGTATTAATAATAAAATAGGTTTATTATATCATATAACTATTTACATTACTATTATATACCTTAATCTATACATTAATTATTAATGTTACTAAATACAAGTATTAATTATCATGTTAACCATATGGTAATGACGATGATTACAGTAATAATAGTTACCCTTCTATCATTACTAGTTACAACGTTCTATTGTCCCCTTCGTCTTATAAATGAGATACCATGGCTCAGAGAGATTATTAACTGTTCCCAAGCACACAGTTAGTAAGTAGGTGGTGGCGGTGAGATACAGAACCAAGTAGGTCTGATTCTAGAGTCCACACCTTGATCTTCAATATGGACATAATGTGTCTTTTTGTCATCTCATATGAATTTCAGGATATTTAAATATGCCAAATACTAAGGAAAATTTTTAAAGTAATACAGCATGCTAATGCCAAGTCTTAAATTTTTTACCTTAATCAGTGGAGGAAATTGAGTTTCACATTTGCCAGGGAAGGTGATATTGGCTGTTGGACACATAATCTCAGGGGCTGAGCACAATAAATGCTTTGTTTTCACTTACATTATAGGCCAGATCGTGTTGGGTCCAGGGCAACTGTTCTACACAGTCAGTCAGAGATGTGGGATCCCTCCATTAAATGGTTCCTCTCATCTCCTGTGTCTTTAGACTGTCCCCTGTATGCTCTGCATCTGGTTGGTCAATGACTGAAAGAAGAGAACATAGAGGATCACCTGGGCATTTTTATGGACTGACCCAGATGTGACATTCATCACTCCTTCCCACGGCTTCACCTGACTTCAAAGTAGGTGAGGATTGTGGCTTATGTTTCTAGAAAGAAAATGAAACGGGGCTTGGTGACCCTGTAACAATGTCTCTGCCACGAGTTCCTGTTGTGTTTCCACACAGAATTGATTAAAGGGCAAGCAGCTGATGTCAAGAAGGACTAGAGCAGTGAGTTTCCAAGTGTGTGGAGAGTCATCCCTGGGGCAAGAGATGGTAATATGTATTTTTAATTAACATCCTGTGTGATTCTCTATGCACACTGAAGATGGAGAACCACTGGCCTGAGAGTTATCAAAACCGTGTCATCAAGAACATGGCTAAGGAATGAAGTTGTCCATGCTAATCATGAACATTAGGCCACCATAAATTATTCCCACCCCAAATGACTGTCGGTTAAGGCAAATGTAGTGCATCTGTCTCTGTTTGGAGTATCTGCTAGGTCACAACTTCAGAGCTCAGAGTAGGATGAGATAAGAGAGTGACTAGAGCCAAAAATTTAAGGAGGCTCTCTGTTAAGTTCATGCAAGTGCAGAATCAGCATATGAAACATTACAAGAACCTTGCAGAAACCAAGAGTGAAAGTCCTCTTAAATTTTGTGGCCTAGATAATACATGTCTATCTTCATATCCACTTGCCTCTGCTTCTAATTATTACCTTCAGTTTATGGAATCACTCATTCATGCATGTATCATGTATTAATTTAGCACATATCTATTTGTCTATCTACCTGTCATCTATCTCTATCATCTATCCGTCATCTATTATCTATCTATCTATCTATCTATCTATCATCTATCTATCATCTACCTATTTATCTATCCACCTATCTATCTATCAATAGCCAATGTGATCTGGAACTGTACACAAGTTTTAAGTTGTATCATATGTGTCTTTTTTATAAGTCCCTGTGGCTATATTTGTAATGTCATTTGAAGAATCTTCTAGGTACCATAAAATCTTTAACGTGGCCAAAGAGTCAGATAAAAACACAAGTAAGATTATAGATTAATCAAATAATTATAAAAAGTGCTAAACACTGGGGCACCTGGGTGGCTTAGTCGGTTAAGCGGCCAACTTTGGTTCAGGTCATGATCTCACGGTTCGTGAGTTCGAGCCCCGTGTCAGGCTCTGTGCTGACAGCTCAGAGCCTGGAGTCTGCTTCAGATTCTGTGTCTCCCTCACTCTCTGTGCCTCCCCTGCTTGCGCTCTGTCTCTCTCTCTGTCTCTCAAAAATAAATAAACATTAAAAAAAATTTTTTTTTAAGGGAGCCTAGGTGGGCGCCTCAGTCAGTTAAGCGTCCGACTTCAGCTTAGGTCACGATCTCATGGTCCGTGATTTCGAGCCCCGTGTCGGGCTCTGGGCTGATGGCTCAGATCCTGGAGTCTGCTTCCGATTCTGTGTCTCCCTTTCTCTCTGCCCCTCCCCCGTTCATGCTCTGTCTCTGTCTCAAAAATAAATAAACGTTAAAATTTTTTTTTAAGTGCTAAGTATTTTAATTAACATCCTGTGTGATCCTGTGTAAGTGTTTGATGCCAAGATAGAAATTAAGGGCTGGTATCTAGTTTAGGTAGTGTGGTCATAAAAGACTGTTTTTGAGGAGAAGCTCGAGACATGTAGGTGGAGACCTAAAGCATGAGAAAGTAAGAAAATGGATGAAAAGCATGGACAAGAATATCCAGAAAGTAAGACATGTGTACCTTCAGGCACAGAGGTGGACATTTGGGCAAGTCTGATGGGCCTAAAGTGGGCCAGGGTGCCTACAACGTGGTGAGCAAAGCTCAGAGTCAACAGTTGTGGTTAGAATGTTTGGAGGGAGGGGCAGATCATGAAGGACTTTAAAGACCATTGCCAGGTCTTTCAGTTTTATTTCAGATGCAAAGGAAAGTTACAGAAAGGCTTTAAGCCAGAGAGAGGTGTGATGTAATTTATTGTTCAAAGAAGAGCAGTTCTCTTGCCCATCTTCAAGTTAGTGACTCAGCTTCCCTAAACTAGTTCTTAGGAAGTTTTTCTTTTTTTTTTTTTTTTTTTTTTTTTTAACGTTTATTTATTTTTGAGACAGAGAGAGACAGAGCATGAACGGGGGAGGGGCAGAGAGAGAGGGAGACACAGAATCGGAAACAGGCTCCAGGCTCTGAGCCATCAGCCCAGAGCCTGACGCGGGGCTCGAACTCACAGACCGCGAGATCGTGACCTGGCTGAAGTCGGACGCTTAACCGACTGCGCCACCCAGGCGCCCCGGAAGTTTTTAAGAACTTTGGTTCTCACACCCATGTGACCTTTTCCTTTTTTGGTCACCTCAGTTAGAATATCCTCTGTAGCAGGAGTCCCACATGAACCAGTCCTGAGATTCTGACATGTCTGTGAGAGGAGTCAGGTTCCCCTGTTGTCTATAGGTTGATTGTCTGGGGGGCAGGGGAAAGCCTAAAAAGATGTGGTCTGGGGGTCAACGATTCAGATTAGAGATAGAGAATGAGGTCATTGGGTTTGGAAGAGGTCAGAATGATTCCTGTTCCCTGGCTCACCCCCATGCACAATGTAGCCTGTGGGGGTAGCAGGGGCAGCGGGAGCTGAATCAACTGTTTCAAGGAAGCTCACTGTGTAGCACAGAGGCACAACCAATGCTCAACCGCCCCAGGCCTGGATGACAGGATGTACAGCGGGAAGACATAGAAACAGATCCAAGTTTTGTGATGTTGAAATTCGATACAGTCAAGGAGTACCACTTCAAGAAAATTAATGCAAATTATCAGCGCAAAATAAGAAACAGGCGAATATTTATTTATGACAAAAGGAGCCACAGGAAGTTACAATACGTAAAAAGTCAATGAACACTATAAACCTTACCAAAAAATCCACAAAACTGGTATTTTTGTTAACTGTCTGCCACCTCTGTAATTCTCTTCTCCTACATTTCTTGGCTATGTACTCTTTGATCGCTGCCTATTCACAGGATATTTTTGTGGTTTTTATAATAGAATAGAGAGATAGCTCAGCCTTTGCTCTATTATAGCTGATCAAAATTTCCTTATTATCAATGACATGCATAAAACATGCAACTATAGTTATAAACATACCCATCCTTTGTAGTATCTTTTAGAATTATGCCCTTATAAACACAGAATTACGATAAATTACACTGTGTATGATTTACATGTACCAGACAAAAAGCATATGGAGTATTTATAATTATGTTACATTATCAAGTTTGTTTTTGACAGAAGAGGGCTTCCATTTTCTCTAGGCTTTGATGAAACCCAAATCCTCTGCCTACAACTTTACACATTTAAAAAATGGTAGAATTTTCCAGAATTGGCTCCTAGGTCATACATTTCAAACTTGTTTCTTCTTTCCCCCCAGCCATATAATTCTGGTGCTGCATGCCAGACGACCCATTAATATCACATTAAGTCATCTGGCCTGGAACTTCCTATCACAATGCTGTGCCAGCACATAGGGCAGCAGAAGTATTTCTAGAAGCCATTTCTATATTGGGTGGTTAGAAATATATTAATCACAACACAAAATTAACTACAAACCACATATATCTGCTCTACTGTATCCAATCTAGAGTCCTCCAATTTAACTTTCCCGTAGCCAGATTCCCCAATTACCCTTAGCCATTCCAATGCCACTAGACACAGGGCTATATATGACAGAGGGGTAGAAGAAAGAGACGGCAGCCTTCACCAATTGCAGTTTAAATATATGCTGTGAATATCATAAAACATAGAATCATGGGAACACCTTGCTAGGGCCCCTTACAGTGTCCCAGAGTATATCTGCCTCCAGTTGGGAGGGGAAGGTATTTGCTCCCTCTCTGCATAAAATAGATGATTTTTCTAGTCCTAAGAAGTCTTAAGCAAAACATCATTTTGGAATCTCCAGAATGTCACAACTTTGGGCGAGTTGGGAAATAGTATTCTTGATACAGTTAGTAACATTTCTCAGAAGTCACAAACAACAAACAGCATGATATACCACCCTAAAGTGATGACTTCATTGGCAGGGCACCTTAGTGTGGACGAGGAGTGTGGGTGGGATGATGGTGGGCAGCTACCAAGGAAAGCATAAGTCATGAGACGATTATATGCAGGGATGAGACTGCCCCTGGGGAGCTTCCCCAGAATTCTTGGGGAATGGGCCTTTGTCTTGAACTATGAAATATATGTTATTTCTATTAATATAATATCACTAAGTTTACACGGGAAATTGGGTAGTGCCTACTTCATTTCCAAATCCCAGAGCAAGTCTACACCCTGTACCAAATGGATTTAGATAATGATGAGTGCCAGGATATCTCATGCATAACATCACTGATATGATCTTTGCTGTAACCCAGATTCTATGCTTTCAATCCAACCATCTCCTAGGAGACAACTAGGCACCTGTCCAACATTGGTCAAATGTCAAACTAAGACCACAAAAGATGAGCAGTTGTGGTCTCGTATATGACCCAGTCCTCATTCCCAGACCTCACAACTGCCAAGAACTGCTGCCCAACCAATTTTGTAGGTGTAGCACCCAAGAGCAATTATGTGGCCAAGTGTGTCCCATTTGAATCTCCTGGAAAACAAAATAAGTACAGCCCTTACCCAAAGAACCCTCTCTTTTCTATTCTCTTATCACCCACCAATAAGACTTGGTTCTGGCCCACCCTCTGTTCTTAAAGTGCAATTTATTTCATTCCTTGAAAATGATGCTTCCAAAATTGTATTCCAATCAGATTTGCATGAATTTCCCTATTACTATGTACCAATCTTTCCACGCCAACACCAGCCATTCTGTCACAGATAGCCCCGTTGTCTTTAGCCACTTGCCATTTCTTTGGGCCAATAATCAAATGCCAACTTAAATATACACAGAAAGTACCTCCCCGTTGGCCCCAGGAACAGTAACAGAGAATAAGGAGGAAAATAAGGGTGGGAAAAGAGTCACAGCAAGGATTTTTTTCCCTTTGGACAGAATTTGGACTCATATTTTCTTTCCCACCAGACAGTCTTAGTTCGGCATATAGTATGGGCCCGTTGCTTTACCTATTTCATATCATTGATCAACAAGACAACCCTGCTAAATAAGCATTACTCTTATACCCATTTCCAATATGCAAAAGCTAATGCTCCGTGACACTAAGAAAAAAAATGACCTACTAGGTTAGCAATAATGGAACTGCAATTCTACCCTAGATTTGCTGCCCCCAGGGCTCCATCCATGCTGCAGCCTCTGGATTTTCCTTCAGAGAGAACTCAGTCCTGTTCAGTGTTAGGATTGTTTGTTTTCTGTGTTGGCCAAGGGCAGGAAAACCATTTTAAAGGAATTTCAACTGAAAGGCAAGTATATAAATAAATAAGGTGCCTGCCTCCTCCTGAGCCATATACTGCCAGCTCCAAGCCTCGTTCTTTCCCATTCCTTTAAAGAGGACTTTCAAAAGCAGAAGAGACATGTGACATCATAAAAACTCTCTAAAATACACACTTTCAAACTGCCATTTGTTTCTGAAGGACTTCCTGAGTGCTGTCTGCACTTTAAAAATTCTTACTTCTTCTAACCACTCTGTGAAATAAAGATGATCCATGATGCAGAGGAAAGAATTGAGGTTTAAAGGTTAAGTGGTTTGTGCAATGTAGCTAGAAAGAGGGTGAAAAAGTAAAGTAGTGCCCGTCTGACCCCAGAATGCATTCTCTGAAGTACTACATTACACTTTCTCACATTCGTTGGAGTGATTCATGTGTCCTTCACAGTTACTCATTTTATACCAGCTTAGAAGTCAAGCTTTCCTCTTCTGTGGCCACTTCCAAAGCACTGCCCCATGTAGGGTAGCCAGAGCATGGTCTTTGGAGCCAGAATGCCTGAGTTTAACTCCTAGCGATACCACTTGGTAAATGTGTGAACTTAGGCAACTTAATTAACGTCTCTGTCTCAGTTCCTTCATCTGTAAAATGGATATAGTACCAGTGCATACATGGTAAGCTATCGTGAGGGTTAAATAACTTAAATACATAAGCAATCCAAAATGTGTATGATGCCTATAAAGTACTCTGTGTGTGTTTGCATAAAAGGATATATGACGCATGGTAAGTACCGTGTCAATATTTGCACAGAAGAATATCCGATACCTAGTAAGATCTGACCTTTCATGTTTGCGTTCACCTCTTCTTGGCATGCCTTACTCCAGCATGGGCCTCAGCAGTGGCTTAGTTTTTGGGTAGTCTGACACTACCTGCTACAGCAAACCACCCGTCCGTCTCTCGTTTTCCGCCCTGGGCTTTCCCTGACATTATGGTGTAATTCCCCTAGCGACACCCACCAGGCATCAGATGTGGAGGTGTGAGTGAATTATCTCCCTGTGTGGCAACCCTTGACCAATGTGGGTGGAATAAGAGGGGATGAGTCAATGCCTACCTCTTCCATCTCTCAGGAGATCATTCAGAGGATCATTTCACAGAGTCCTTGGGGCGTGTGGCGGGTGGGAGCTTTGGAGATGGAAATGAATGGAGTCCCTAGGAATAAGCGATCTGAGCTTCGGAGACTTCGTAGAAGGGTATCAGTTTCCACGCCCGCCATACGAGAGTCCGTTATTCTTGGTGCCAGCTTGTTTCCCACTCCATCGCGTGTAGAACATGGTGCTAAGTAAAGCAGAACAGCAGAGAAATAAAATCCATTAGATCACATATCCCACAGATGGGATCTTGTTTTCCTTGGCCTAATATGACCTAACTAATTTGCCTCCAGTAAGAAATTGATCCTATTCAAGAAATACAGTGTGATGCATGAGAAAGCAGCAGACATGAGCTTCAAATTCCTGTCTATGTTTAATTAGTTTTATGACCCTAGGAAAGATACTAAGCCACTTTAAATCCCAACTATCTTATTACAAAATGGGAGATATCACTCAATGATTTCTGCAGTCTTTCTTATAAAATTAAAATTCTGGTTTCCAATGCCTTTTGACAGTTACTAACACTTTATGAATTATTTGGAGCACATGATGAAAATAGATTAAAGTCTGTAAACATCTTATAATCTATCCTACTTGAAACAGATGTGGCATCCCTTTTATTCATGGATTTGCAAATAATTTAATTTAAAAATTTAAAATAAATCTATCATAGCTAAAATGTAAAAATAATCTAGCCATATTCATATGGTGGGCAGGCTATAGTTTGAAAAATACTTTGTATAACAGCATCTCTGTAATTTGATTCTTGCAACATTCTTATAGTATTAATACCATTAATAACTCCCATTTGGGGAAAAAGGAAGTAAATTCAGAGAGGCCATGCAATTTCCTTTCAGTTACATGGTAAGTAGTTAGTAGACA
Source organism: Prionailurus bengalensis (assembly GCF_016509475.1). NCBI lineage: Eukaryota > Metazoa > Chordata > Mammalia > Carnivora > Felidae > Prionailurus > Prionailurus bengalensis. Next base: position 65,185,433 of record NC_057353.1, on the reverse strand, counting down.
TAAAGTTTTCCATTAAGGGTCTACCCTTTCTAAAAACTGATTTTCCAATAGGGCCATACAAAATAAACAAAAACAAACAATGAAGGTGAGAGATAAAAGTTGTTCAACAAGATAAGTGAGGGAAGACAAATATCAATGTGATGGAGACACCTTCTGGAGTCATCCTTTCTTCCTGCCTATATAGTAAAATCTTTGAGGTCATGGGTAAGTGTCTTATGTAATGTTTTGTGTTCTCACTCTGGACTTGCACACAGTAAGTGCTAACTAATTAATCATCAGATAAATGAGTGACTGAATGATCAACTGGAACTGAGAAATAGGAACAAATTTATTTCCTGTAGGATTCCTTCCTTTAGTTGCCAGTCCAGGCAAGGCAAAATGTTTCTCTGCTCTAATAATGCCAAGACTATTACAACATGTGTTACAGAATACTGGAATCCTCTCTCTGTGGCTCTGTCTTGATAGCCCATGAGCTGTATGAAAGGATCTGGTGTTTAATCATCTATTTGTCATGTGCCCCTAGAATGTGGTAGATAAAAGAAATATGTGTTGAATCAAAGAATGAGTAAAAGACAGAAAGAATTTGGAAGAAGGAGAACAATATGGCAATTTGGGATTTATTAATATTGTGGTGTTATTTGAAGCTGGAGAGAGTAGTGGGATTAGAAACGCAGGAACTAGACTCTTGGAGATATTCACAGTTGGTGGGGGGGGAAATGGAGGAAAGACGTGTAACAGAAGAGTTACTGAAGATCAACTGGGAGAACCAGAAAAGTGTGAGATCATGCAAATAAAGAAGAAAGTGGCAAATCACCCTCATGGCCATTCCATTACAATGTATTTATAGGGCCTTGTATAAAATTTATATTTAGCATGGATGCTTAGAGAACCACTATAAGTTGTTATTCAGCGTTAGTTTGGGCCACTACCTCAGAAAACCTAAAGCAAGAGAGGCTCTGGAAGTATGTAACTTTGAGTCTGGAATTTCTAATCCTTGCTGTGTGGGCCGAAGCAAATTAGCCTGAATGTGTCTCGATTTTGTTTGTAGGGTGAAAACATCACCATCTCACTCATTGGGTTGTTTTATGCAATCACTAATAAAACATTATGATAAAGCTCTCTGCAAATATGAAGTGCTATTGAAATGTAGAGAAATACACTGGACATCTTTGTATTCCATCAGACACATCCCGGGAGACATTTCCTTCCTTCCAGAACATGTACACTCAATGAAGTGTCCATCTGGCAAGTTAGACTGTGCCAAGAGTGGAAAGGCAAATTATTATAAGGTAAACAGCTGAGTGCTCGTGTGCAAAGGTGGGAAAAGACTTGTAGCCGTGCCTGCATAGGGGTAAGAATAGGGATTAAGATGCCCCAGAACGTGCAATGTACTTGATATTTTCCCCGGGGAGAATGAAGGCAGGGAAAATTTCTGGCTACCTGGGCCTCTTTGCCTTCCCTCCAAAAACATTACACTTGGCTAATGGAGCTGTAACTTTGTTTTGATTTCCTGAGTGGTCTTGAGTTACCTAATATCTGGCTTGCTTCCCTAAATGGTTGCTTCTTAGATCTCTCCAGTAAAATCATACTTAAACCATTTTCATTAGGAACCGAGTACTACATGATCATAAAGTACCTCATGAAATGCCTTGATTAGCAGAGATCAAAGGCTGAGATTCATTAGTTTTGCTTTCTTTCCCCTCCTACTTTGCCTTTGCGTTAAACTGCATTAACCTGACTAGCTCGGCTCTCCAGAGTTTGCACAATCTGGAAAAGATAACTTCTGCTGAGAAGTCTGGCTTTTCTTTGAAGCACATGGCTTGCAGGTTTTCTGTGGCCCAAGGCATAGTCAACAAGCTGTCTATTCCGTCTATTCCGTGGAGAGAAACAGCCCCTTCTCAGCAAGTAGCATCACTGTGGTTGTTTCTGCAGTGCTCCGAGGGTTGAGAAAGACTTGGATTAACACCATGGTCAAAGGTTATGAGCCGATGAGCCTAGCTTTCCTCACCAAATTGAGTCATTTCAAACTCACTCAAGAGTCAAACTGTTAACAAAGCTGTCCACCATAATGTGGTGGTGGGGGGGGGGGTGCGGAGGGGTCCTCCTTATTCAGGCACGCCTGAGTTTAAATTCTGGCTCCTTCACCTCTTTGAGCTTCAAGGTTCTCACATGGGAATTTGGGATATCAGTGTGACTTCACAGCCCTGTTGTTAAGACTCAGATGAGATAATGTTTACAAAACACCTACCAGAGCCTAGCACATAGGAAACACTCAGTTAAGTGGTGACATATATATAAATGCTAATTCAATGCACCCTTACAATTCTCGAAAAGGAGAAGGGCTAACGGTGACATGCTAACTATTTTCTGGAAAGTGCTTTCAATTGTTCCGCCACAGCAGCCTCCAATTTGCTTTGGGGTTAATATTCCAGTAAGGAATGGAAGATGTTTCCTTGGATTAGCTATTTGGAGCCAGGCAAACCTCAAACATTCCCACAAGCACATGGAAGAGGATGTCTACTCTTGGTCTAAGAGCAAGAGACACAGTGGATAATCGGGCATTCTGCATTGTGAGGTTGAGTGACATGAAATAGAGACAAGGTAAACTTTTGTCTTTTTTTTATACTTAAAATTAAACTTTTTTCTATGTATGAAATCTCAGGTAAAATCTGGCCATTTTCCAAATGGAGAAAGCAGACTCTCTTCTTGGAATTTTGGTTGAAGTCTCATCTGACAATGCCAGTTTGATTTTCTCCATCTCTGTAGTCTTCTTGAATTTTTTCTGCATTATCGTAGTAGTGTAATTTATAAGAGCAGCTATAATTTTTATATTACCAACAATTATCACTAGCAATTAGCAATACTCACTGAGTGTTTATACTGTGCCAGGCCCTATAAAAAGAAAGGCATCTATTTAGACTGTAGCGTAACTCAAGTAATAAAAACTAACACTGAAGTGCTCCCTCTGGTTCCATCAGCCTCTGGGTTTTAGCACGTGTAATGTTTGCATCACCCCTAAAAATTAGGTATGATCCTCATTCCCATATTCCAGATGAAGAAATTAAACTCAGGGAGTGAAAAACCTCCCCCAGGGTGTCACAGCTATTCAATAGCAACACTGGGTTCCAACTCGTGTCTCTCTGAATCCAGAATTCAAGTTATTTATTACCTGCTTTACTATCCCCTCTCATATTTTCTTTCATAATCCCCCAATTTTTCATTCCAAAAACTGCCATGCTAAGGGCTGGAATGGGATGAGGGGGTACATAAAACAAATTATTAGCCTGAGCTCCCCTCCTAAAAAAAAAAAGGTTCATTTCTCAGGAAAGACATGTTAGGTCCTATACCCCATGCTTTGTCTCTATTCCACCCCCACCTTACATTAGATTTTGATTCAAAATTCACTGCTGTCTGTGATTTGCTTGATCTCAGTAGTGCTTAATACCCTGTATCTGAGGGGGTCAATTTTATTTTACTGGTTGTCTGGATAAACTCTTCTGTACTACCTTCACCTCTACATCCCGCTGCATCGAAGGTGCTTGTAGAGAAACCAAATAGGAATCTTACCCTCACTCCTCCAATTTCTTCTTCCTCAGAGACATATCCAGTGGGGCATAATTGAACAGACACACTTTGTGGGATACACCCTATGGGAGACTACAAAGGAGAGAACAAAGCTCACAAAAGTTAATCAATCCTTTTACCCCTGGATTACAAAGCTTCCCCTATAAAGATGTGGTCTGAGCATGGCTTTCATTTATAAAGTGTAAAGACTGTATATTTTAAACATAATTACAAAATGCTAAAGATTTCAATTATTAAGGATCATAGAATACTTTGTGAGCCAATTTTTATATTATATCATAGATAATAAATAGTTGTATTGATTAATATGACCAATACCCTTTGCAATTTTGAGGACAGGAAGAGATTTATTTACCTTTGAAAACTCAGGTTAGGGGGGTGCCTGGGTGGCTCAGGTGGCTAAGCGTCTGACCTCAGCTCCAGTCATGATCTCATGGTTGGTGAGCTCAAGCCCCGTGTCAGGCTCTGTGCTGACAGCTCAGAGCCTGGAGCTGCTTCGGATTCTGTGACTCCCTCTCTCTCTCTGCTCCACCCCTGCTTGTGCTCGATCTCTCTCTCTCTCTCTCTCAAAAAAAAAAAAAAAAACATTAAAAATTTTAAAAAAAGAAAATTCAGGTTATGTGGTATAGTGTCTAGCACATGGAGGCCAGTAAAATATTTGTTGATTCACTGGCTGAATGAGTACGTGAGTGAAGTTCATCAATGCATAACTTGGCCATCTTAGGAATTATGTGTCGATTCAACCGGGCCATGAAGGCCCAGATTTTTAAACATTATTTTGCATATTTTTGTGAAGGTGTTTCTGGATGGCATTTGAGTCAGTTTTACTCCCCAAATGCCTGGGCCTCATCCAATTCACTGAAGGCCTGAATAGAAGAAAAAAGGCTGAGTAAGAATTTTCTTTTTCTGCTTGACCATGTTCAAGCTTAGACATGGTTCTTCTGTAATTCAAGTAATAAAAGCTAACACTCAGACTCACATTCAGACTAAAATTTCAGCATTGGCTCTCTTGGTTCTCAGACTTTTGAAATGATACTAACATAAACTAACAGCTCACCTGGATCTAGACTTCGTGGTCTCCATAATCACATGAGCAGTCCTTAGTAATAAATTTTTCTGTCTCTCTCTGTCTCTCTGTCTCTTTCTCCCTCTCTCTCTCTATACACACACACACATATATGCACACACAGATACAGTTGACCTTTGAATAACATGGGTTTTAACTTCACAGATCCACTTACATGTAGATTTTTAAAAAGAGAGCTGAAAGCAAAAGCCACAAAGCATTTATTTATAATTGCCCACCCAAGTTTCCACAGGATTGAATCAAAGCCAACTGGCCCAGAGATCTCACCTGCTGTCTTCTGAGTACCCATGGAAGCCAGCGCTGAAGCTTTCACCAGCCTCCAGGGCTAAGACTGGGCAGGGCTGTGGACTGCCCTGTGCGCAGGATGGAGTGGTTTGGTGAGCAATCCTAACTGAAAAACTCCAAGTTCTCAGGTCTCCAAGGTTTCTGGTCTTGGGCCATTCCTGGGCTGGAAAGCACCCTTCCTCCCGAGTGGCACCCTAGCCAGCGTCCTCCAGAGGCCAGGCACTCCTGTGTGTTGGCACCTGCTGTTGGCCACTGGCTGGGTACACCTCAGGCATAAGGCGCAGCTATACTCTGCCTCCTGTGGGCCTGTCCTGTGCCTCCTGCTGCAGATCCAGGCCACCAGGCTGCAGAACATTGTGATCCTGGGGCCAGCTGCTTCCACCGTCCCTGTCCTGCTGGGCCATCTAAGGCAGGTTTTCCTCCCCCAAATCAATACACACACGCTATTGTAAATGTATTTTCTCTTCTTTGTGCTTTTCTTAATAACATTTCTTTTCTTTAGCTTGCTTTATTGTAAGAATACAGTAAAATACATATGACATACAAAATACGTGTGAATCCACTGTTTATGCTATTGGCAAGGCTTCCAGTCAACAGTAAGTGAGTTCTTAGTAGTTAAGTTTTTAAGGGGTCAAAAGTTATACACAGATTTTTGACTGTAGGAGAGTGTTGGTGTCCCTAACCTCTGCATTGTTCAAGGGCCAACTATATACAGTTGAGTATAGTTAACTATCATCACCGTGCTGTACATTAGATTTCCAGAACATATTCATCTTATATAACTGAAATTTTATACTCTTTGACCCACATCTCATTTCCTCTTCCTCATAGCCCCTGTCGACCACCATTCTATGAGTTTGACTGTCTGAGATTTTTCATGTAAGTGGTATCATGTAGCATTTGTCTTTTTGTGTCTGGCTTTATTTCACTTAGCATATGACCTCCATGTTCATCCACGTGGTTGCAAATGGCAGGATTTTCATTTGGTCCGCCAATCCCACTGCTAGATATATATCCAAAGGAACTGAAATCAGGATCTTGAGAGATGTCTGCTCTCCCATGTTCACTGTAGCACTGTTCACACTTGCCAAGACATGGAATCAACTCAATGTCCATTTATGAAAGAATGCATTGAAGAAGGTGGTATATACATTAGATGGAATATTACTCAGTGTTGAAACAAGTTTCCTTTCTAAATGAAATTTATTTTTTCACTTTGTTGTTTAACATTTGAATAAGGTAACAATGTAAGTTGTTAAACACAGTATCTGACGTTTAGTAAACACTGAGAATGAATTCGACTTCATTGTAATGCTAGTAGGGATTGTCTTTGGAACTGTTCCCAGCTTTTCCTCCAACACGCTTGTACCAGTTTGGAGAGGGGCAGTCATGGAACTTGTGTTGTGTCAGGGCAGAGCTCAGAAACTAATCCTGGAAAGCTGCATATGAACACATCTAACATAAATATATGTAAGAAACCATGGTGGATGTTCAAAAGGCAGTGTATCAAAGTGGTTAAGCTTCAGCTCTAGAGTCAGATCATCTAGATCCATGTTCTAATGGGTGTGTAATTTTTTACAAATTGCTTCATGTTTCTATGTCTCATTTTCCTCACCCACGAATACAAATAATCTTAGTATCTACTTCATAGGATTGTTTTAACAGTAAGAGTTAATATAGGTTCGATTCTTTGAGCTTTTCTGGCACATAGGAAGAACTGAATTAGTGTTTGTGATTGTTATAATGAATACCTTTTAGAAAGGAAGAAGTTAAGGCTTAGAAAAGTCAAGCAACTCACTCAAGGTGACACAGCCAGGGAGTAGAAGAATTGAGTCTTGAACCTAATTCCGTCTAATTCCAAAGCCTGTATTCTTTTCCATTATTTTAGTGTTTCTCAAATTTGAGTGATGGATAGACTCCTTTTAAAAGAAACAGAAGTTCTGTTTAATATCAATGTTGATTTGTAGTATTTTTGTTATAACGCTGCTAAAATATATGCAACACTAACCTAGATGTAACTTCTTATGCCTATAAATCATCTAAGCTATAAAATTTAAACGCATTTACTAAGTAAATGCAAACAAAAGTTGCAACCCAGTAAAATTCAATTTGGTAACATTTATTTCATGTGATGGATGTTGTTGTTTTCTTGAAAGTGAAACCACTCACAAAGGAACATGGTACTCACTGTTAAGATTCAAGTTCTTTTGCGGTCATCACGCCCATACATCTGTGTGCTCTGAGATCAGTCATTTTTTCCACCACTCTTCTCTGTTCCAACTACTGTGAAACCATAACATGATGTCATTTGGCCTCCACTTGGCAGAAATGCACCATTTACATAGTAATTCTGCCTCCATTTCTTTTTCACTTTAGCCCAAGATGAAGTGGAACTATTTGGGTGCAACAAATTAAAAAAAAAACCACTATCGAATATGGGACGATTATTGGTTGTGAGGTTGCCATCAGATGGTCAAAAATATGCCTATGTACATATTTTTAAATTGCCATTGACATGAAATTCCCAAATTAAAAATTCTCATGGACCCTTGGGAATACGCTCAAGGATCCCCAGAGAACAAAAGATCTTAGTTTAGGAAATTCTGAGCTGCTCTCTGTCTCCTCTCTCCTGTCTAGAAGGAGAATTCATTTATGCCATAAATAATTTAGGATAATGTTTGAGTCATGCTAACGTAGAGCTGACTGGAAGGAGGTAAGAAGCAATAGTTTCAAGTTTGCCTACAATGGAAAGTGACAAAGCTATTTTTTCTGAATATGCAGAATCGGCAATGTTGGGGAGGGAGGTTTTTTATTTATGACTTCCTTTGGCGGCTGAGAAAAAAGGAGTCACAGTCATGGATGACTATTATTTTACTCTTTTTAAAGGGACGATCAATGACTAATGTTTATCTGGCATGTTATCATTTATAAAGGGCTTTCTCCAGCTTGATATCTCCCACCTTCAACCACACCCAGATGAAAAAATTTCTCAACGCAAGCATCATGAATTAGGGAGCTGATATTTAAACCAGGTGTCCTAACTTCAAACCTCCCTACATTCTGCAATACCACGCCACTCTACATGCATTCTCTTCTGGACACAAATGGGAGAGAAGGCATCATATATTGTACGTTATTCCTGAATTTATCTCTCCAGAGGCAAGCGGCCTGAACTTTCACAAAAGTCATAACAAAATGTTAACAGCATGGGACTCTGGACTTATGTTCCATCTTCATCACTTACCAGCTCTGTGACGTTGGAAAAGTTATGTAAACCCTCCAAGTTGCAGTAGCCTCATCTGAAAAATAAGAAGGTATACCCTTTTCATGGGGTTATTTGAAAGATTAACCATGAAAATATATATTAAGAGGTTGGCACAATACCCGTGTGTGGCACTAATAATATATAACGTACAGTGCTTACTCTTTGCCAGACACTCTTTAAATGCTTTACATATTAACTCAATTAATCCTCATATAACAACACTTTGAGTTAGATATTATTTTCTTCCTATTTGGCAGATGGGGAAACTAAAGGACAGAGAGATTAAGTGAGTTGTCTAAGGTTACACATTTGGAAACTTTTGGAGGTGGAAGTCTTAACCCGGACCTACGGGCCCCAAATCTGTGTTCCAGAGTCCATGCTTATTGGCAGGCTCTCCACCACCTCGCCATGTTTGCTTGCTCTTAGTATTGTAACTAGAGAAAGGGATTCTCTTTATTTAGTCTCCCATCCTGCGGTCTATCTCAATCTCCATGGCCACTTTTCAGATCTCTTTAAGCTCCTTCCTGAAATACTGCAACATCACTCAAATCTTTTACACAATTATAGTCTTAGCTCCATCTAATCAATTTTCCACATTGTAGCCAGCACCACGTTTAGTATAACCATTTCTCCTCCTCATTACAACCTCTCTTTTTTTAATTTTTTTTAACGTTTATTTATTTTTGGGACAGAGAGAGACAGAGCATGAATGGGGGAGGGGCAGAGAGAGAGGGAGACACAGAATCGGAAACAGGCTCCAGGCTCTGAGCCATCAGCCCAGAGCCCGACGCGGGGCTCGAACTCACGGACAGCGAGATCGTGACCTGAGCCGAAGTCGGAGGCTTAACTGACTGAGCCACCCAGGCGCCCCTCATTACAACCTCTCTAAGGTTAATCATTACCCTCAAAATATTGTCATGATAGGAGCCCTGTTTTCCTTTCCAATCTCATCCCCTTCCACCTCCTCCCATTTGACATTCTAGGAATCCAGACTATTTGTAGTTTCCTGAATACGCCATTCACTCTCATACTCAGAAGCATTTTTCCTATGAATCTGACCACATTTCTACGAATGGCTAAATTCTTCATATCCTTTAAAACTCATTTTAAGCATCTCTCTTTTACAAGAAGTCTTTCCTGATATCCTTACTTTATTCCTGAATTCTAGATGTGATTATATTCACATTTACAAAGCAGGAATGTATTCTAATTCTCAAAAAAGGCACCCCCAAATACTAATACTATCAATTGCTATGCAGAACTATGACATCATAGAGGGTTTTATATCAGAGTCACTTTGAGAAAATACTAAATAGCAACTGAGCTAAATATTATCACCAGATTTCCTGCTGAAACAATAGCAGTGTTGAGTGAATCCAGCCTTGGTTATGTTCATGTAGCAAGAAATCTTTGTATACCACTTTGCAATCATCAGAGCTCAGAAGATGTTTTCCCAAGATCTTCCCACCTTTTATTTATTCCTCCCACCCCTCATTCCCTTGTTATTAAGTTCATGTTTGTCAAGAAAAAAAAAACTGGCTTTTTTATATCTGATTTGTTTGCACTTGACTCATCAAAAATGTTTGTAAAGAGCCTTGATGTCCAAGAAGACTCTGGAGCCTCTTGGTAGGTCTTTAAGACATTCCCCCCCCCCCCCAAGAACTGAGAGACTGTTTCTGGGCAAATCAAGTAAATGGGAACTTCAAATAACTTAAGACTGTTAAAGGGATCAAAATATATGCATGAACATGCTGGCATGTGCTCTCATGTTCTTAAGTTATATATCCATGCACAAAGTTTTTGATTTCTCTCTGAATTTCAGGAAACAGGTTGTGGCACAGCTTGACCCAAGGAACCCTTCTTAAACTATTACACAGTTCCCTAGGTCCTAATGGGATTCCTTCGTCCTTGATGTCACTAACATTCTGAAATCAGAAGGTACCATTTCCCAGAGAACAATTAATCTCAGAATTTCTTTCAGAATAGCCTTTGGCTTACTGCCACCTAAGGTAGAGCAGGGTCCTCCCCGCCAATTCACCTGGATTCTTGCTTCCTGGCTATGCCAGGTAGTCTGGCCCAGCTTGTGGAAGAGCGAGCAAGCAAGCCTCAGAAAAGATAATGCAATCCATGTGTCCCAGCATAAATGTCTCTGTTTTTACCACATGGCCGTAAGTCATTTACTCAAAGGTTCCAAATTATATTTTAAAAGTTCAACAAATAGTTCATTGTACAAGAGACTTGGGCACTTAATTAGAAACTGCAATACTTTGCTCATTGTATGTAATATTAAATGGCCCTTTTCTTCCATTATCCAAACGTTGTAGGTAATTTATCATGTAAGATGTCTTGTGCAGTACACTATGAAAGTATTGCAGCTACATACAAGTTACACAATTATGGCCTCGTCTGAGAAAAGGGTTTTTGAGAACACTTCCTTAATAGTTCTTCTTGGTCGCTTACTCTAATCCTTACCAAACCACAGGATGTCCTAACTTTTAAACTTACCACAACAGCAACAAAGCCCCCATCTAGTTACTAAACACTCTGGGAGGCTTCCTTTTTGGAATTCAGTTTCAGTTCTCTGCCTTTGCAAGTCACTAGAGGAAAATCATCGTATTGTTTCAAAGCCAGAGAACAGAAACTGAATTCAGTCACCTCCTTGGATGTATTGACACCATGACATCCTGATTTATCATTCCTAAACCTATTACCCTCTTGCACCACTCAGTAACCTTCGGAGAAAGGAAGATACAGCCACATATTCCCTGCCTTTACATATCTGAATGAGAACTAGAAACTTACCTAATGCCAAACAGCTGGATATGTGAATACATCCTGATGCTTCCCTTTTTTATTCCATTTTCAGCCAGATGTTTGGCCTCACAGAGACAACACCTAATGTTTCTAAAAAGAGTTTCAAAAATATTATGACTCTTCAGATTGGGGAGATGGGAAAACAGAGAATGAGTAAGATATAATTGAAATCTATACAATCATGAAGGATTTGAGTAAGTTGGCTCTAACTCATTCACGAGATCTCAGAATACTAGAAACATCCTTTGAAATTTGAGAGACTTTAAGCAACAAACAAAAGGACAAATGAGTTGAGAATAAACATACGGAACTCGTTACCCCAGAGGTAAGGAATGAAGATACACATACTAATTCAAAAATATTTATATATGTTCACAGACAATCAACAGAGTTATTAAAGGCAACAAAAATATTTGGGTACATTGCAAAATTTTGAACATTGGTGCCATGGAGGACAATTCTGACTTTTAGTGCACATTCCTTGGAGTAACTGTTTGTATCCATATGCCAGGTTGGTTGAAATCCAGTTTGGCAATTGTTATTTGCATGGTAGCTGCTTATAATTACTTGTTGAATGAATATTAATATGTATAGTGCTTTCAAGTACTTAAACTCTTACATATGCATTCTCATTTTATCCTTATTATAATGCTTTCATAGTGAAAAGGAGGAAAATTCCCAAGAGAATTTAGATGGAGGTAGCATGGGGAGAGAATGATTATGGCAGAGTAATAACAATTTTGAGCTCTGGAGTCAGAACTTTCTAGAACACTGGCTCTACACATCACAGTCTTTATCACTTTAGACAAGATACTTAAACTCTCCAAACCTTAATTTCCTTGTGGGTAGAAATGAAAATAATGAAAAGTCTACCTCATAGGGTTTCTGTGAGAATTAATGAGATATCTCATATAAAGCATACTGCCCAGTGCCTCGCACATAGTAAATACTCAATAAATACAAGCTATTTTAGAGATAAGAACATTTATTTGCAAAGATATTAAGTAGTCTCATTATCCCACAAAACATGGCTTGTTAATTGTAATACTAAAAATCAAACAGAATTCTTTGGAATCTGAACACTCTGTTATTTCCATGTGCCTGGCATAAGCTATTGGGCCAAAGACAAATGACTGGACTGGGTTGTCTAAGAAGAAAGAACCCTGGCATTGATTTTGAAGGAGCCTCCCATATGATGACAAATATGAACTCTATAACTCATTAAGTAGTATATATTTTACATGGGCTTCTGTTTGCTTTATGATGAAAAATATCCAGTTTATTTATGACTGATGACAGTTAGCCGTATGTTTGAATTGTGAGCTTACCAAAATCATCTTGGCAATGTTTGCTAGAGAGGAAATAGATTCTATCTACAGTTTTAAGTAACAACCAATACTTGCGTTTATAGAAGATGTCTTAGGGGTAGAAGAGGATTAGACGAAATGATCCTAAGGGAACATTGTAGAAGTGCTCCTTAGCATCCATTTTGCCAAAGAGGCTAACATTACAGAACAAGTTTAGCATGAAAATTAATGTTCTTTCCAAGATGTCTTCCAAAATAATCCAGCTAGTGTGTTTGGATAATAGAAAAAAATGATCCTTTATAACATCCTTTTTAGTAAAATACAATCACCAAAAAACATTTCATCCACAATGTGATTTTTTAAAAAATGTTTATTTTTGAGAGAGAGGAGGGCGAGGGGCAGAGAGACGGGGACAGAGGATCTGAAGTGGGCAGAGAGTCCAATGTAGGGCTCAAACTCATGAACTGTGAGATCATGACCTGAGTCAAAGACAGATGCTTAACAGACTGAGCCACCCAGGTGCCCCATCTACAATGTAATTATTTGTAATTAAGGGTATAATGTGTTTAGCCACAGTTGATTTCACATTTCTCTCACTCTAAATACAAGCAAATCAGGCTATTACATAGTATGGGCCACATTGATCTCAATTTCTCATCTTATTTTCACTAGACCACTGCCCCCTCTACCACCACAACCACCACGTGGAACATGCATCTAATGGTACAAACCAAAAGAATAAACCAAAGGTGGGAATTGTGTCAGTTAATTCTTGCTGTGTAACTATCACCCCAAAACATTTTGGCTCACACACAAAATTTATTATTCCTGATAATGCTGTGAGTTGGGCTGAGCAGTTCCATCCTGGGCCCACTTAGCAGCTCAGCTGGGGATGGGTGGTCAGGATGGCATTCCTCACAAGTCTGGTTGTGGGTTCAGTGTTAGTGGGGTGACAGGCCACATGTCTCTAATTATCCCACAGCCTCGCCCAGATTTATTCACGTGGTGATGGTTGCAGGATTCCCAAGAGCAGCAAGAAGAAAGTCCTGATAAACAAGAGATTTTCAAGCCTTTGTTCATGTCATATTGTTAATTGTCTCATTGGACAAACAAGTCATGAAGGCAAGCTCAGATAGAGGTGTGGTTAAGTAGACTTTGATTCAGTGGAACAAGTTGTAAGTTCTTATGGCAAAGACTATGATATTAAGGTCATGAAGTGCTGGGGCGCCTGGGTGGCGCAGTCGGTTAAGCGTCCGACTTCAGCCAGGTCACGATCTCGCGGTCCGTGAGTTTGAGTCCCGCGTCGGGCTCTGGGCTGATGGCTCGGAGCCTGGAGCCTGTTTCCGATTCTGTGTCTCCCTCTCTCTCTGCCCCTCCCCCGTTCATGCTCTGTCTCTCTCTGTCCCAAAAATAAATAAACGTTGAAAAAAAAAAGTTTAAAAAAAAAAAGTCATGAAGTGCTGAGGTGATACTTCCTCCATACCACAGACTATGACACTATCTTACCAGAATTTTCTACCAGAAGTTGTTCTGCATTCACAAAGAACCTTCACAATCATTCTTTATTTCATCCGCTTGAAAATTTTGGAGGGAAGATCAATGATGAAGATAGGTATTTAAGTTCTAATCTTTAAACAAGTTAGTTGTGTGACCTTGGTCTAGCCACTTAACACCTCATTGTCAGATAGAATTACAACAGCTTCTGTGTCATGACATTGCTCAGAGAATTAAAACAGACGATTTTGTGTAAATTATTTAGCACAAGCTCAAATTATTAGCCTTTAAGTTTTTATTATACATTGAAAAATACTCTCTGAGCACTTACCACATTCCTTTGAATCAGTGTAGAATATTTCTAAGGATTTGTTTAGGTGACATTATTGAGCCAAATTATCTATACTTTATTCTAGCTTTTACCTCTTTCATTTTTTTTCTTTTTTTAGTGTAGTTGACATAGAATGTTACATTACTAGCTTTAATTTGAGGCAAATAACTTAGAATTTTGGGTCCTATGTTGTTTTCCTTACTTGTGAAATAAGCATAAAAATAATCTACCTTGTAAGATTGCTGTGAAAATTGTATATAAATACCTAGAGAAATGTCTGGCATATCATAAATACACAACAAATGATGATGATTATTATGTCAGGGCATTGGATTGGCACTATATATATCTATAGATATCAATATTGATATAAATATGTGTAGCTATGTATATAGAGATAAAAATAATCATTAAACATGTCACTGAGGGGCGCCTGGGTGGCTCAGTCAGTTAAGCGTCTGACTTCAGCTCAGGTCATGATCTTGCCATCTGTGAGTTCGGGCCCTGTGTCAGGCTCTGTGCTGACAGCTCAGAGCCTGGAGCCTGTTTCGAATTCTGTGTCTCCCTCTCTCTCTGCCCCTCCCCTGTTCACACTCTGTCTCTCTGTCTCTGAAAAATGAATAAACCTTAAAAAAAATTAAAAAAATAACATGTCGCTATGTATATTGCAGCCTATTGGAAGAGTAAGATATTGAAAAAGTTAACACATCAATAAATACTAACTGAAAGTCATGATGAGTACCATGATAGATAATATTATGAAAAGTAACATAGAGTAACAAAGTAATATTTAACCTAAGAATTCAACAATCTAGGAAATTTGGGATTTTTCAGAAAAGAAAAGTTAAAGTCAGAGAGATAACGCAACTTGATTGAGGTTGTACAAGGAAGAAATGGATAACCCAGGAAATTTCTCTGCAATGACACAACTGCTCCAAACCTTATTGGCCCTGAGGACAAATGCTGCTGACCTCGGAGCGAGCTTGATAGCATCTCAAAATGTTAAATCCTACTCATCTGTAGGGTTTAATAGCCCTCCTATTTACCTTACTTGGCTTATGGGAACTGAAAGACTGAAAAAACCTAAACTGTGGCTTCTGAAATTAAAAGCTAATAATTCTGTGCTTTGTTGTGGTCCATAATCCTGCCATGTAAAATTTTAAAATATTCTTCATACTAAAGGGCAAGGCTTGCCACAATGCATAAAATCCAGCTATATACTAGTCTATGCTATGAGAGACACAATTTACATCAAAAGACACAAATAGGAATTAAGAAAGTAAGTGGAAATAAATATATCATGCAAATAGTAAGATAAGAAGGTAGCAGTGGCTATATTAATATTAATATCAGATAAAATACATTTTAAGGCAAAGAACATTACCAAATTAAAATACAGACATCCCATAATGATAATAAAGTCAGTTAATCAGGGTCACCTGGGTGGCTCAGTTGGTTGAGGGTCTGACTCTTGATTTTGGTTCAGGTCATGATCTCACTGTTTGTGGGATTGAGCCCTGCACTAGGCTCCACGCTCAGGATAGAGATTCTCTCTCGCTCTCTCTCTCTCTCTCTCTCTCTCTCTCTCCCTCTGTCCCTCTCCCCTGCTCATGTGCTTTCTCTCTCTCAAAATAAAAATTTTTAAAGTGTATAAAAAAATAAAGTCAGTTAATCAGAGACTAAATGTGTGTATTTAATACCAAAATTTCAATGCAGACAGAAAGGGAGAGGAGACAATCCTGCAATCACAGTTGAAGATTTTATTACCCCTTTATCAACAATAGAGAGAGTAATGGAACAAAAAGGAAATCAGAAAAGGTAAAGATAAGATTAACAGAACATTAATGTGTCCCTAACTGATAATTATGCAGGAATAAACTCAATAACTGTCAAATACACATTTTTTTTTTCACTTGCTCATGGTGTGCTCACCATCTAAAAAAAGATGCTTCAAAATGATAGTTCAAAAATGGTACTATGCAAGGCCACGGCTCAAGTCTCATTTTAAAAAAATATTTAATAACATATTTTCTTTACACATGAAATTAAATTAAATATTATGGATAATAACACATCCAGGAAATAATACCAAACATGTGGATAGTGTAAGAATCCACTACCAAAAAAGAAATCACATATAACTCTAGTCTAATCATGAGGAAAACATCAGACAAATCCCAACTGAGAGAGACATTCTATAAAACACCTGACCTGTACTCCTCAGAACTGTCAAGGTTATCAAAACAAGGAAAGTCTGAGAAACCAGCATAGCAAATAGGATCCCAGGGAGATAGGATAACTAAATGTATTGTAATATCCTGTAGGATTCTGGAACAGAAAAAAGACATTTTGTAAAAGCTAAGGAGGTGTGAATAAAGTATGGACTTTAGTTAATAATAACTGTCCCAAAAATGATTCCTTAATTGTACCAAGTTTACCGACTAATGGAGATATTGATAATGGGGAAACTGAGTATGGGCTACATGGGAACTCTCTGTACTATCTTCTCAATTTTTCTGTAAATCAAAAATTTTTCCAGAATTTAAGTTTTTAAAAAGAGGAGTGAGAAAATATTTTTATTTAAAAAATTTAAATGTTTATTTTTGAGAGAGAGAGAGAGAGAGTGAGCAGTAGTGGGGGAGGGGCAGAGAGAGAGAGAGAGGGAGATACAGAATCCGATGCAGGCTCCAGGCTCTGAGCTTTGCACAGAGCCCAACGCAGGGCTTGAACCCATGAACCATGAAATCTGAAGTTGGCCGCCCAACCAACTGAGCCACCCAGGAGCCCTGAGAAAATATTTTTAAATAATAATTAAAACTGGTATCAAAACATGAGGGATATAGCTAAGGCAGTACTCAGAAGGAAACGGATAGCTTTACATGCTTCTAGTATAAAGGAAAAAAAAAAGAACTAAGCCCTAAGACTTAAAATTATACCTTAAGAAGGTAGGAAAGAAAGAGTAACCCCAAAATAAGAAGAATGAAAGAAATTAGAATGACAATGGCAGAAATCAATGAAAAAGAAAACACATAAAATAGAGAAAATGAACAAAGCCAACTCAACTCTCATACCTTGTTGGTGGCAATATAAAATGGTACAACCACTTTGGGAAAAAAATCTAGCTGTTTCTGGTAGTGCAAAGTACACACCTACTCTGACCTCAGTTGTTAGTCAAGAAAAGTGAAAATAAGTATTCACAAAAAGACTTGCACAAAAATATTCATAGTGGCTTTAGTTATTATAGCCCTATACTGGAAACAGCTTAATTGCCCACCAATAGGCTAATAAATATAGACAATCAATAGTAAAAAGGAATGAATTCCCAACACACACAAGGTATATTTCCATATATTACCTCTTTCAACCCCCATAACCTGTGACATATCATTATTCCCCTTATTCTAGATATGAGGAAACTGAGGCACAGAGATGATAATGTGCCCAAAGTCACAGAGCTAGTGAAGGGTAGACCCAGGACTCAAACACTGAGATGGTGCTAAATGTTTTGCTCTTAGCAATGTTATGCATCCCGTGTTCACCTAAAACAATCAAATCCTTGGAGTGATGTGTAGTACAGAAATGCTAAAATACTTTCATCTACACATTTCTCCTAAGCAAGCATAGATGTAGGGTGATGATGATTGTGTAGCCTAGAGTCTTACTTGCTCCTGGATGCACAGACCTATTCAGACAAGAAAAGGCCTAAAGATTGAAATATTGCCAGTTCTAACCTGGCTGCTACAACTACCAGACAGAGTGGGGAAAGAATCTGTACTGACAAATTGTTAGATGAGGTATCAGGAGATAACAGATTCTCGTAACAATTTTGCTATAAGGTAGCCCAGAACTAAGGTAGGTCACATTACCCGCTCTGAATTTCATCAATTGATTAAGGGGGCAGAACTTGGTGAGCTTTGCCTTTCCCTTAAGTTAGGAGATTTTATGCCTCTCTTCCTAGTAGATGAAATCCTAGTTCCACTTTTTCATTATTATTGCTCATCTCTAATAATTGATCCGTAATTAACTAGCATCTGTAAGAACATAATTTACATAGAAGAAAAAGTTATTTGGAATTCAATGTTTAAGAATACTTTCTCCTACTTGGAGGATTTTCTTTTTAAGTTTATTTATTTTGAGAGAGAGAGAGAGAGAGAGAGAGAGCGAGCCTCTCTCTGCTTTAACTTGCAAGGGCTGGGGGATACCAGCTTAACTCTGGCTTTAATTAATACCATGTATACAATGAGGTAGGCTCGTCTAAAGCCATGACATACACTATCAACTCAGCAAGTATAATTTCCACTTGTAGCATCACATCTTTAGGACTTAAAAAATAATTTTAATTCTAAAATAAAAGGAATAAGAAGTGGAAACCTGGATATTCCTCTACTATTTCAAAATCAAGCAGGAAATTTAGTTTATAGGTAGGTTCAAAATAGGACTCCTAGTTTAAAAGATTTAGCTCATCTCCCCTCTTCTGCAATTTGTTCTTCCTTTCAAGTGCTTATCTTGTAGAAGTCCTATGGGACATGCCTCTCAGTCTCCCTTCTTCCCTCTTTTCCTCCCTCACTCCCTCTCCTCTTCCTCTTTCTCAACTGCAGTTTGAAGCTTTGAAAGGCAGACCTGGTATTTGGTTCCTTATTTTGTGTCCTGCCACTTAGCGCAGATTGTGTCACATGACAGGTGTTCAATCACTGTTTGCTCATTTGAATTGATCATTATAAACAAACTCCTTGCAGCTGGTATGGACCAGTGCCTTTTCCATTGGAAGCTCTTCCTGAAAAACACATGGAGCATGGGGAAATGAGAACAGAGCAAGTAATCTAACCTAAAAGGCTGTGAAGCTCCACGGCACACCCAGAATGCAACAGTCCAAATATGAATTCAGTCCTTGGCTTGTTTTTCTTTTGTTGGCTTCAACACTGACCTTGAGTCATGGGCCAGACTGTGATACAAACAGGACGGATTTTTGTTGTTCTTGCATTTACTTTTGGTATTCTGCTCTAAGATCCAGAAACACTTTATTAATGGTTCACTAATAATAAACACAGTAATAATAATAATGATAATAATAATAATGGGGTACTATGGTAAAAAATTAAAACAAATATGTAAATACATAAATGAACAACAGTACTTAAAAAACAAGATGCTCCAGGGACTTAACAGACTCTTCTAAGAGCTTCAATGAAACCCACATTCTGACATCCATACTCTTACCCTTAGATTTATATAGTCATGATGCAAGTAAGAGGATTTTAGAATCAGTGGCTTAAGGATGAATCAAGAAACTTAAACATCTTAAAATAGAGTAAAATTTTGCAAAGGATACATACATACATACATACATACATAAATACATGCATACATATTTATCCCTACACTATTCAGGGGTAGTAGTCATAGATATTAGTAATAACTATTAGTATAATAACAAAACTACATTTCGGCCACAAATTTTCTGTCAGGCACTGCATACAAGCTAGTGTATTATCTTATTTAAACTTCAAATACATTTATGAGATAGAAAATTGAGTCTTTTTTATGTTTATTTTTGAGAGAGAGACAGAGACAGAGAGTGAGTGGGGAAGGGGCAGAGAGATAGAGGGAGACACAGAATCTGAAGCAGGCTCTAGGCTCTGAGCTGTCAGCACAGAGTCCGACGTGGGGCTCGAACCCAGGAACTGAGAGATCATGACCTGAGCAGAAGTCAGAAGCTCAACCAAGTGAGCCACCCAGGCACCCCAGAAAATTGAGTCTCAAGGACATTAAATAAATTGTCAAAGCTGTGCACATATTAAGTTGCAGGGCCAGTATTCAAACCCAGAAAGTCCAACTTCAGGGCCGTCTTGTTCACCACAACGTATTTAGTATATTTAGTAGATACAATAACATCTTACCCAAAGTAGTATAAAATCCAGTGTAAATTTAGGAAATTCCTTGTATATGTGAATTGTAATTACTTCTTATTTTTTAACAAAAAAACTGGATGAACATTAAAACACAGGGCCTCATCTGTTTCTTACATAAATATGCTGGTGGTGGCAGTCCAAAGCTGTGGCAACCTTGATTTTAGTACATAGGCAGAAGTAGCCTCACTGGCCCAGGCTCAAACCCCCATGCTTCCCCTCCCTCCCACCCCTGAACTTTTCACATAAAAATAATTCACCTAGGCTAATATCCAGAGCCTGATTAAGACTTCAGAAAATGTAAACACTAAAAGACTATGATAAACAATAAAAAGAAAATAGTACTAAACTGGAAAACTAAAATTAATACGCAGGCAAAAACAAATAGCTTTATATCAAACTTTTTTTCCCTAAAAGTTTTAGGATTAACTTATCATAAAAACTCTTAATCATCTGTAAGTTCCTAAAGAGTGTCTTCAAATGTGGGACATGTACACTCGGGGAATGCTTAAAATGCTCCATTGGGTTGAAAGAAGAAAATACTAGAACTTGGGCTTGTATTTATTTGTAAACAGAAGTCAATTCTTTTCCAAATATTTAAAACATAGATAGACAAGGGGGGGCCCCACTCAGGTCACCTAGCAGATCGTCACATACAACTAAAGATGTCAGAGACTCAAGAGATGGTCAGAGGAAGAGTGGAAGTCCCCAAATGTGAAGGGATTGGCAATGGAGCTTTCATTTATTTTTCTCTATTTTAGTGCATTGCAATAACTTGTACTTTACTTTTATCCACTTAAGTAAGTTTATAAATCACATCAAGTAGTTTTAAAAAATCTAATGCTAATGAAATGAGTAAGTGACTTAAAATGTTCCTATTAAGAAATCGAAAATTGAAGACAATATTAAAAATGTAAGCACAGCAGAAGCCAAGAACATGGACAAAGAAGCCAGCCCATTCTACTAGAACAGGCTTTATATCACCCATTCCATAAAATAAAAGTAAGATGTAAACCTGAATATTTAAAATTATTATGGAGACTATGTCAACTATGGATTTGTATCCATTTCAATTAATTATGAAGCTCCTCTTGAGGGCATAGTGGGCCTTGATAGTTGGTAAGTCAGTAACAGTCTGATGCCATTGTTACTAAGAGGTAGCTCTTTGATTTTTCTAACAGTGCTTTAAGATGGTACTAAAACATGTACTTTTCAAAATTGTCTCTCAAGGTAAAATAAATGCTTAGGAACCACTTTTGATATTCTTTAATAGCAAAATACTGAAATCATTAGAGAACCAGTTATTTTTCTTGCTGCGGAGAATGGCCTGCAGGAAGTGAGACAACAATAGGGTCAAAAGATAAAGTACATTCCCTTGTCAGGCTAAAGAGTTTTAAGGCTCATAACACACAAAAATATCTTTTTCCAGTTCTCTTCTCCTATTCTAATCTGCATATCTTTATGAAGTAACTTTTTCAGCAACCACAAGCCCTTAAAGCCAGTTTTGAAATAAATTAAATTTAGAACCAGGTCTTTGAATTTCTGTAATATGGTGTATGAAGCCAATATTTTATAGTTATTAAGCTTATTAATTTGTCTTGCTCTAACTAAATTAATCAAACACATTAATTATAACAGTAATAAATTCTATTATCACACAAACAATGCTAGGTGTTTACTCCATTATTGCTTCTGGACACACATAAAGACCTCATTTCCCAGCCTTATTCACTATAAGATCAGGGTCATTTGACTGGATTCTGGTTAATGATATAGAAGTTGAAGAGTTGTGTGCTAACTTCTGAGCTCGGCCCTTAAAACTTCTTGTGTAATCTTTTAGAATTTACTTCCCTTTTTAAAAGTGACTATGGAGGCCACATGTTGCCACATTGCAATATGGACAAAGCCTGAAGTTATGTGAGATGAAATTACCAATGAAAGCATACTGACATTGGACTCTAATGTGAGCAAGAAATAAAATTCATTATGATAAGCCAATGAAAAGTCATTGTCGTTACTACAAGGGAGACAGTACTACTCAGACTAATGTAATTGCTAAAAATATTTTAATGACAGAAAAATGTTTTTGTACTATTATTAAACATAATAAAAGTTACGTAATTTTATCTATCTTGATGTAATAATTTTTAAATTTCTATTTTTGCGAATCTTATATATATATATATATATATATATATTTCCAAATGTATGCATATGTTTGGGTTGCATGATATTTTTTTCTTGATTAAGAAGCACTCAAAACCATTTGGAGATAATGAACTTGAAATATATGGTTACTTAATAAATTTTCATCACCAGCTATTTAACTATCAATAGGATACCCTTACACTTGTGATTTTCACAAATCTAATCCATATACAGGTCCTAAAAGACAAGAAATGAATGTTAGTTGCATCTTATTTCCATGCATCTCTTCTGATCTTCACTCATTTTTAGTTGATATAGGTCACCATACCTAACTAATGATTTATAAAGTAGAAAGTGTCAGTAGCAAGAGATTAAGCCATTTAGTATGCATGGCTGAAGACGGTACTCTCTAAAACACTCACGCTCTTGAAATTCTGTAATGTATAAGCATTATGTCTGAAAAATAAAAACAGAAACAATGATTACATTTTACATGGAAAAATGTTAAATATAAGTAAATGCAAATTTTATTCTGGGAGATATACATATTGTCACATACATACAGGAATATACACACAAATATGTATGTGTACACTTACACACATATTGTGTATTTATTTTATAGAGTCAGAACTTTTTTTATCCAAGAGACTCACGTATTTCTTGAACTGAAAGTAACAGAGGTAAAATTGAAGTGAACCTTAGCTGCAAGGAAGAAATGAGGGTCTTGGGTCTCATTTTCCTGAGATCACATGTTTTAAATCAAGATCACATGTTTCTTTCCATAGTTTGATAGAAAATTTTTGTCCTTTTCCAAGTACCAAAGCCAAAGAGTCAATTTTCTAGCTCTTAGCATCTATGCATCTTTCAAGAATAGCTGGTAAGCTCACAGAGACTGCCCAAGGGTTTGAAAGGTTTGTGACTCTTAAAAGTCTAGGATTAAAAGCAGTAGGAAGAGTGCCCTTTGAAATCTTTGAAGCTGTTGACAGCTATAGGCTCTTTGGGACCTTCTGGTCACAATAACATCTACTGAGTGCACTTTTGGCCATGTCTCACTAGAACTTCTCACCCTATCATCTGATCAAAAGTTTGACCTTTCAGGTCAGTGTGTGAGAGTTTCAAATGTTCTTTTAAAAAGGGAAGGCCAACATTTCAACACAACTAAAGCTAGATAAAAGTGTTCAGGGTAAGTGATGGCTCCCTCTCAACTTCAAGGAAATCCTTCCAACAGTAGTGCTTTACTTCATTATTTTTCAAAACAGTGCTATGGACTGGGTATTTGTGGTGTCCCAAATTCCTAAGTGTAAGCCCTCACTGCCAATGTGATAATATTTGGAAGTAGGGCCTTTGGGAGATAACTGAGTCATTAGGATGGAAGTGTCATGAATGGGACTAGTGCCCTTGTAAGAAAAGCCATGAGAGAGATGATCACGCGCTCTGCCATGAGAGGACTATGGCAAGAAGGCAGCCATCCGCCAACCAGGAAGAGGGCTCTCACCAGACACGGAATCTACTAGCACTTTGATCTTGGACTCTTCAGATTCCAGAAATGAATGCTTACTGTTTAAACCACCCGACCTATGTATTTCATTATAGTGGCTAAGACAAATGGCAACCAAACAACCAAGCACTCCCAACATATCAAGCTACTTGGATACAAAATTTATGTTATAAATGTTGGAGGTTGATAGCATAGTGTTATGAAATCAATTTTGCAAATGTCCGTCATCTTTAATTCTTGGGAATGACTCGGTTTATATTAATAATTGTGGCCAGAGGAACCATAAGTTTCTTCTCATCTCTCTTGGCCAGTAGAGTTGCCTTTTCATTATTAGAGAGATGGCATTTTGGGGGGATGTCATCTATTATTAGTCAACGTAGAAAGCTTTATAATATTTAATGTAACTCGAGGCAGGGAAGGGACAAATGCTCTCTTGGCATAATAAGGTCATGGCTACTCATTCATAAGAGTAACAAGATTTTCACGGTAGAGTGCATGTGACTTTTTATGTCCCTGGATTATTTGGGAGAATTTATGGTGCCCCAGAAGGAAGTGGCAAGATGTATTTGATTTTAGGTACTCTATAAAATACCAGATGTATCCCCAAGTGCATGTTCTCCTAATGTCATCCTTGCTTCTATATAAATGAGCAGGAGCCAGAAAACCACTAAAATGAGAGTCCATCCCTGGCCCTTATGGAACAGCTTTTATGAGACCAGGGAGGGAGAGCCAAGAAAGCCACAGACATCTAGGGCTGCAGCATTTATAAGGCACAAGAATGGGTTAAGATGGACTGAGATTTTTATTATTTGAATAAATAAATTCACCCCCCTCCCCAGACCCACACAATAGATAAAAGAGGAAGATATGGTTAATGGGAGAAAAAGTACTTCTGAATATTAGGTAGAATGGTACTGGTAAAAGTCCCAGAAGTATTCCCGCCCACAATAACCACTCCAAGACGGTATAGAGATCGGCCAATATCTCTAAGGACACAGGGAAAGAAGGGATGGCTACATAGCATACACAGTGCAATTCTTCTTCTCTACATTGGAGGTGTGACTGCTTAAAAAACAAGATTATGGTAGGTATTTTAGTGTGCTTGAGCTGCCATAACAGAATACCACAGATTGGGTAGACTAAACAACAGAAATTTATTTTCTCACAGTTCTGGAAGCTGGAAGTTCAAGATCAAGGTCTCCACAGGGTTGGTTTCTGGTGAGACCTTTCTTTCTGGCTGGCAGAGAGGCTCACCTTCTCACTGTGTGCCCACATGAGAACACTCTCTCACTTCTCTTCTGAAACCACTCCTATCAGATGAGCGCCCCACCCTTATGACTTGACTTAAAGCCAATTACGTCTTTAGAGGCCCCATCAATATAGTCACATTGATGGTTAAGGCATCAACATATGAATTTTGAGGGGACACAATTCAGTTCATAACAGTAGATGTCATGTTTAAAAAAACTTAAACCTTACAGGGGGAAAAAAGGGTAGAATAGCAAATGAAGCCGGGGGTTAAGTTACTGCAAATAAATGTATCTAGTAAGGTCCTAACTAATTACATAGACTCAAGTTAACTATGTACCTCCCAATGGCCCAGGCAAAGAGGTAAACAACATCAGTTACAGAGCCCACAATAAATTCTTACTTGCTTTATTACTTGCTTTATTTATAAATTCTTACTTGCTATTAGTCCTAAAAGATGTTCCCCCCCCCACCCCACTTCAATTATACCTGTAAAGTTCAAGCAAAAGCCAGTTTAATAACATTGTGTCTTACTGGATCCCTCACTGGCCACCGTGGGGAAAAAAGGCAAATCAAACATTTGGTACAAGTATTTCTATGAAAGGTCCACACAATGTGTGTCAAATGCTATTTGGTGACTTTCTCAATAAACTAAGTCAGTTCAACAATTGTTATTTATATATCTAAAATAAGTGATAATGAATAGTATAAAATTAATTTCTATTTTCTACCCTTTGTTTATTAAAAGGGTATACTACTGTGCATATTTTTAAGCAAAAGGAAAAATTAAAAAAAATCCAAATAGTATGGATACAATGAAGCTTTTTCTTCCTGTCTGTCTCCGTCCAAATGTTCAATGTATTTTTTATTTTACAAATTTGGGAGAGGAGTGTGAAAATTGCAGAGCGATTAGTGACTTATTTAAACCGTATCTGAATTTCTTGGGGTTGCACAAAAGAGTGAAGAAGTAAACACATGGGTAACATAATTTATCACAAATGGGTTTCAGCATGGGAAGGAATATCGATATGGCTCAGCAGTCCTATTTATAAATGAGAAGTTCCTGGGCTTAAGGATTGGCTTCTAAAAAGGAAATGACTATTTCTGTCTGTTTTATACACCTCAAATTAAAATGTTATGTTAATTGCCATGTGTCATAGTAAATAAAGTACCCAGTAGATACAGCTCTATTGGCAACGTTGCGTACAAAGGAGGCTTGTGGATGTAATCCAGGGACCTCAAGGAGCTCTCTCTAACCTAAGCATTTTATCACCCCACTTAACATAAGTGCCTACTTTCCCTGCCTATGAATCACCAATAGGGGAAAAACTATAAATTGGCGGTACTGGCTCCAAGAGGTAAGATTAAAATAAATGTTTTTTGCTAATGAGCAGGTGCCTCCCAAGCTCTTTAAAGAAATTGACCTCTATTTGTTCAATAAGTAACCATCACTCCAAAAGGCAGGGAAAACCTCCACCAGAGACAGACCATGGACAATGTACACAGGGTGTTTGTTGGGAGGAAAGAATGTGTTTTTCAAGGTAGCAGAAGGCCCTGATCAAGACTCTCCTGAGTCCAGTCCCCAACTTTCTCTGCTCTTCTTTGCTCTACCTAAGTGAAGTACCAGTTAGGAGTTCACTTGTTCAATTTACTGTCTCCATAACACACGTTGAGTGTTTTTTACAGCTGAAACCTTCTCCGAAATTTTGATATTAAAGACACTTGTGCTACCGTGTGACCTTTTGGACCACTTCTTGATTTTATTAGTTAATCCATCTGCGTTTTCATCATGTTGAAGGAGAATGAAACTCCTTCGGGACACATTTCATCTCACACTTGTTTCAATTTGCTGTAAAGACTAGAAACGGTGTCCTGCCCATGAAGAAACAGCCTGGCACCAAGGAGCGGGAGTGGGTGATAGAATAGATTCTTATCCTCACTCTGCTAGTCCAATCATGAGCTATATGGTTTCTGGCCACTTCCTTAACCCTCCCAAGACAAAATCCTATTCCAAGAACATGCTGGTGTGTGTGAAAGAGTGGGGTTAGCTGATTCGCTTCTAGTGAGTAAGAGGTTTAGAACAAACAGCTGATCCCATTCACGTGGGTTTGAGGTTTTAGTGTTCTTGGCCTTGGTTGCAGAAACCTTTCTTCAGAGACGTTCAGCTTTCAATACCTTTAAGAAAATGCATTGAGAAGATCAAGGCAAGGATCACTTTTAAGCTGAGTGCAAAACCCAAAGCTCACTTAGATATCCCTGGCTTGTTCCACTACTGGATAGACTTATGTTCTTGGGCAAAGACAACTGTTTTTCCTGGCTCTTTTCCTCAAATCTGCAGACAAATCCTCGATGGCAGCTACACCTAGAGAAGAGTTTATAGCCAACTCTGTTAAAGGGAAGTTGGTAACAGGAGTGCTGTGTACTGATGCCAAATGGCACGGTTGGTCTAATATTGGGGGAAAAACGTTCAGCATCCTGGGTTGCTATTGATTGCCATGAGTGATTGCATTCTTTTTTGGAATCGAAGTTGTTTGTTGCGATGGTTAGGGTAGGGCTTGACTGGGGTCATTTTGGAAAGATAATGAACAGGGTGTTTGTTTGTTTGTTTGTTTGTTTTAAGACCCACTTTTACAGACCTGGCATTGCAGCTACCAACACACAAAAGAAGGAGTCTATTAAATGTACCGAAGGGGCTGCTGGAAAAGATGCAAAAATATTAAAATGAAAAATAAAAACATGGAGAAAAGGGCAAAGGATGTATTTTACATTTGACCTGGTACAACTAAGTGATTATTAATGGTCATTCCGTAAAAAAAACCTTGGTCTGTATTTTCAGGGCCAGTCCTGGTCTTCTAGTCTTGGTCTTGAAAACCCTCCTCCCACCCACCATCATTTTAGTTGTTGTTGCCCGTTGTAACTGTGAGGGTTCTGTAATCTGAGGTTTAATATTTTATGGTAGCTTAAGATTGGATTTGTTTCTTTCTGTGACTATTATGTTGTCATGGCAAAAGTCCTGTGTAATATGAGAACCATAATTTCCATTTCACAAAGAAAATGATGATTCTTCAAGCTGACTTAAAGAGCTCAACAATGGAAGCGAACACCAAAGAACGCATACTTGCATATCTCTCAAATGTATTTGATTTGTACCGATTCAAGGAAGTGGTCATTAATCAATGTCCTATGTTATAACATGCTCCCCTCTCCCTGGCACTTGTCATGGAAGCATTTGTCATTATTTCATATCACTGGCTCTTTTAACAACATGGAGCTCATTTCATTAGGAAATTCAGAACTTTTACTAGGATTCATGGAAAAACACATTCCTTTATGCCCCAGTTTTGAAATTCCTTACTGAACCTGAAGTTTTGGAATTTCCACAGCTTAAGTAACTGTTGTAAAAGAAACCTAGTACACTCCTTGATGTTCAACCTGCTGTATTTTCTGGATGTATGCAAAATTAATCTTTTTGGTGACAAATCACCTTATTTGGAATTTATAGATATTTTTGCCAAAAGTACTGATGGCAGATGTAAAACAAAACAAAGCAAATCAATAAAAGAGAGAAACGTTGATCTTATGTGCAGAATAACATGATTCAAATGGATTTTTTTTTGCCTCTCCTTTGGAGTATACAGACTCAGAAAGAAAGATCTAGTGTTTGATGAACAATTTATTTTCCCCCACAATTCTATGGGTTGAAGGATGTTTCTACCTGTCTTACCTGGACACTCCGGGGAAGTTGCAATCAGATAGCAGTGGGACTGGCTGGGAGATCCAAGCTGTTTTCATTCACATACCTGGGACATGGTGCTGCCTGCCTGTCAGCTGGGGAACCTTGGTTCTCCTCACCTGGACTCCAACCAGAGGACCTAACAGATAGGTGTAATCCTCCTTTTTCGTCCTCATCCCACCTCCATTCCTCCATTTTGCAATCCTTAATCCTCAGGGTGCTTGGGATATCTTGTAGCTCTCTAGTCCATTTGTCATGTAAAAAAGGTGAACACCTCTCTTTTCACTCAGGCCTTTTCACTCTTCTGTCACCCTTGCTAGATTCCTGCTGTTTTCTACTACCTTTACTACTACCTTGCCACTTATTTTTACAGCTTCGATCACCTCTGGGACTAGTTTGTATTTCTGGTCTGTGTCTATTCATACTTCGGAGTGAATCTGCAAAATAGAAAAACATGGCAAATTTTCCGTAACTAAGTACTGAATTTACACAGTCCCAATTTATGTACTATGATTCTTTGCAAAAGACTTTTTCACTTCTATGCTTTTTAAAGTGATTTATTTTCTATTTTTGTTTCCTTTTAAATATCAATTACATCTCTCTCATTTTTAAATATGTACTTCTTGATGTCAACTAAAAACATCCTACAGTTCCACCGCTTTCTTTCTATATTTTTCCTCCCTCAAAAGGGAAATTAGATGCAATGGTTCACTCCAAAAAAAGCACCATTGGATCCAACTGAACACAGCCTCTTAAATCTCCTGCCAAGGAGCCACACTCTCTGCTGCTGGTCAGTTAAGCACTTTGACACCCACCTGGGGCTGTTGTCACAGGTGTTTATTCTATAATCCATTCAACTTCAGCTCGTCTATAAATGGTGTCCAGGACTAAATGTAATCAACATACTAAGAAACAAATGAGAAGTGCCCAGCAGACACAATTTGAAAGTGTATTATATCTATCATTATGAAAGCCACATTTTAAATTATTTTGGCTTATGAAGAGTAAGAGAGGCAGAGCTTTTCAAAAAAGATCATGTCCCTGAATGGCAAATATTATGAAAACCTCAAATCATCAAAAAATAAACAGAATTGTGAAGCACTGTACAAAAGTCCTCTTATTTTAAGTAAATATTGTCCCTAACCACAATAAAGACAATGTGAATGAGAATTGCCTCTTTAAATTTACTATAGTCAGATGTGACTCAAATGATTATCTTACCTTGAACATCTTTACTACTGTTTATTTTAAAGTTTTTATTGGATAATCTCTGTTCATTTTTTCTTAAGTAAAAATTTTTAAGTTCTCATTGCAAAATTTTATTTGTCTTAATTCATGATTAAATGACATGGGGAATTAAATACATTACTTTTCCCTTCAAGATCAGACTAAATGGAGGACCAATGAAAGGGAGAAATTAAGAAACCTGATTTCATTTTGGTCTATTACTTGAAAATAGCAAAAGGACTTCATCTGTCTGGAGAACTCTCCAAGTAGTTACTGCGACTTCTGTTTATTATTTTCATTAACTTCCCAAGAAGAGTTCTGGAATCTTATAACCATTTTCATATTTTATAAGTAAAAAAATACATAAATAAATTCAAATGTGTTAGAAAAAGAAAATGGATAGGAGGGATCACTAAGAAAAAAAATTGAAATAAGCAAGACAAATAAAAGTTTGAAACTCAGTTGAGTAGTGATTGAGACTGCACACTGTCCTGTGGAGATAGTCGAGGCTCTGGGTAGAGGTAGTCTCCAGGGTCACTTAGCCTCTGAATTGAAAACAAAGCCCCTTGGTCTCCTGGGGATTAATTGAACCCTTTCCACATTGGACCACACTGCCTCCCTGGAATTTACATGACACTTTCATCCTAAGCACTGGCACACTCCAGTGTCCAGGGCTGCTCCATGCCCGTTCAGTGGGTGGTCAGTATCATTTTACACAGAGAGACACAGAAGTTCCAAAGGAGTTAAGTGACTTGCAAAGTGTCAAACAACACTTCAGGGGGCTGATCTAGAAACTCAGGGCACATCTCTTTACCCAGATATCCTTGAGAAAAAAGTGATTCTTACTTGCTTTGAAGAAGAAAAATAGTTTTGAGGGCAAATAGATGTAAGAGAGCTATGTTCTACATTTACGAGGGATTACAAAACACAGCAATGATGACTTTGCAAATAATTTCTCTAATTTAAAACGTGTGGGGATTTCACATTTTAAGAGACCATTGTTAATATTTTTCCCCAAGTTTTTGAAAGTTCTGGAGGACTGATACACTTACGTGGGTTAATTTACCTATGATGATCATTATTTCTATGATATCTGCTCTAGTCTACAGAGTGTAGAGTTAAGGAGAAGACACGCTACTTATCCTACAAGAAAATTGGAAAGATCTTAGTTTTGAGATGTAATGTTTCCAGATGGTTGAAATCGAAAGCAGACTTCCTCTCCTTGACTGTTCGGCCAAAGTTTTATGCAGCAGTAAATAAGCTCTTATTTGCTTGTGCCCCCTTTTATTGCAGGATACAGAAGGATTGAGGTGACCGATTTGGGGGGGGGTGGTGATTCTCTTCTCCATATATTTGGTAGATACTGCTTCTGTCTTAAAACAGGAATACATAGTTCACAATTTTAACTTCAAGAATACTACATAATTCTGTTGATTCTTTGATTTTATTGGCTTTTCCCATAAGACTCTTCTAACTAAAACTTGCAGAATACTCTCAATTCTATTTTCACACGCAAAGGCAGAAAAGAACAATGATGTTTCTTTCCCCTCCAGCTTTCAATATTAAACTGATTTTCATGAAAGTAAAAGCTCAGTACATTAAATTTAATTTGCATATACAATAATGAACAATTTTAGAAAAAATAATATCCTTGGAAATCTAAATTAGATTTTTTAAATGCTGATTTGCTCATTGATGGGTGTGTGACCATAAAGGAAACAGCTGACACATGGTTGTTGGTTATTTAGTTTACAAATATAATTTCAATTTGTTTCCTGACTCACAATTTCTATTCCATTTTTTGGTAGAAACCATTTCAGCCATGACCTTTGCTGGATAATGTTTCTGGGCTTTCCCCAATATGTTGAACAAAAAGAATATGTACTGATTACTTAGAGGAATTAGTAGAACTGGCTTGTCACACAGCCATAGTATATGTGAAATCTGGTTAGAGCATATGACAAGGCTTAATTATTGTGTACTATAGGTTCAACCCCTTCCAATCTATCTCTAAGATTAAAAAAAAAAAAGAATGCAATATTGTTGCAGAATCACCTCAAAGCTTTTGTTTTACCTCTATGCCTATTGAAAGTAATTGTTTCCTCATCTTCAAATGTGTGGATGACGGGTATATTAGGACTGTGAATTTTCCAAGATCTGCAGAATTCAGGTGCCTAATTTATGGTGAAGTAAGAACTCAGCAAGAATGGTGGCTGGAAAGAATATTGATTATAATCACTACAATACAGCTAAAAATATCCTCCCCCACAGGCAAGTGGGAGGGAAACAGGCTGTTGGGAGACTACACTGTTGGGAGAGAGGGCAGAACATGTGAGCCTCTGGTACATTTCTATAAACATGTGCTGATTGTCAATGGTGTACTAGATACTGTCCTTGGCACCTGCTATGGACTAAATATTTCTGCCCCTCTTCCCCCTACCACGTGCTGATTCCTAGCCCCTAAGATGATGATATTAAGGGGTGGGACCTTTAAAAGCTGATTAGGTTGTGAGGGTGGAGCCCTCATGAATGGGATTAGGGCCTTTACAAAAGAATCCCCAGAGAGATTTCTCTTTTCTTCCAAGTTAGAACACAGTGAAGAAATGCCATGGAAGAATGAGAAAGTGGATCCTTATCAGACACTGAATTTGCAGAGACCTTGATCTTGGGCTTCTCAGCCTCCAGAATTGTGAGAAATAAATTTTTTCCATTTATTGTTTGTTTGTTTGTTTTTAAGCTCTGTGCCCAGCATGAGGCTTGAACTCACAACCTGGAGATCAAGAGTCGCATGCCCTACTGACTCAACCAGCCAAGCAGCCCATACTTTTTTTTTTTTCATTTACATGGATGGTATGGTATTTTCTTATAGCAGCCTGAACAGACTAAGAGAGCATCTTTATTCAGTGATGAAAAAGACTCAGTAGTTGACCAAGGAATGAACATCCTAGTATGGTTTGCTTTCAGACCACTGTAACTTGTGTCTTCGTAGGGTTTCCAGAGGAAGGGCTTCTTGAAAATAGTATGAACCAGGAGATAAAGGATGGAAAGGGGTTCACATGTAGGGGACAGCCTGAACAGAGGCACAGAATTATGAAACACAGTGCATGCATAGGTGACTAGAGACTACAGGCAATTTTAATTACTGCAGCACAAAATATGGAGGCAAAGAATATAAGAAGTAACTGGTCATAGTCATAAATAATCTCTTTTTCTGTACATATGTGTTCAGTGCTGTCTCCTTGTGAGATAATAAGCATCATTTTGGCAGTGAATGTGCCTTGTTCACTCTGTTAACCCCAGCATGGAGCAAATGACTGATAATGTCTTATTAATGAACAATCATTTATTGATAAATGAATGCATGACCTGAATAAAAGCAGTGTGTGTAAGTTAAGAGCAAAGGATAGATTTTTTAAATATTCAATAGGTAAAAACACTGGGACTTGCCAATAAAAATTAAAAATAACATCTGGGTGCCGGTATTAGATGACTCCCACTCTAGGACAAGGCATAGCATAGTGTTAAGGATGTAAACTCAGGAATGATCTTAGCTCAAATCCTGGAACCCTGACTTCCTAGCCATGTGCCCCTGGGCACGTGATTTAATCCATCTGTGCTTCAGTTTACTGAAATGCAGAATATAGTATATTCCACATCATGTGGTTCTGAGACTTACATGACTTAATTCTCATGAAGCACTTAGAACAAAGCCTGGGGGACAGCATATGTTCAATGAAAAGCTCAGATTAAAATTTCATTAAGTCATTAGCAATGAATGTTTCACTGCAGGGACGTGCCTTAGCTTTTAAATTTCAGTAATATCTCTTCTTTCAATCCTCACTCTTTCTCTGAAGGGTGTCACTGTCTTTATTTAACAAATGGAAAGTAAGAAGTCCCAAATTAAGTGATATGCTAAATTTACACAGATTGTCAGCACCAGAACTGGGTTCAGAACAGGGATGCTTTGATTTCCCCACAGCGCTTTCTATTGAATCTCTTGAAGGGAGAGCTCACAGCTGGCTGTACATGGTGGTGAAGAGCTTAAAAGTCAACTTTTAACTACTTATAAGAACATGTGTTTTGGCAAATTGCATCAGATTGAAGACCCACTCAACCAGTGCAGACATGCCTACTCTTCCCTGATGCCAACACCAAAATCTTTAGAGAAGTTCTTCAGACATGTAATTTTTGTTATAGTCCATTAAAGATGTCTTACATAAATTTAACTGAAATATTTTTATGCCTAAAATGAGTTTTCTTTGACCATGAGTTCCACTTTTATTTGAGATTCTCAAGTAGTTTTCATCTGCTTCTATCTTCCTCAACTAGGAGAGCTTTGTGTTCATAATGTACTAATTTTTATGTCATTTCTCTTATGGAACATTACCAAAACCAGAAATAAAATATTGGAGAAATAAAAACGAAGGTAAAGAGAGTGGGTTTGTAGGGGTAAGGATTTTGCAAGTCATTTGGGAGAAATAAAGCAAATTTAATAAAAATAACCCTACTCCTTAGAAATGCCTTTGAGGGCCTGACCGAGGCGATGAACAGAATCCAAATGCAGAGAATGTGATAAGGCTGAGGCATTGTGCGTTGTGGCCCAGCAAGGCGCTGAAACTGCTAACAGGAATTTGCCAGCTCTGTCCTGGCCACTGGATTAAATCAAGGCCCTCCAAATCTTTTCTTGTCAAAAATTACTTTAAATTTCTAGGAGGAAGAAAGAAAGGATATAAATAGGGTGCCAAAGTTGAGTCAAAATTTCATAAAATGTCTGAAATGAATTGAATATGTGGACAAGGAATCCAGCCCTAGGAAAAAATCTGTCCCTTGTGATCCATAGGCAGGGCAGATCCCTGAGGATTCATTATCTGTCTGCTGGAGAAGAACAGACATTGAGAATAAGTTGTAACAAACTTGTATAGCAGTTTGAAAATAATGTTTGTTTCATGTGATCATAAAAAGTGGTCATAATGTATGCCTTTGGTTTTTTGTGTTGTTTTTATTTTGTTTTGTCTTATGTATTTACTTGTTTTTCATTTTATGTTTCTAGTGATTCATTCTTTATTTTATTTTAATAAAAATATCAATCAAGGATGGATTGGGGAAGGAAAAAAACTGACACATTTCCACACATAGTTTGAAAAGTACTATCTTAGATTGAATTTTTTTTTTCCCAACAAAGTATACCAAATTTACAATCATCACATTAAAACTGTGGGGGAAGGAAATAAAAGAGTTTCTGCCAAAGAAGAGAAGTGGAGGTTAATTTACATTGTCCAATATTCCTATTTTAAGATATACAAAACATCACTGATAATCTTACTAGGTAATATGTTGGATTTATCCTTTTTATTGAATATACATGTGATATGTGTTTATAAGTGCTTTGATAGTTGCATTTATAGCTATACCTCCTTATCATAAGTTAACTTTAATATCACATAATTTTTTAATTTTTTTTTAATGTTTATTTACTTTTGAGACAGAGAGAGACAGAGTATGAACAGGGGAGGGTCAGAGAGAGAGAGGGAGACACAGAATCTGAAACAGGCTCCAGGCTCTGAGCTGTCAGCACAGAGCCCGACGCGGGGCTTGAACTCACGAGCCGTGAGATCATGACCTAAGCCGAATTCGGGCACTTAACTGACTGAGCCACCCAGGCGCCCCTAATATCACCTAATTTTTAACAGCAATTTCTTTGCAAGAAAACTTTTTGGGACTACGGTCCTTTAGTGGAAAGGATTATACAACATTTTATATTCCCGTCTGCACATCTTTTCAAGGTTAAAGTTTCCATATAATGACCTATAGTGTTCACACTAAGTCCTTTTGTTTTTCCTGAATTTACTTGCTTCAAAAGTATGATAGGTAGGGGTACCTGGTTGGCTCAGTCAGTGGAACATGTGACTCTTGATCCCAGGGTTGTGAAATTTAAGCCCCACGTTGAGTGTAGAGACCTCTTGAAAATAAAATCTTTTTAAAAAAGTATGATAGGTAATGTTTACATTAGAGAACAATTTTTTTTTCATCTTTCCAATGCTTTCAATTCCTGTAGACGTTTCTATTTTGCTTCTTGTTATGAGCTATGAAGGAAGGAAGCAGGGTACTCAGTGATTTATTTAAAAAAATAAAGACAAAAAAATGAAAAATGTTAAACCCAATTCTTACAAAAGAATCTAAAATTCCAGAATTTTCCAATATTAGCAGTACTAAAATTAGACTTGGGTAGGCAGAACCTCTGCCCTGGCACACTCAAGGTGACGTGCCCACCCACACACATCCCTTTAGATCATGCTCTGGCAATGGAGGAGCCTGGGGTTCCCTGCCCCAAAGGCCAGATCCCAATTCCTGGCCTGTGTGGCCACCATCCCTGAGTCTATAGCCCTGAGGTGACTGCAAAGGAAGTGTGAGCAACCGAAGGCTCAAGTGAGGCTCAGGGGCATCTGTGGGGGGAGTGGCAAACAGATCTAAAGTGTGGTCTGGGGTGTCCCTGTGTCCACAAGACCCTGGAAGTAAGAGAGTCAGTTTGAGAGGGGTGGTGGTGCAGGAAGTAGGGCCATGCCCTTACAATATCAGGTATAGAATTGACTCCAACTACAGGGTTGGAGATGTGTGAAAATAAGACTTCCAAATTCTTGATGAACCAAACGTTGCTACAACCACTCCCGGTAGAGTTGGCAATACTAGTAATTGTCTTAAATTCTCATCTCTGCTTTGAGGATTTTGTCCCACAGGTATGCTCTGAATAACGTGCAAGAAAATGCCTTTCTTCACTTTCATTTATTTAAAAAAACAATTGGATATTTCCTTTGTTTCAGACACTAATTTAGGTGCCAGGGATATAGGAGTGAACGAAACAAACAAACGAACAAATAAAGTCCTTGTCTTTAAGGAGGTTATAGGTTAGTGGGGAAAAAAAGTATAAATAAATAAATTGAAATAAGTATAATTAGATAAATTTACAATAATATAAAAGGGATAAAAGTGGGAATTGGAAGACTAAAAGGATACATTATATGTATATACATATATGTTCATACATACAATATAGGTTCATATGTACATATATGTTCTTTATAATAATGCTACCCCTAGATGTTCACTAAAATAATGCTACCATAGCAAAAAATACCACGAAACAACTAACATGTCTGTTAATCTGGTCTTGGTTGACAAAACTAGAGTACAGCTAGATAAATACTGTTTATTATATAGCTGTTAGAAAATGAGGTTAAGGCTTTTTGCATATGCTGATGAGGCAGTATCTCCAACACAGACTAAAAAAACCTGATGAGGTAATATCTCCAACACAGAGGGAAAAAACGTTTCCCTCTGTGTTGGAGATATTACCTCATCAGCATATGCGAAAAGCCTTACTTCGTTTTTTAACAGCTAATGTACATTGTATGGTAAGTAATATGATTCATTTAAAATAATCAAAAGAACATATATGCATATGTATATATGTATACACACACACACACACACACACACACACACACACACGTGTGTACCTGTGTTTGTATATCTGCATGGAAAATTTCTAGCCAACCAGAGCAGGAAGAGGCGATAGTGGCCACATGGAGTAGGAAGTACACTATTTGCTAAATGTCTTTTTGCTCTGGTTTAATTTTTTACCATGTGTATGTATTACTTTTCAAACCAATGGTTGTTTTAAAGACCCAGACTGGGCTGAAAAGGAAGTGTTGCAGTGTAGACTGGGAACAGTGGAATTCCAACCGGAGCGGGCGCTGTGGCTGGGGAAAATTAACTGCTCCTTCTGGGTGAGGGAAATGTGAACAGGGGAGAGAAAAATCCAGGTGGTTGACATAGATGAAACTCCAGTGAATGCATTTCCTGAGACACATCTAAAGGGGGGAGAAGCAGCTGAACCAGTTTTGAAACAAGAATATTTGCTGTAACATCCGACTGAGAATAAATTAAAATCATCCGAGGTTCCAGGTTGGGAAGCAGGATCATGGCAAGGAGAGGTGGTGGTTTGATGAGAACCATGTTTGATGCATTCAAGAACGGTGACATTGTCTTCTCAGTAAGCTGTGAACCCGGAATGTAAGACACAGACTGAGGTTCTGGTTCCATGGTGCTGGGCTTAGGCTGGGTGAAACACCGG
The DNA here is from genome assembly GCF_016509475.1 of Prionailurus bengalensis. Classification (NCBI taxonomy): domain Eukaryota; kingdom Metazoa; phylum Chordata; class Mammalia; order Carnivora; family Felidae; genus Prionailurus; species Prionailurus bengalensis. The sequence goes on along the minus strand of NC_057353.1, from coordinate 65,147,371 downwards.
TGGAGGAAAGGTGTTTAGGACAGGGAGCATCTAGAGTCAAGAATCCCACTACAGGTAGCATCCAAAGGCAAGGCTCCGGAGGAAGCCAAGACCCTCTCTCTGAATATACAAGGAGCCAGAGGCTAGGCAGAGAGAATGAGATGTCAGGACAGAGCCCCACATTCAGAATGGAGGCTGGAAGGCAGATCTGGAGAGGTGCGCAGGGCTTGGTAACCGAGACCTTTGCTCTGGGCCCTCTGCAGGTACAGACAAGAGCATGTGCTAGGAGGCTGAGATTCAGCACCAGCACAGGAGCCCAAGGTAACTTCCACTTCCTGCAAAATCAGAGTTGTGTCACTTTCTCATCTTGGCCTTCATGCTCAGGTCAAAAACAGACCAGCTATTGGGTACCACTTTATAGAATTTGTGGCACCTGTGCCAGTAGAAAATATGGTATGAGACAAAGAACTCTGACGTCAGACTTCTAGGGGTCAATCACCACTTTCTAGTTTGAGACTTTGGGCAAGCTATTTAACCTCTCTACACCTCAGTTTCTTCGCCTTCAAAATGGAATAATAACACTATCTCCCTTGTAGGGTATTATTGTGAGCATTAAAGGAGATAATGAACACATAACACCCGGCAGGTGGTAAATGCTCAATACGTGATGATTGATGATAATGGTGATGATATAGCAGCATCAGGCAATGTGTGCATGACATTACTGCATTCAACAACAGTTTCAAGGTGACATTTATCTGTTTGAATCCCTCAGTGGTCTGGTGGGAGCAGAGACTGCTAGAAGTACTGATGAGGGTCAAGAAGAGGAAGCCAGCTGGAGTTCTTGTAACTTAGCCATCTAGCTAGTGCAAATGAGCTATAGAATTATTATTCACAGCTCTTGCCGTCCCATCCCATCCCTCCCTCCATGCTCTTGTGTCCCCAGGCTGGGAAAAATCTGTTATAGAATCATTCTCACGAACACGGGGATTTATCTATAGTTTCATGCATTGTACCCTTATCATCCACAGCTATACAGAGCCCCAAACTAGCTGTGGGTCTTATCATAATTAATCTTACTAATTAGGTTTTCTACTTCCTTTGTTTGCTGCTTCCCATTCCTTCAGAACTGATGCTGGGAATTTTATACTAGAAAGTTGCAGCTGCGTTCATATGCCATGAAGCTCCAATTACAGAAGAGACTTCCATAGCTCCATGAGTTCCGTAATCTAACTTCCATGCACACTAATCCTTCCTCTGTACTGGAGGTAACTCAAATTTTCTGCCCGTTCAAGTGTTCAGCGAATGCTTTCTTGTCTGATGTGGTGTGAGGATACTGCGGTGGGGTATTTTCTCATAGTACTCGATAGTTAGGACACATTTCCTAGAGAGTGTCAATTAATTGTATATTCATTTTCTATTGTTATTCTAAGAAATTTCCAAGTACTTAGAGGCTTAAAACAATGCAAATTTATCATTTCAGTTTCTGCAGGTCAAATTCTGGGCAAAGCAAGCGTCAGCTAGTTCTCTGCTGAGAGTCTCAACAAGACTGATACCAAGGTATCAGCAGGGCTTCTGGAAGGTCTGTATGTAAGTCCACTTCAAACTCATTCAGGTTGTTGGAAGAATGCAGTTTCATGTAGGACTGAAGTCCCCATTTTCTTCAGGCTTGCCAGATGGGGGTCCATTCTCATCTTCGAGCAGCTACTTACATTCGTTGGCTCCTGGTCCCTTATCTCCATCTTCAAAGCCAGCACCGGTGAATCAAGTCAAACTTCAAATCTCTCCAACCTCCTCTTCCACCGCATCTCTCATTCAATTTCACAGCTCAAAAATTTTAATTTTGCCAGTTCTCAGTATATTTAAGGTCCAACAAAGAAACAAGACCAAAATAGGTGCATAAGTAGGTTTCAACTCCAATTCAATGCTAGTGGCTGTCACACATGCTGTGTAGAGAAGGATACTGAGTCTATAACAAAGTTGAACACGACCTGAGCTGTAATAATTGCTTAATGACGTCGTCTGTATGTACTTGTGTGGATCTAGAGGTGGTGGACGGAGAAAGTCTCAGCATGTATGTCATGTGAAGTGCAGCACCTAAAAGAGACCTCCATGTTTGTTCTCTGAGTTCTTTTCTAATATTAGAACTCCTTAGAAGGTGAAGGCACGATAGGAAGATTGCTCCAGTGATGCTGGTCAACTCTCACTGTTCTCTCGTATCTACTGTTAGACTTTGCTTTGACACATTCTGTATCACTGTTTACCTATGGTGCTAGGATGCTGGTACAACCAGCTGAGCAAAGCTATATTTTGATGTCTTGACTGGAAATTTGATATTCTCAGGCCCCATTCTTGGAGTCACATCTGCATTGTAAACTCTTACCTTGATTTATCCCATTTTTCCACAGTTGTATGCTCTTTTCCAAAAGATCACTCCCTGGCTCCCGTTCTTTGAGTTCTCTGGGTCTTCAAATAAGTTGTTCAGTCATTTATAATGCTCTTCACTCACATTTCCATTTGTTACGATTCCTTTAAGAACCAATCTCAAATGTCATCTCTTTAGGAAAACTTGATACAAATCATAATAACAGTTAATATATCTTAGATAAAAACTAGGTACTATTCTACTAAGTCTATAAAGTGAATATTATTATATCCATGTTTAAGATGAAGAAACAGAGTCAAATGACTAGCTCACTTCCTAAAGTAAGTCCAGTTACTAAGAGCAAAGTCAGGTTGCAAACCCATATGGGTTCAAATATGAATCTCTTGTTCTTAATTTGTGTTCTGATGTTAAACTGCTCTATGTTTAACCTTTTTCAACGTTTATTTATTTTTGGGACAGAGAGAGACAGAGCATGAACGGGGGAGGGGCAGAGAGAGAGGGAGACACAGAATCGGAAACAGGCTCCAGGCTCTGAGCCATCAGCCCAGAGTCCGACGCGGGGCTCGAACTCACGGACCGCGAGATCGTGACCTGGCTGAAGTCGGACACTCAACCGACTGCGGCACCCAGGCGCCCCTATGTTTAACTTTTTAAAGATTATTTATTTTGAGACAGAGATAGAGCACACAGGGTAGGAGCAGAGACAGAGGGAGGGAGACTTCTAAACAGGCTCCGCGCTGATACAGTGCAGAGCCCAGTGCAGGGCTTGAACTCACAAACTGTGAGATCACAACCTGAGTTGGAATCAAGAGTCAGATGCATAACCACTGAGCCACCCAGGTGTCCCTGTGACTCCTTAGGTTTAAATTAAGTCTTTCCTTCATGACCCATCTCAAGATCACTGCCTGCACAAACTTTTCTTAATTTCCCCAAGTATATCATGCCTAGATTTGAAATGTTCTCTTCTTTACTTCACTGCTGAGACCCTTGACATTTCTCTTCTTGTATTATCTTGTGTAATCTTCCTTTACTCTCTACATCTGGTGGGCTGCTTGTGACCTCCCTGAGGGCTGGGGCCAGGTCTTACTGTCTTATTTAAAGGACCCAGCATTCCGCCTAATAAATGTCTAATAAATAACCGAAGAATTGATGAGCACTCGTCTGAGTGGATTTTTAGAGAGCCTGACATAAGAAATTTTTCTGCTTATATTAGGAGAGTGTAAGGAAAGATGACTTAAGTTAGGCATGTGTTAGTTACCTTTAATCCCCCTAATTGAGGCTTTAGCTTAAAGTTAAATTCCAATATGATTAAAAGTGCAGTACTGATCTCACACGCCATTCCGGCCGTACGTCAATGCTCACCCACTGGGAGTATCAACCTTCCGAAGGTTAAAGCTAATGTCTGAGGGAGGAGCACCACCAGTTAGTGGTGCCAGAAGGATTTAGGCCTTGGGGATCTGCACAAAACAACCCGCCCCTTTTTTCACACAGTGATGTGACCACTTGCTAATCAGTCAACAACTGGCCTCTGTGATAGAATTTCTCCTCTGGATTTGCACAGTTCATAAAGGCAGAACTGTCAGAGGACTTTTCCTTTACAAAACACCATCAATTTCCATGAAAGTGTTTATTTAGCTCTGGGGACAGGAAATGACTGCACTCCCAAACACGGTGAGATAGGGTGACGCTGCAATTTCCTGGTAATTATTTGAGGCAAGATTGAGAACACAGTATACCTCCATACGTTAATTCAGAATGTTTTGATACTATCTATATACCTATAGTTCTCTCTCTCTCTCTCTCTCTATATATATATATATATATATATGTTTCTGTAATTCTTTTTATGTACGGATAGTAATTTATGAGATGTTCCCAAACGCTGTCCAAATAAGAGATGACTCGGCTGAAAGTGACTCCAACATTGAAGAAATTGTGATCTCACACAGCCACATGGTCTGTACATAGGGGTCAGTTAATTCAGTGCTTTGGTAGAATCATCAAGGACCCACGTTGCTAACATCTCTTTGCTTTGCCATTCTCATCATGGTAGACTTTGTCCTCAGCTTCCCCACTCAGGATCTCAAAGTGGGTGCTACAGCTCCCAGCTTCACATCATCATACCACCAGGCCAGAAAGGAAGAAGGGAAGGAGAGGGTAGTGTTGTACTGCTGTTAGTTGGAGAAGCGATTTGTCTGGTTAATTTCAATAAAGAATGAGACTCTGGCATGCTAACTAGTGCCCCCCAGAGCCGTTGGTGTCCTCCAAGTTTTTAGCGGGCCTGGTGACATCCAGCCACCTGAGACTGAGCCATAGCAGGTTTGTGATGTTCTAGCTGTCCAGGGTCACGCACTGCACTGCTTGGCTCAGCGTGTGCCTACCCTACCCCGGCAGGCACAGGTAAGCCACTGAATCCCATTTGTGATGGGGATCCCAAATTGACTAAAGGAATATAAAATACTATTAAAGTCTGTTTACTAGTTTTGAATATACCACAAGTAATACAAATTCAGTCATGTTTAGAAGGGAAGAAGTCTGGTTTAAAATGTTTACTTGAGGCCAAATCAATACTTTCAGCCCACTAACGGAGAGTGTATTTATTTAGTCATGGCTCCAATGTATTAGAAAACACTAACTAGCCAAAACACAGTTACTATATTTTCTAAAAATTTTAATTCTAGATAGAAGTCTTAACTCATAAGCAGGCTGTTTTGACAAGTACTTTTTAAGGTCTTAGTATTCATCGTAATAATATTTTGCTAGGTTAATTTATAAAAATAGATACACAATTTGCTTTAAGTTTATAATATATTAAAGTTGAATAAATGCTATGTCACTTTAAATAAATATTGTGATTTTATTTTATTTAAAAAAACATGTTTTTTAAAAATTATTTTTAAATGTTTATTTCTGAGAGAGAGGGAGCGTGAGCATGTGAGGGGCAGAAAGAGAGGGAGACACAAAATCCAAAGCAGGCTCCAGGCTCTGAGCTGTCAGCACAGAGCCTGATGCAGGACTCGAACCTGTGAGCCATGAGATCATGAGCTAAGCCGAAGTCAGAGGCTTAACCGACTGAACCACCCAGGTGCCCCAAACCATGTTGTTTTTTAGCCGTGAATACTTTCTAGCAACCTGTAGCAAGAGTCTCTCAGTACTTATTAGCAAAGACAAACAATCACCATGATTGGAAGATTAATCAAGATTCCCCTACACCTCCAGGAGCAAAAGAGGATTTCTGTCTCCCCTAGAGTAAGTATCTGCTGCAGACCTACTAAGTCCTGCTTCTCTGAACACAAAAGGAGGGACTGAGTTGCTATATCTGCCATATATACATAATTCTTTTTTTTTTTGTAAGTAAACTCTACCCCCGGTGTGGGGCTTGAACTCACAACCTTGAGATCAAGAGTCACATGCTCTACTGACTGAGTCAGCCAGGCACCAGATACATCATTCATTTTTATCCCTCACAATGGCCTACTATGGAAGGTCCATGTGATAGGCATTGATAACGCCCACCAACAAATGCAACTCTCCTCCGTTTAGCCACAGAGAGGCATGAAATTCCATGCATATTGAGACCAGGTCATGTGACTTATTTTGCACAAGCAAATTTAAGTGTATGTGACATTACTTCTGAGCAAAGAGCATTTAATTACTACACTAATTGCTAGTGCTCTCTTAGTCTTCCTTGGCAACATGTGGGAGCTGCTGTGGAATAGAGGCACAGTGATTGGAACCATCCCATGGAAGACAGCCACCTTGCACAGAATATGAGTCAGTGTGAGAGATAAACCTTCAGTGTTTTAGGCCACTGAGGTTGTGTGTTTTTTACAGCGTATCAGCTTAATTCGACTGCTAGAACTAGTCAACTGGAGTTGTGCCCATATTTTTTCCTGAGGGTGCTAACCACAAAAATTATGTAACTTACTCAGTTCTATCATCTAGTTCATCCCTACTTCAACTTAGACCTTCTTACCTTTCTTTTCAGTAGCTGGAGTAAAATTAATCCTATTCATTTAAGGGGGAAGTGGCATGTAAATAGCGTGCTCTGAAGACATCAGATTCCATAAGCATTTATGAAACACCCTGTTATGTTGCAAGGACATATGTCTCCTCCATATACATTGTTACATTTTGGCCTCACAAGAAAAATCTGTGGAGTGGGAAATATTGATATAACCATTGCACAGAAGAAGGCTCTAATGCAGAGGTGGCTAAATAAATTCTTCAAGACCACCCACTAGTAAATGGTAGAAATGAAACACAAATCCAGCTTGTTTGGTTCTAATTCAATATACTTTTCACAATGCTATTCTATGGGCTTAGAAAATAAGTTCAAAGAAGAGGGGTGCGTGGGTGGCTCAGTTGGTTAAGCATTCAACTCTTGATTTCAACTCACGTCATGATCTCACTGTCATGAGATGGAGCCCCATGTTGGGGCTTAAGATTCTCTCTCTCCCTCTCCCTCTGCCCCTCCCACACTCATGCTCTCTCTCTCTTTCAAATAAATAAATAAACAAATACATACATACATACATACATACATACATAAAAGAAAATCAATTCAAAGATGGAAACTAGGCCCAAATAATATAATACTTCAAAAGAGTATTTAAAAGACATGATGGGTAAGAGTAAGTCATATTAAAGAGTTTAGACAAATATGTTCAAAGCCAGAATACAGGTACTAGTGGTACTTGAGATAATTTTGTGTGTCATCCAATAAGGTGTTCACTAGTATTGAACTGGACCTCTGCTTCATCTCACTAAGTATAACTAAAATCCCTGGACACTATATAAAAACAGACACAAGAAGATTCTGAGAGGTAGAGAGAAGATGATAGTAATTTGATATCGTTCCAAGGAAAGATGTAATGGTGAGTTCCCTCAGTCTTCTCTTTGCCTCATGTATCCTACACTTGGAACCAAAGAAGCTGGTATTACACACGATGCTTGGTTCCCCCAAAAATCATATGTTGAAATCCTAACTCCCAATGTGATCCTAACTCCCAGTGTGATGTGTAAGGTCTTTGGGAGATGACAAGGTTGTCAGAGTGGAACCCCATGAATGGCATTAGGGCCTTTATAAAAGAGACCTCAGAGAGATCCCCCACCCCTTCCACCAGGTGAGGACATAGTGAGAAGATAGCCATCTATGAACCAGAACGGGGACTCTCATGAGACACCTTATCTGCTAGTACTTGGATCTTGGGTTTCCCAGCCTTTGGAATGGTGAGCAGTGAGTTTATGCTATTTATAAGCCACCCAGTCTATGGTAGTCTTTCATGATATCCTGACCAGACGAAGACAACTGTAACCTGGGAATGCTGATGGATAAGGACACAAAAAGATCTCCCTGAAGGGCTTGCTCTCTTTAGTCGAAGAACCAGGAGAGAGGCAGATGAGCAGGACAGAAAAAAACTTTTAGATAATAATCAAACACCACAGCCAAACACCACAGAAAAATATCTCAGGTTCTACCTCCACCCACGCCAGCAAAGACAAAATGAAGAATCTAAATCTAGATCTAAATTTACCCTTGTGAGGCTCTAATGAGGCACCCCAACACCTCCCCCTGTGTGGTAGTAGAGATGTTGAGTAGACAGTGTCAGTGGCTGCTGGGGAACCTGATCTTTCTTCACCCTCATCCATAATAATTATGTACCCCTCCACTTAGCCATCAGGATGGTGTCAAGTGAAGCCTAGTCACTATCACCCAGTGTTAGTGAGGCACCCACCACTGTGGTGTCAGTGCAGCCCATGTGGGTATCTAGAACTAACACCCTAGTAATAAGGAATCCTCCTTTTTGTGTGTGAGGCAGAGTAAGGACTCTGGATTTCTGTCTCCACCATGAAGGAACAATATGGCATCCTCTCTACCTTCGGTAGTTGGGGCAATATCATGAAATGCCGGGTAAAACAAAGTTTGAAGAGATCCAGAGTCTCATAATTTAAACATTTCTGGAATTCAGTAAAATTACCTAGCACCTGAAGAACCAGGAGGATCTCGAGCCAAACGAGAAGACAATTAGTAGATGCCAATTTAGAGATGACACAGGTGTTAGAACTATGTGACAAAGATTTGAAAAGAGCCATCACAGTGCTTGAACAAGCAATTATAAATATGCTTGAGACAAATTTTCAAAATTGAAATCTCAGCAAAGGAATACATTAAATAAAGAAAAACCAAAGGGAAATATTAGAACTAAAATAAACAATAACCCAAATAAAAATATCGGTGGATGGGATCCACAGTAAAATAGAGAGGACAGAGGAAAAGAACTGGGGAGCTAAATGATAGAACAATAGAAATCACCCAATCCAAACAACAGGGAGAAAATAGAGTGAGAAGAAACTGAACAGAGCCTCAGGGACCCCTGGGACTACCAAAAAAAAAAAAAAAAAGAGAGAAAGAAAAAAGATACAGCATTTGTGTCACTGGAGTCTCACATGGAAAGATCACAAGAACACAGCTGAAAAAGTACTCAGAAATAATGGCTGAAAGTTTCTCAAATTTGGCATGAGATACACCTACAGACTTGAGAAACAAGCTCTAAATGGGGTGGGGGTGGGGATCCCAAGGAAATCCATTCTCAAACACATAATGAAACCTCTTAAAACTGAACACACAAAAAAATTGTGAAGGCAGACAGAGAAAAGCAATGCCTTTCTTTAGGGGAAAAATCATTACAATGACAGTCCATTTCTCATCAGGAAACATAAAGGTTAGGAAAAAGTGGCACCATATTTATCCAAATGCTGAAGAATCCTAGATTCAGTGAAAATACCCTTCAGAAATGAAGCGGAAATCAAGACACCCTCAGATGAATGAGAACTAAGAGATGTTGTTACCAATGGACCTGTCCAAAGAGAATGATGAAGGGAAGGTATCTAAACAGAAAGAAAACCATGAAAAAGACATGTTGAAAGGAAGAAGGAACACAGTAAGCAGAAACATGTGTGAATACAATAGACTTTTTTTTCCTTCTGAATTTCTAAATTACGTTTTCTGAATTATGCCATTTGAAGCAAACATTATAACACTGATGTGGCTCTGAATGTTTATAGAGGAAATATTTATGAAAACCATTTTACTAATGGGAGGAAAGTAAAGCGTGGTAAGATTTCTATACTTCACAGGTACTTCTATACTTCACAGGTGAAATGAGAACTGAAATAGACTGTGATCAATTGTATATAATGTGATGTGGTGTAATGTAACACCCAGAGCAACCACGAAAAAGTTACGGTATTTTGAGTGTAAAATACGCACTCACAAGCATTAAAGACAAATCAAAATGAAATTCTAGAAAATATGCAAGTGACCTACAGAAAGACAGGGTAAGAGAAAACAGGGACAAAAAAAACCCCAGAGAGAACAAACTCAAAAAAAAGGTGGCACTGAATTACATAGTGAGAAAAAAAACCTTCCCTTTTCTTTAAAAAAATTTTTTTTAATGTTTATTTCTGAGACAGAGAGAGACAGAGCATGAATGGGGGAGGGGCAGAGAGAGAGGGAGACACAGAATTGGAAACAGGCTCCAGGCTCTGAGCCATCAGCTCAGAGCCTGACGCGGGGCTCGAACTCCCGGACCGTGAGATCGTGACCTGAGCTGAAGTCGGACGCTCAACCGACTGAGCCACCCAGGCACCCCAAACCTTCCCTTTTCAATTCCTCTCAAACTTCTGATCAAATCAGGCAGAAGGGCCAGTTGGATGACAGGAGTCTTTAGCACTTCTCTGATATTGCTAACCTTTCCTTTTCTAACCTAGAGAGAGCAGGTCTCAGATTTGGAGACGTGACTGATCACAGTATTTGGTGGTAGTATTTGGCCATAACTGTATAACACTGCGTTTCACTGCATTTATTTGTAAGGTAACCTTCCTTATTGCAAAAGATAGAAGTTTCTATACAAGAGTCTCATAAAAGGTTTCTTTTTCAATAATTAGGGAGACGTGCTAGATTAACCTATTGAAAAATAATAAATACATAACAGTCATATATTCAAAAAGAGCAAATATCAGAAAGATGGTATTCAAATGACCGAAGTTTGTGAACTCATTTTGGTAAAGTGGCAAAGCCATTTATTATCATATATACGGTAACCAAACATTTCTGTACTAAGTATTCATTATTCTGTACTAAATATTCATTATTCTGCACTAAATATTCATTATTTGTATATATATGTGTGTGTACCTATATATGTGTGTATACACACTTGAAGTTATCTTTATTTATTTTTTATCGAAGTATAGTTGACATGCTGTTTACATACTTTTAAGCCCATTATAATGTGAACTCCTTTAAATCAGAAAAGATTTTAATTTTGTTTTCTTAGCACTTAGTCTTATATTTGCCGCATAATGTTCTCAGTAAATGTCTGAGTTAGTATCTAACTGAATAGCTCCAAAGGGAAGCATAGAAAAGTACGAGTGAACTCCACGCCTTTGCTATGCTTCGCCTCTGGTGGGCCAGGAGTATAAATGTTGTAAATAAAATACATGCTTGAGTTTTTTCTAAGCGTGGGTTTATGTATGCATTGGGCCAGTGGATCTACAGCTAAGAAGATGAAAATGGGTGGTATCATGGCACTTCGCCAGCACCAACAAGAACAAAAATGTGAGTGCTTCCTGATATTTCAAATCCAGTTTTTATTAAACTACGTTTGGTTTTCAGAAAGATTAAATATTTAGCATAGACATATGTCCATTTATGTTATAATTTTAATCAGGCACTATATGCCAGGATCTTACTAATTTTTAAATTTTGGGGGTTTTAAGCATGGGGCCTATTCTTGAAGAAGATGGCTATATTTAATGAAAATTATTATTAGCTAGGTTGATGAAAAATAAATTCTGCACGTATGTGTGTGTTTCTGTATATATCTGTGTGAATGTATTGTGTATTTAAAGCTTTAAAACTCTTGTTTTAATCATGTCCTTTCTACTTACCTAATGAACTTAAAAAGTGGAGAAAAATCTCTCAGAAGCTAACCTCTCATTATTCCTGGAGATAGCATATTTTCTCTTATAAAATTATCTGAGGATATGAACAGTCCATTTTCACAAAGGAAAAAATCACTCTGTGTGTGTCTGTTAGTGCACATGTGCACGTGCACGAGTGTGTGTATATAACAGCCAAGTTGCATTTATGGCTTAGAGTGTATGGCAATCTTTTCTTACTTAGGCAAGTTTGTTAACACTCTCAGATGCAAACAATATTAGAGATGAATGACTAAATTTTCCAGATGTGGCCTGAACGGATTTGCACTGGTAATAGGTAAATATCTTAAAAGTTAGCATACTATCGTGCTGTACAAAATTGCTATTAAGTGTGTGAAACCAGCTGTTTTCAAAACCTCCTGTTTGAAATAACCTTGGCAGTATTACGTACTTAGCAAACTCCTTTTCATACATAAATACAAAGGTAGATTTTGATCTGTTCTTGTGCAAACTATCACAGATTTGGAATATGGTCTCTCTTACTGAAATTTATTGTATCGCTCTAAGATTTTGTGATGCGTCAGGGAAACAAAATGAGTAATTTACTTTTGAAGAATAAGAGTTCTTTTTCTGAAGACTAAAGTAAGAAGTTAACAACTTTTACATTTTACTCATTTGAAACGTATAAAGAACAATTCCAATTAATTTTTAAGGAGTGAAAATTTGTGATATACTATAGATGTCATGGATAAAACATTACACAATGTCTTGCATAGCATATTCTGACAATTTCATATTCCCCTACTTCTAGGAACAATGGCTTGTTTCATGTTTTACTCTAATGACCATTTCAGAAGAATGAAAGACCGTATTTGTGGGAAATGACATTTCAAAACTGGGAAAAAGGGAAGAGCATATTCATGAGGGAAGAATGATTCATTTTAGAAGATAATTCTCTCTGATGCACAATAGAGTTAAATATATAGTTTATTTCTGCATTCAATCAATAATTATTGAGAGCCTACTATGTGCAAAGCTCTGGTTTATCAACGTTATTTTGGTGAGCAACACAGAAAAAATTCTCCTCTATACAGGACTTCTTTATGGAGAGAAGTCCAATTATAAGCAGGGGGAACCATAAGGTCATGTAAGGTAATAACTATAAGGTAATAAGGTAAGTCATGAGAAGTACTATCAAGAAGAGAAAAGAGGGTGATGTAATAGCAAGTGATTAGTAGAGAGAGAGGACGTTATATTTATACTAGAAGTCAAGGAAGGTACTATATGGTCTGACTGTAGGAATTTAGATAATACTTGGTACTTTAAGGGTACTGCATATCACAACACACACCCACACCCACAAATGCACACACACAAATTTGTTTAAAAAATGCACAGAAATACTTGGGTGCATTTGTCACCTCACATCCATTAGTGCAAGCACAATGTTGGCTTTGACCTTAAACACCCATCTTTGGGACTAGTGTCATTCAGGTCCCTGGAAAAGCCTTCAACTCTCTTCGCCTTATGTTCTCTAAAAACTACAGTGGAGGTTTGGCATTGTCCACCATTGATGTTGAAGTGGACACTGTTTTGGAGTCTATAGGAGATTTGAGCGACTGACTTACTGAGGTAAGAAAAAATACAAATTCTTCTCAGTTTAAATTTTTTTTAACACTTATTTATTTTTGAGAGACAAGAGAGGCAGAGTATGAGCAGGGGAGGGGCAGAGAGAGAGGGAGACACAGAATTTGAAGCAGGCTGCAGCCTACGAGCTGTCAGCACAGAGCCTGATGTGGGGCCCAAACCCACGAACTGTGAGTTCATGACCTGAGCCAAAGTTGGATGCTCAACTGACTGAGCCACCCAGGCACCCCAAATTCTGCTCAGTTTAATGTATAGATTCTTTCATAGAAGGAATCATTTCTTAGTACAACACCTGGTCTATTTTCTTGCTATTTGTTTTTTAACTTTTGTTTCTGGATATTGTACATCAGGGTAGTATTTGCCATATATGCATATACACATGCATCCATCTTCACCTGTATCAGTATATGTCTGTATCACCTATATATGTATACCTATGTGTAGAAGGTCTAATGTAATATGTATATGTCTTATACCAATTTTTGAATTGAGATATATTCTATAAACTCTAGAATTGAAAAAGTTGTAATTTTATTTTTTACTACTTATTTAAATATATGAATTTAGTATTTAGTTAAAACAAATTTTTTAAATAAAAAATGCTTATATGAATATATTAAGATGTTATATATTTTTAATTTTAAATTGATATCCATAAGTTATTATTTGCCTTTTGTCTTTCTAAATTTAAAAATCTTAGTTAAAAATGAACTATTCAAAAACATGGCAAATAATATTACTGATATTCATATTTAAATGTTTACAACATTGACAAAAGCATATTCCAATATTATGTATTTTAAGTATGTTCAAAAATGGTATACTTCTACACTACTATGTTAACAAACTCGACTTTAAATAAATTATGTACTCTAAACAAAATCAATTAAATATTAATTTTGATCCTTTTAATCATTATTGTGAATCTGTTCCAAATTGTACAAACACACTGAGTACAACAATACAATGAATTGTATTGCTAAAATGAAGGAAGGAAATTAAATTCATGGAATCATTATATGTTTATAAAATATGCATGTCTTTATTCTATTACCAATCTAAACATCACCAGCCCTTCAACCAGAACACTGAGACATGCAACAGTAATTACATTAAATTCAATTATCTGATACTTTGCCCACCTGCAATCACATAAACCCTATTGCTCTACATAAGGACATATTTGGAGGATTTAACAAAACACAACATACTCTTGTTAGCTTGTTAGCTGGTGATTTAGACATGAGGTCTGTGAGTTACCCTAAGCCCAACAAATGTTGGGGTAGACCTGCCTGTAAGGCAGTATGTCAGCTATGCACAGCTCTGAGCGCAACGAGAGAAAGATGCTTGGTGTGTAAGAAAAACAGCAGAAAACGGTGTGACTAATGCCTGGATTGCCAGGGAGAATAGAGAAGAGATGAGACGGGAAGCAGTGATCCAGAGCAGATACGGTAGTGGTTGGCACTAGACTGGTAACCGCGTAAGTGGAGGAAGATGGAATTCGCACGCACTTTGGAAACACCGTTGACAGGACTGCCAAAAGGTCCCATACAAGATATGAATAAAAGAATCAAGATGATTCTAAAGTTGTGTTTCTTGAGAGCAAATAGAAGATAAACTCAGGTAATGCACCCATTTACCAATATGCAATCAATAATTACTCCGAAGATTGTATTACTATAAATACGTGGAACGGTGGATGGCCAGCAATGGAAAAGTGATAACAGTAACAAAAACAATGATGCCTAACGTCTGAATATTCCATTGTACTTATAAAGGATTCACTACATTGTCTCATTTGATGCCCATCACAATTCTCTGGGGCTACTTATTTTCTAAATGTTACAGATAAAATTATTGAAAAGATATATTGCTTAAGTGCCTTATCCAAGATTCCAAAGGTTCAGATCTAAGGAAGGAGTGGGGAAAAAGAAATACCTAGAGTAGATTCCTGTCTCAGAATTTCCTACTAATGCTGACTTGAGAATTGTGTTCCACACTTCTGACTTCAAGTACTACTCTTTCTACTATACCACAGGCCGCATTACATACAGTGCATGAGGAGTTGACTATCTTAGGCTTTCAGTTCTAAATGTCTAATGGTTTGTGTGCTTTAACTTGGATCCTAAAGGCAGCAATGAAAACCTGTCTATAGAAATTGCAGACACTGACTTTTCTCCCTACCTATAGTGAGGAGGTTTCTGCATTCACCTTAACTTTATAGCACCATGAGCATTCTATCACTCATTCGCTTTATCTGCAAACCACATTATGGGCTTCTATAAGTAACCTTTAAAAACATTTTCTTTAAGTTTGGTTCTTAAAAATATTAGAGCCTTCAACGATTAGCTTAAGCAGTACTAGCCTTGCTGCCCACAGTTCCCTGATGTTGCATCCCTGTCTCCAAATGAGGCTCAGTAGATATAATAACAGGTGACTGTGTTCCTTTATATTTCATGAAGATCGAGGTTTAATGAATCATCAGTTTTGCAGTATAGGCAACTGGGTCCACTTTTCAAAAGGTCACCAGAGTGCTGTCATTCTTTGTACAGGTATTTAATCTCTAAGTAACTGATGCTGTATTTAAATATGTACAGTATTTGACATTAGGTTTTCTACTAATAAATGTTGGAGGGCTAACCACTGGCAAAATCTGATCAGGTAATGGCTAAAGTAGAAATTTGTAATAGTACTAAGTGTATCAACTAAACCTTAAAGGACAAGTTTTGACTGAACAAAGACAAAATGGAGGGCAACTTTATTTCTATTCATGTTTATATTTTCAGAAATGATAGCTTACATGATATTTTAGGAAAGTCTGAACCTGTCATCTTGATGTGAAATACAAAATTTGTACTATATAAATGTACTATAACTTAAAAGCAATGTAGCTATTTGAAAATATCACTGATTTAGGGTAGCTCTCTCTTTAAACCAAAAAATTTGACTATAGAAGGATAAGTCACATTATAAATTATAAAGTTGCTAACACTTATCTCATTATTAATGTTGATCTTTACCAATAATATTCTACCATAAACAGTGACTCTCTTTTGGTGATGCTCTTGCCATTAAACAGAGCTTCTTAATCTTTTTTGGTGTTTGTAGATCATTCTGAATGGAATAAAATTTACAGACACTCTTAGAAAAAGCCATGTGTATCACAGTAAATTATTTTTGCACAGGGTTCACAGAAATTCTTCCCTTAGAGAAGAATCCTCATTCTATTTAATGACCTCCATTGGTGACTTCAGAATGTTTTCTTCTTTATTTCAAATAGAAACTTTTATTACTTATTACTGTTCAGATATTACTATCTGCAAGGTTTTGGAGCATTTTGTTTGCTTGCTTGTTTTTTTTAAATTTTTTAATGTTTAATTAATTTATTTTTGAGAAAGAGAGAGAGAGCGCACAAGTGGGAGAGAGGGGCAGAGAGAGACAGAGGGAGATAGAGAATCCAAAGCTGACTCTAGGCTCTGGGCTGTCAGCACAGAGCCTGATAAGGAACTGGAACTCATGGACTTTGAGATCATGACTTGAATTGAAGGCAGACACTTAACTGAATGAGCCACCCAGGCGCCCCAAGTTGTTGTTCTTGTTTTTTAACATACCAAGTCATAGTATATCATGAAAGGAAGTAAGAAATTGTACTTTAATGCCAGTCACCAAATTTTCTACTACAATACTCCAAGCTGACTCTTAAGATTATAAGTGTGTATATAATCTAAATAAATGAGTTAGTTGCTGATGTATAAGAATACACTGGGGGGTGCCTAAGTGGCTCATTTGGTTACACTTCTGACTCTCAGTTTCAGATGAGGTCATGATCACAGTTTGTGAGTTCAAGTCCTGGATTGGGCTCTATGCTGACAGTGTGAAGCCTGTTTGGGATTCTCTCTCTCTGCCTCTCCCCCCACCCCTTAACATAACGTAACGTAATGTAACGTAACGTAACGTAACGTAACGTAACGTAACGTAACGTAAATAAACTTGGCCTTGGTGCTGCTTTGGGAATATGCTTTTCTTCTTTTTCATCGAGGTACATGTTATCTACAGTTAAATGCATAAATATTAGGTCTACAAATTAGTTTGACAAATATGATCATTGGTTTAATTAATTCACCAATCAAGATTTCCTTCAGCTCATGATATTCTTTTTGTCCTTTTCTATTCAATCCTGAACTCCTGTGGGCAACTATTGTTCTTATGTCTCTAAATGAAATAAAATATAGTAAATTTTTTGGACTGGCTACTTTCATTCAACATAAAGGGTTCGAGGTTCATATATGTTATGAAGTTCACCAGTAGTTCATTTTACATTGCAGAGTGATACTTTAGTTTATGATAATCTTCCAGTTGGTTCATCCTTTCTCCTAATAATGGACATACCGGCACATATTTCATTTCTCAAGGGTGGAATTATTGGGTCATAGGATTAGTGTAATGAACTGTCAAAAAAGTTTTGCAAATGACTGTACACTTTAACCTCTGCACTCATTTCTTCATGTCCTCACTGAAGTTCGATATTATCAGGGCTGTTGAGTTAGCTATTCTGCTTCTTGTAGAATACTTTATCATTGTTGTTTTACTATGCATTTTCTAGATTATTAACAATGTTGAGTACCTTTTTGTGTACTTAGGGGTCATCCATACATACTCTTTTGATAAGTCATTCTTTCAACTTTTGCACATTTTGTTTTAAACTTAGACGTCATTCCTTCTACTATTGATTTGTGAGTTCTTTGCATATTTTGAATATAATCCTTTGTCAGATATTTGCCTTGTATTTGTGCCTTTTGCGAGTCAATGGTATGTTTTCTTACTTTGTTAAGAGTGCTTTGGGGGGCACCTGGGTGGCTCAGTTGGTTAAGCATCCGACTCTAGATTTTGGCTCAGGTCATGATCTCACGGTTTGTGAGATCAAGCTGTGTGTTAGGCTCCTTGCTGATAGCACAGAGCCTGCTTGGGATTCTCTCTCTCCCTCTCTCTCTGACTCTCCTCTGCTCATGAGCATGCTCTCTCTCTCTCAAAATAAATAAACTAAAAAAAGTGTTTTGGATGAGTGACAGTTTTTAATTTTGAAGAATTCCAATTTATCATTTTCTTTTATGCTATGTGCCTTCTGTGTCCTATCAATATTTGCCTACCCTAGTCTTGCAAACATTTTGTCCCTGTTTTTTGTTGTTGTTAGAAATTTTACAGCTTTTGTTTCTACATTTTGGTCTAGCATCTATTTCAAGTTAATTTTTATATATTTTGCATAGTGAGGATTGGGATATCTTATTTTTCCATATGGGTATACCTGTATACTTTTACAAAGATAAATTAACTATATATGTTCAGGTCTATTTCTAAACTGTTTTGTTTCATTAAGATAAAATTCCACACTGTCTTGATACTGTAGTTTCATATGAGTTTTTGAAATCTGGTAGTATAAGATCTCCAACTTTATTCTTTCTTTTCTTTCCTTCCTTCCTTCCTTCTCTTTCTCTTTCTTTCTTTCTTTCTTTCTTTTTTTCTTTCTTTATTTTTTTCCTTTCCTTTCTTTTCTTTTCTTTTCTTTTCTTTTCTTTTCTTTCTTTCTGTTATTCTAGAGCCTATCTTTTCCATATAAATTTTGTGATCAGCTTGTCAATTGCTGCAAAAATTTCATGGGATTTTGACTGGTACTGAACTGAATCTGGGAAGATCAATTTGAGAAGAAATGACCTCTTTATAATATTTAGTCTCACAATTCACAAGCATGGTGTATGTCTTCATTTATTTAGGTCTTTGTAAATTTCTCTCAACATTTTTTATAGTTTCCAGGGTACTTGTCTTGCATAAATCCTTGAAATTTTCTCTCTAAATATTTTATACTTTTTGATGCAATTGTGAATGACATTTTAAAAATTTGTTTTCCAATTGGCCACTGCTTATATAGACACACATTTGACTTTTTGGTATATTTACCTTGAAATCTATGATATTGATAATTTTGCCTATTGTTAGCTTTTTTGTATATATCAAAGAATTTTCTTCACACAAAGGTCATTTCATTTGTGAACAAAGGCAGTTGTAATTCTGTCTTTCCAGTCCCTGTGCCTTTTATTTCTTTTCTTGCCTTATTATACTGGCTAGGACCTATAGTATAGTTGAATAGAAGTAGTGCAAATAGGCACCTTCCCCCCTGCCCCCTCAATCTTGTAGGGAAAAACACTCCATCTCTTCCCTGTTAAGTACGACGTTATGATTTTTTTGATAGATCCTCTTTATAAAATTGATAAAGTTTGTTTTTATTGATCTTTGCTCAGATATTTTATAATGGGTAGAGGAAGAGCTTTAAAAGTGCTTTTCCTTGGAAGACATCCAGATGGCCAACTGACACATAAAAAAATGCTCAACATCACTCATCATCAGGGAAATACAAATCAAAACCACAATGAGATACCACCTTACACCTGTCAGAATGGCTAACATTAACAACTCAGGCAACAACAGTTGTTGGTGAGGATGCGGAGAAAGAGGATCGTAAGGAACGTTAAGGGAAGGGAAACAAAAATAATATAAAAACAGGGAGGGGGACAAAACAGAAGAGACTCATAAATATGGAGAACAAACTGAGGGTTACGGGAGGGGTTGTGGGGGCGGGAAGGACTAAATGGGTAAGGGGCATTAAGGAATCTACTCCTGAAATCATTGTTTCACTATATGCTAACTAATGTGGATGTAAATTTTAAAAAATAAAAAATAGAATTTAAAAAAAAGTGCTTTTCCTTGGGGTGCCTGGGTGGGTCAATCACCTAAGTGTTGGCTTCAGTTCAGGTCATGATCTCACAGTTCATGAGTTGGAGCATCCCATTGGGCTCTCTGCTGTTAGTGCAGAGCCCACTTTGGATCCTGTCTCTCACTCTCTGCCCCTCCCCCACTGATGCGTGCGTGCATGCGCACACGCTCTCTCTCTCTCTCTCAAAAATAAACAAACATTTAAAAAGATGTTTTTCCTTCAGCCATTGAGATGGTCATCTGATATCTTTGTGGGTTTTTTTTCCTCTGTTATTTGGTAGATTGCATTAATTGAAATTGGACTATTTAACAAATTTTGCATCACTGGAATAATTCTGGTGTAATTGTGATATACTATGTTTTAAAGTTATTGCTGCATGTTACATTTTCAAATATTTAGTTAAAAACGTTTTCATCTGTGTTCACAAGAGATATTGGTCTTAGTTCTCCTTGCTTGTAATATGCTTGTCAGATTGGGTATCCAAATTTTTCTGGACTCTTAAAATTAGTTCAGAAATGTTCTCTAATGCTCTATTTTCTGAAATAACTTATCTAGAATTGATGTTAATCTTCCTTAGGTGTTTGATATAAAAACCAGTGAAACTCCCTGGGACCAAAGTTTTCTTTGGGGAGGAGGTTTTATATAAAAATTCTATTTAAAAAAATCAGATATAGGACTATTTGGATTTCTGATTATTGAGTCAGTTTTGATAAGTTGCATTTTTCAAAGAATTTATTTATTTCATCTAAGCTGTCAAATGTATCACCATAAAGCTTCCTACACAACTCTCTTATCTTTTAATATCTATAGGATCTGTGGTGATGTCTCCCCTTTCATTGCCAACAAAAGAATGTGTTTCTTCTCAATGTTTTCTAATGTCATATTTATTAGGATTTAAAAACTTTTGTTAATATTTTCAAAAAAGTAACTCTTACCTTTCAAAATTTTCTCTATTATTTTTTACTTTCTATTTTATAAAGTTCTGCTTTTTAAAATCATATTTCTCTCTATTATTTAGTTTGTATAATCCTATTGATATGTCTTTAAATTCAATGGGCTTTTCTTCTACAGTGTCCAATCTGCTATATGCTCATCCAGTGAATTATTCATTACTGACATTCTGCATTTTTTGACTAGATTGTTTTTTATACAATCCTCTTATTTTTCCAACTACATCACAGCTGAATCTAGAATATATTACATGCTTTGTCCAAAAGAGCTAATAGATAGCTTACATTTATTTAAACCAGAGGTAGAAATTCTGCCTGATCTCAACAATGTATATTAGATATAAAACAAACCATAGCTCTCTTCTACTATCATATCTTATATTCTGCTAAGGAAAGAGGTTGAGTGAATAACATTTTACCATATTCATGTACTTTTAGTGTTGAACATACACCAAAATACACTAAAAAGTGAAAAGCTGAATCAATTTTTTTTTTTTTAATTTTTTTTTTCAACATTTATTTATTTTTGGGACAGAGAGAGACAGAGCATGAACGGGGGAGGGGCAGAGAGAGAGGGAGACACAGAATCGGAAACAGGCTCCAGGCTCTGAGCCATCAGCCCAGAGCCTGACGCGGGGCTCGAACTCACAGGCCGCGAGATCGTGACCTGGCTGAAGTCGGACACTTAACCGACTGCGCCACCCAGGCGCCCCTGAATCAATTTTTTAAAAAATAATCCAAATGAAATGAAAGGATCATGCAAGGTGTTAAAATGTCCTTAGGCAGTATTTTTTTTTTTTACAAACATCTGTTTCCAATATGAGACATAGTTTAGTAAATCAGTCACATTAGAACTAAGAACATTTTTTAAAGCTTTTTGTTAAAAATTCATATGTGACCCAAACACATTAACAAACACTGCAAGCCAGTCAGACCTCAACATAAAGGGTGAGTATTCTCTAAGGAGGAGATGATTGCTTTTTGATGTTTTTAGATTTAGATTTTAGATTTTAACTTTAGATGAATAATGAAATAAAAATCTATTCAGCCTGTACTTTGTGAGTGTATCTCAAACTTTAATCCTTTTAAGAGCCATTGAGAGAATTAATCATGCAGTTTCCTAGGCATGATTGAGTGGTTCTAGAGTGACCTCCAGGAACGTTCACTTTTAATTAGACTTCCAGGTTGTGTCTTCAACCACATGTCCTCAAACCACTGAGTAGGAGACAATTAATACTAGATCCCATTTCATAGTTAGAAAAGTCCCATGAGATCAACAATACCATCTTGAATTTAAAATAGACCAAACTGATGTAAAGGTCATTAAAAGGTAAAAAAAAAAAAAAAAAAAAAGATGTGAGCCCAATATTTTTTTAAGTTTATTTATTTATTTTGAGAGAGAGAGAGAGCAAGCAAGCATGAACAGGGGAGGGCCAGGGAGAGAGGGAGAGAGAATCCCAAGCAGGGATCAGTGCAGGACTTGAATTCACACTCAGAAACCATGAGCTCATGACCTGAGCCAAAATCAAGAGTCAGATGCTTAACCAACTGAGCCACTTAGGCACCTGAACCCAAGTCTTTTTTGTCTCTTATGACCATGGTCTTTTAGTGAAACACATACCTTGCTTTCTAGCCAAGTATAGAGTGTAGCTACACCTTCTTAATTTACCAAAAGGCTTAACCCTCAAATCAATGCAGTCATCTTGCAAACTCTTATTTCCTTAAAACGCAATATTAAGAGTCCTTTAAGTCAACCTTGATAATTCTTTCTCCCTTAGTGCCTTCATCCTCTTTCATTATCAGGAGGAAATTTTGACTTTACATCTTAAATATGCCTTGAGTCCCTGCACTTCTTTCTATCTGCAATACCATTATCCTGACGCAAACTACGATCCTTTCTCTGAACAGCACTTCACTGAAATCCACTCATGTGTATTTTCAGTTTATTGTCCACATTGTAGCTGAAGTGATCATTTCAAAATGCCCATCTGATCATGTTTAAAATATTTCAATGGTTTCCCATTATTTGGGGAATAAAGAACATGTCTTAGTATGGCCAACATAACCCTACATAATTTGTTATTTACTTTTTCTCTAGCCTCATCTGTACCAGGATTTCTCTCTCTCTCCACTATAGACATTTTGGACTTTTATAGTTCTAAAATATGCCATATTCCCTTCCACCACAGGGCCTTTGCACATGCTGTTACCACAAGCTGAAATGCTCATTGCCTCATCTTTATCTAATAATCTTTCATTTTGAAGGTGTGAACTCAGTTATTACCTCCTCTTGGAGATCTGGTGGATCTCCCTGAATAAGTCAAATTACCCAATTATAAGTTTACAACTCACTATGTATCTATTGTTATTAATGTTTTCATTGTTTATTTATATCTGTTATTATAAGTAGGTTGTAGACTTAATAAAAGCAGACAAAACTTAATTTTGCTCCCTATTTTCAACACTTATCCCAGTGCTAGAACACATGAGGAACTCAGATATTTTATGAATGATCACATCATTTAATCAATTATCTTAACAGTGAGCTTCTCGGAAACAAAGACAATGTAATTAAAGAAATATGGATTTGAGGGTCACCTAGGTGTCTCAGTTAAGCGTCTGACTTCAGTTCACGTCATGATCTCATGGTCTGGGAGTTCCAGCCCCACATCGGGCTCTGTGCTGACAGCTCGGAGCCTGGAGACTGCTTCAGATTCTGTTGCCTCCCTCTCTCTCTGCCCCTCCCCACTCATGCTCTGTCTCTCTCTGTCTTTCAACAATGAATAATGAAAATTCCTATTTCTCAAAGAAATTTAAATACTGCTTAGAAAGGAATATTATAAAATATCTTACTTAATTTTTTCCATAGGAAACTATAGTTAAGTCAGAATAATAGAACAACAATTATAAACTATAAAGTATTTGTGCTAACAACACTTAGAATTAAAATACAATCTAATTTAAAATATACTTAAAAGATGTTAAAGCTATCTCCAAGAATAAAATTCCTACTATTTCCTAGAAAATATCATGGTGACTCAGGGGAATTAGATGAAAACCCAACAAAGTCATCTTTTTGTGATTCAGTATTGGATGGGTTATTGGAATCTGTGACCAAAATACATCTGTGAATACAAATACAAGCTCAGCCTTATTCTTTTCCTTGAGCCAGCCAAGCACTGCTTATAAATCACCCAGAGGCAGCAATAATGGGGTATGTCTTTTCTGAGGACCCACTGTTCATAATGAATTTTCCCTAGTTAGCTCTTAAAATATCCATGAAGCAGATTCTTGAATTTTTCTATTTTAAAAATAAAGTAACTCCCATTTTAGTTATTCTGAAGTTGACACACAGAATGCCAAAAAAGGTATGTATGAAAAGTACCATTTACCAAAATACCTTCCTCAGAACACGAGTGACAGGTAAAGATGTTAACTGTTATTCTTTATTAAAAAATTTAAATTTTGATCCCTGAGAAAATAAGTTGAAAACATGAACTCAGTTTCTTTATTGTGGGACTTCTGAGAAATGAGTTTGATGTTTTAATATGCATTGTGATCCTCCAAAGAAGAGTTAAATGGAGCACAGAATTTCCTATATTCATTTGGCCTCTTAAAATATTAATGTAGTTCAAGAAATATTTCAAGAAACTCTCATGGCTTGTGGAGCACAGTTTGGGAAATTGTGATATTATAATGTATGTGGTTGAAAACCATATAAACAGAATGTCAGTATTTTCTCTCACCTCGAGTCTCAACTCCTTTTGGCATGTTTGGGAAAGGCGTTGGAGGGGCGGGGGTTGTTTAAATACTGAGTTTTTAAGTTGGCTGTGAATATGCCGAGTTTTATAATTTTCTAAATAATTTTCTGACTTGTTTTCCCTGTCTGAAGCTCAGGGAGATTAAAAAGACCCTAAGCTCATTGTCTAGAAGCCAATGGGCACAGAGTTAAGCAAGATGAATAAATTCTGGAGACGTGCTGTCCACTATTGTTCCTGTAGTCAACAATACTGTATTGTACACTTAAAATGTTGAGAGGGTAGATCTCATGTTGTGGTTTCTACTGTGATAAAATAAAATGAAATAATAAAATAAAATAAAATAAAATAAAATAAAATAAAATAAAATAAAATGAAATTTGTGAGCTCAAGGTGCATATAATTTGGAACAAAACAAGATTTATCAGGAGTGCTTGGGTGGCTCAGTCGCTTAGGCGTCTGACTCTTGATTTCAGCTCAGGTCATGATCTTATGGTTCACGAGATCAAGTCCTGCATCAGGCTCTGTGTGGAGCCTGCTTGGGATTCTCCCCCTTGCCCCCTACCCCTCCTCCACTTGCATGCTCTCTCTCTTTCAAAATAAATAAATAAACATTTAAAAAACCCCAAGATTTATCTGACTCCAAATACTGTGTTTTTTTCTACTAAAGTTTAGATATATTCATGTCACTGCCTTTTACTGGGATGCAATTCCACAGAATGGTTAAGAACACGGACTTTGGGTTATGACTGCTCAGGAATCCCAACACTAACAAGATGTGTAAACTTGTGATTTACATACACTAAAAATTCAGTATTTTTGGGGTGCCTGGTTGGCTCAGTCGGTTAAATGTCTAACTTTGTCTCAGGTCATGATCTCATGGTCTGGGAGTTCCAGCCCCACACCGGGCTCTGTGCTGACAGCTCAGAGCCTGGAGCCTGCTTTGGATTCCGTGTGTGTCTCTCTTTCTCTGCCACTCCCCCACTTACACTCTGTCTCTCTCTCTCTCAAAAATAAATAAACATTAAAAAAATTCAAAAACTCAATATTTTCATCTATACAAAGAGAGAAATAATAGGATCACCATGAGTATTAAACAAAATAATGAATATAAAAAGGCCCAGTGAGGGGCGCCTGGGTGGCTCAGTCAGTTAAGCGTCTGACTTCGGTTCAGGTCATGATCTCGCGGTTCGTGAGTTCGAGCCCCATGCCCCATGCCCCATGTTGGGCTCTGTGCTGACAGCTCAGAGCCAGGACCCTGTTTGGAATCTGTCACTCCCTCTCTCTCGGCCCCTCCCCTGTTCATGCTCTGTCTCTCAAAAAATAAATAAACGTTAGAAAAACATTTAAAACAACAAGGCACGGTGAGTGTCCCCAGTCACTACCACTCTCATGCATACTACCTGCGGTTGGAGAAATTGTCTTATGAAGACAGTTTTTTTTATTATTTAAAAATAATTTTTTTTTCAACGTTTTATTTTATTTTTGGGACAGAGAGAGACAGAGCATGAATGGGGGAGGGGCAGAGAGAGAGGGAGACACAGAATCGGAAACAGCCTCCAGGCTCTGAGCCATCAGCCCAGAGCCGGACGCAGGGCTCGAACTCACGGACCGCGAGATCGTGACCTGAGCTGAAGTCGGACGCTTAACCGACTGAGCCACCCAGGTGCCCCTGAAGACAGTTTTTATACATAAACAAAACATGGAGAATTGAGATGTTTATTCCAAAAAGTCAAACAGCAAATATTTAGAAAAAAGCATGTTAAAGTATTTTATTCGCCGTTTACTGTGATTGTTATCTCTCATTATTTGTTATCAGGGTTTTTTAACCCTGGGGGTTAAAGAAGCTTATGACCAGATAAGTCCATGGCTACTAAATCCTAAGCAAATTTTTATCGGTACATAGCTATAGGCATTGTCCCTTTGACAGAAGTTTTCAAACTTTTTCTAGATTCTTCATCCCTGAAATTTAATAATGTCTTACTTTTATTTCCATCCACATCATTTGTTTTGATATAGGTTACATGGCAAGATTTTTTGTCCTATGTAAATGAAACCATTTCTTGGAGATTTTCAACAGTGTTGAAGTTCCCAGGTCTTTTTCTATAGCCATATCAACTTTCAGGTACTACCTTTCAATAATTATTGGCAATACAGAAAAATGTAGGTGGCATTTTGCAAGTATTTGAATGTCAGGTTGACGATCAAATAGGCTGCACACTCACACACACACACACACACACACCTGTGAACAAAAGAGTGATTTGATAATCTCACCGTCTACTTGGTATTTGATGAAAAAAAACCACACTAAAATCACAGCTTATAATGTGTAAATATAAGAAAGAACTGGTTTAAGAGGAATAGTTCTTATTAGTTAACAACATAGTAAGACTGCTTATTCTTATTGTCCATCTTCAAGAGCACTAGCAAAGTACATTAAAGAAAAAAGGTGTGATATTCATTTCAAACTCAGATATCATGCCAGGTATTGATTGTTGTTGCTTAGAAATATCTTATACACTTCCTTGTACCTCATAGTAAGACTCTCAGGAATAGTATTTAACAGACTCGTTGGCCAGCAGTGTTCTATTAGGTCGGCCAAAGGGAGGCATTCATTTGAGATCTGCATGGCAGAAGAGAAGTAAGTCATTATTTTATGGCAGCAGAAATCAGTGATCAATTCGTCCATGACAGACAGTGAATGTGGGGTTTGTTTCCTGGTTTCCTGATTCCTTTTGAGAATCTGCTACCCCAGTGCTAGTGGAAACGGAGACCATTGATGGTCACTTTGATGCTGCCCTTTGATTTCCAGAATTCCTGAAAGTGCTCTAACCATCCCTGCTCCAGACTATCAACAAAAATATGAGTCTAATACCATTTACTGAATTACATTTTTTCAAAGATATCTAGAAGGGCTTCTATTTTCTAGAACAAATTTTGATTATTATGGACAGTGTAATAAAAACAGCAATTGAAATAAGGAGAGTGAACACAGCATCCCCCTGAAGCCTAGGAACCTGGGATCTTGTTTTAATTTTCCTGTTAAAACTTGCTAGGTGACACATGATTTTACCTTCCAGGGCTCAGTTTTTCCATCCATGGTTTCAGATGATTTCAAGGGTGAATTTTTCCAAACATTTAAGGAAAAGATTTTAAAAAAAGGAATGTTTCCCATTGAATCTTAAAAGAACATTGCAAGAGATGAAAACTACAAGCGAATTTCTCTCTCCTAAACATAGGCATAAAACCCTAAACAAAATATTAGAGAATCAAATCCAGTGATATACAAATGGCTAGACCATCACAGCACAATCAGGTTCATTGCATGAAAGTGACAGTGATTTAATATTTGAAAATAAATCAAGATTATTATATTACAGAATAAAGGAGAAAAAAACATACAACCATCTTAATGAATGCAAAAAACTGACAAAAGTTATAACCCGCGTGAGAGAAAAACTCTTAGACAGTAACATCCTTAGTCTGTTAAAATGTCAGTCAAGTAAAAAATAAAACAAATTACGGAAAGAGCTTAAATGTCCATCAACTGACGAATGGATAAAGAAGATGTGCTTTAAATATACAATTGAATACTCCTTGGCAATGAGAAAGAATGAAATCTGGCCATTTGCTGCAACCTGGATGGAACTGGAGGGTATTATGCTAAGTGAAACAAGCCAGTCAGAGAAGGACAGGTATCATATGTTTTCACTCCTATGTGGGTCTTGAGAAACTTAGCAGAAGACCATGGGGGCGGGGTAAGCCAACCTGACAATAAATTATATTAAAAAAAAAATAGAACAACTGATGTTAAATTTTATCGCTAAATTTTAATGATTTCTTATGGAGCTTGTGAGCAAGACAAGAATCGTTATCACCATTGCATGCAACTTTGTGCTAGGAAGGCAGAGCCGACTCCATGGCACCCAGCGTAGCCCTTCTATATAGTCAGTTCTCAGCCAATACCAAGAAGATGCTAAGTACTGCTATTCATACCACAAATGAGGTAAATAATGAGAAATAACTGATTTAATCTAGCTGCTGGAGGAAAGTATGTTAAGGTTGTAAGATGAGAAAATTGCTTTCCCTGATCACTTTTACTATTAAAAATAGAATCCATTGTCTTTATCGCACAGATTGAATTTTAAGTCAAAATGTTCTTTGTTTTACAGTTTTAAATAAAAACTCCAAATAACTTTTTTTAATATTTCTTTATTTTTGAGAGACAGAGAGAGACAGAGCATGAGCAGGGGAGGGGCAGAGAGAGAGGGAGACACAGAATCAGAAGCAGGCTCCGGGCTCTGAGCTGTCAGCCCAGAGCCCGACGTGGGGCTCGAACTCACAAACCAGGAGATCATGACCTGAGTCGAAGTCAGACGCTTAACCGACTGAGCCACCCAGGCGCCCCAGAAAATGTTTTTTTTAAAGAGACTGCTATAAATCACATGAGTGAAGGCAAAAATGAAAAATCTGTACAATAATATACAGACCACAGTCTGGGAGAAAGGCCATCTGTATAACATTATCACTTAGCTGACACTGTCATCCAATTAATGCTATCACTCCAAAGTAGGAGCTCAAGATGGCATGGGGGTGGGAATTTTAGGCTGTGTTGGGGATTTGATTTAACAGAGCAGGACAAAGTTCAGAGGAGAAGTAGGTAAACGAAGCCTCAACTGTTAGAAATTTGTTGGTCATACCTTTGCTTTAAAGAAGTGTGCATTTGAGATGACCTGTATCCAGCCAAAAATAATATAGGAAAAGCCTTGATAGTGACACTGTTTACAAACACTAAAAATTTTAAAGATTGAAATAGATAAACCTTTGGTTTAAAAAAGCATGTTTATTTGAAAAATATAGGAACAAACTAAAGAAGGGAAAATTCATCTATAAATCTATTATTTCTGGTAACTATTGTTACCACCATGTCCTTGTGATATTTTTCAAACATATTCAGGATTACTGTGAGTTATTATAAGTAAAAAAAATACAAAAGGAAGTACGTTTGGATGTGACTTCTTCCTTTTACTATGAGTTCACAAAGTGAAGAAAGGTACTCACCAGTGTAAACCGAGAAAAATCTATAGGATCAGACATCAAAGTGAAGACAATCTTTAAAATTTTTGTAACAATCTTTAATTTTTTTAAATGTTTATTCGGTTTTTTGAGAGAGAGAGAGGGACAGAGAGAGAGAGACAGAGCGTGAGTGGGGGAGGGGCAGAGAGAGAGGGAGACACAGAATCGGAACCAGGCTCCAGGCTCTGAGTTGTCAGCACAGAGCCTGATAGGAGGCGCAAACTCACAAATTGCAAGATCATGACCTGAGCCGAAGTCGGATGGACGCTTAACCGACTGAGCCACCCAGATACCCCCAAAGTGGAGACAATCTTAAGTGCAGTGAAGGAGAATGCACTTGTTGAATGGAAGTCAGTATTATTTTCTGGTGAGATTGAATATGCTTTTATTTCAGGTTCTTTTAATGTTTTAATATTCAGCTTAAATATAACCTCCTTTGGAAAGCTCCATACCTCTCTTCTTCTCCCAGGTAGAATTCCCCTTCCTTTGCACCTTTATGTTACCCTAAACAGACTTCTTTCATAAATTTTGTGATACTTCGTTGTACTTTCTCACCCTTAATGTATCAGCTTAAATACCATTCCTCAGGGAAAATGGTCAGACACCTATGATGAGGTTAAATCTTCTGTATACTCTCCTATAGCCCCCAAGACTTCGCTTACCAGCAATTACACTGGTGTATTTATGTACATAATTATCTATTTTATATCCTTTCCCAACCAGCTTATAAACTATAAGGGGAGAAACTATGTCATTACTTTTGATGGCTTTGTTCTTTTGAACTGAACATGTAGTGCCTGTCATGTAACACACATTGAAACAATATTTGAAATGGAGAAGAGACAGGGAAGGAAGGAAGGAAGGAAGGAAGGAAGGAAGGAAGGAAGGGAGAAGGGGAGAGAGAGGGGGAGGGGGAAGGAAGAAAGGGAGGGAGGGAGGGAGGCTCTAAATGGAGCTTTCCAACAAAGAAGATAGGTTGAGTGACCTGGTGGATGGGGGAGAGCCCAGAGCAAAGGGGACAAATTCTTGCAAACCATCTCTAGCTGGAAAAAATAAGCCAACAGACGAGAAAAATAAGTGGTGAACTTATCAAAGGTATGGAATAATCCTGCGTTCCTCTCCCATTCAAAAAAAAAATGCATCATAGCTGCCTCTTGAAGTCACTTACAGTGCATACATCCCTACATCCATCCCCTGCTGACTTTGGCAGTTTTTCCCCCTACACATCTCCATCTGTCTTTGTGCAAAATGCTTAGTTTTTCCTTTCAGAATAGGTCATTCATGTTTACAAAAGCTGTCCATGCTTTTTACTTTTTAATTTTAATGTCTGGGATCTAATCTGCTTACTTGCACATCACTGAGGCTAGGTTGTGGGCAGGCCAGGCCGAACAATAGCTGTTGAGATTTTTACGCCCCACATGCAAAAAGGCGAGGCAGCCTGGGAAAGGAAGAAGTATGGATTTCATTTACCTAGAGGAAACAACACCGATCTTAGTGTTTCTTTTTGCTTGTAAAAGGGAGGATATAAAGGTGGTGAAAAATAGTTTTGCCAGTCTATCTTCAAATGGGTAATTGGGAGGCTGGTAGGAATTTTCAAACATAATATAACAAAATCAAGGAACAAAAACGTTCCTTTTCATCTGCACAGAGGCTCTGTTGAAGCTGGAAATACTTGTGGGATATTAGGAATGAAAAATGTCAGCATGCACACTGCCCAGGCTTGCCTGGTTTATGGCTCCCACCTCGTGGCCGTCGTTACTGTCCAGTAAAAGAACCTCTTTGTCCCGGGAGCATTGCTTTTCAAAGACAAGAGCCATCCCCAAGCACCCTCTCAATTTCACATATAGGTCATGGCATTCAGAGAATAATGCGAGGGATGGCCCAAGAACCAGTTCTTTCAATCTCTGGGACATGAAGTTATTTAGTACTGGTTCAGCTAAGCCTTTTTGCTCCTATGAATTTCCTTCCTGAATGGAAAGTCACTTCTCCAAGAATACCTGAGTTCTTCAGTGGCTTGAAATGCAAGGCTTGTAAACAAATAAGAAGCCAAATGGGGAAGGGGCAGGTAGGAGGGACATACAGGAGACTGGGAAAGAGAGGTATGCCATTTAAAAGCTGTAACCTAAAGCCTGTCTTAGTGGTGTGTATGTGTGTGTGGGGGTGTGGGGTGTGGGTGTGGGTGTGTGTTGTGAAATCCACAAGAGGAATGCCAATCCCATAATTCAGAGCTGAAATGATCCAGATCCTGAAATGAGCACATTTCCTGATGTTTGGGGAGGTTGAGAAACGTGGTTTATGGAGAAAGACAAGATTGACATGGGTATTCTGCCTTCTGCCAGAAATCCCCCTACATCCTCAGTCTCAAGTCAGATCCTAGAGAGGAAAGATGAGCTTCTGGCCCAGCCCTGGAATGCAGTGGTCTGTTTCTTAGAGGTAAGAGTGCTGAACTCTGGTTCTCTCAAAGCAAATCATTTTCCAGTCCAACTTAGTGGTTCACGTTTGTTAAAACTGTGGCACTGAAGGGGGACAATTGCTTCTCTTTCTGGATGTCTGCTGTGAATACCAGCCAAGCTATGTTGCTGAAGTCAGATGTAACCAGTCTTCCTGTGCATATTGTGCCTAAAACCCACTGAAAATAAGAAGAGGAGGTGACTTTTGCATGAGATCAGACATGATTGAAGTGGCTGAGGTGGCATGAACATGTGACATGTAACAGAGGATATAGTCCCTGTCAAATACAACAACTTAAAAAAAAATAAAGAGCCAATAAAGAGTGTCAGAACAAACACCCCCTAAACACAAGCACTGCACAGCACTGGGTTACGTTTTCATTCTACTACCTTAATGTCTCTGTGACTGAACTTACATGCCTTACCTTTCCAAATACAGTAAAACCTTGGTTTGCAAGCATAATTTGTTAAGGAAACATGCTTGTAATCCAAAGCACTTGTACATCAAAGTGAATTTCAAGAACCATTGGCTCAGATGTGATCATGTGACATTGGGAGTCACGTACTACTCTACTGCAAGACATCACTCATTCATCAAGTTAAAATTTATTAGAAATGTTTGTGCATCTTGCTTCCGGAACACTCACTGAACAAGTTACTCGCAATCCAAGGATTTACTGCATTCCAATCTGGGCACTGTGTCTTCACAGCTTGCTCTAACAAGCCGTAATAAAACTTGCCATTTTCTTGTACTTTATTTTCCTTTACTTATTTCATTACGATCACTCTTGAAACTACAATGTACTTTCATGTGTGTAGGCAAAGGATATAGATGTTGAAATAACTTAAGTCACCTTTTTTACCTCTTGCCCTAACTTTGAAAACAATTCATTCATTCATGCATACATGAATGCATGCATTGATTGACTGATGGACAGATATCGTTTTGTGAAGGAAGTGTGACTTATGTGTTTCTCAAGGTCAGGTGTTATACACCTGGGAAGTGGGGGAAACATAGGGTTATGTTAAAATGAAAACAATATTAAATGGATCCCGTCTTCTGACTGGAGGAGAGAACTAGATTGGTAGATCTAAGATAATGTAAGACATTCTGGGTTTAGGCGAATAGCCCTGCTCTCTCTCATACCGATGAATTTCCCAAGTAGAAGCTTGGGTAGATCCACTGAGGATGTAAGAAAGCAGATCACAGTTGGAGAAATGACACTATTCTTACTTTTCTTAGACCCACAGGCAGAGAGAGGGTGGTGTTTTGCTCTCAGAAATATTCTCCTTCAAAGCACTAAAGAGTATTAACTGCACGTGTCTTGTCTGTGATTGGAAGTTCTTCCATTCCTTGGAAGAAGTATGTAGAAGCCACTTTTAGGCAACAGCCTGGAACAATGAAAACTTGAGCAGGGCAAAAGGACCCACAGTGGCTACTGTGCTAACACAAACAGGGTCACTAAGCAAACCACCTCGAAATAGCCATAGGTCCTAACTGACCAACGGGCTACTTAAAATCAGGCACAGTTCCTAAGGTTAACAAAAAGTGAAAATTACATACATTCCCATACTTCCTCACTCCACACTATAACTGTAGCTCCTCACCACTGCCTCATGGCAGAGAGTCTCTCTTTTGCTGTCCTGGTGCTGTTCCCAAATTTATATCTTTGTTCTGCCTTGGGTGAATTCTTTCACTGCCTATGCAGCCAGCCCCAATCCAATCAGAACAAGCCACAAAGTAGACACGTCCATGTAAAATGAACAGCACACTGCATGGTCAATATGCATAGGTTTGAATCTTCCCATTACTAATCAGTAAGTTTTCCATATCTCATTGCCTTCTGACCTCACAGGCTATTTCTTTCCAGATACTGTCTCACTTCTCCCTCTTCTCTTGACTCTTTTCCTTCTAAACCCAAACCATCTTCTTAGATAGGCTTTCTTTTTTCTTTCTCAGCTCTTCATTTTCACCAGTGACCCCCTGGGCAGTACCTCTCCTGGCTCAGTCTGATCCATGATCTCTTCTCTTTGACCCTGTAATAATTCCATCCATATTCTTGATTTACAAGTGGCACCCAGAAAGTAAAAATCTGGGTAAAGGTAGACCAAAATATGCTCAGTATTTATAAATTTCTAAATTACTTGAAGATGAATAATAAAGACAGTACTCTTTTATATGCAACAAATATTGTTTCACTACCATGTTCCAGGTATTATGCAAGGTCCTAGGGAAATAATATGGGACTGGTAGATACAGTTCCAATCGATGGGAAGCTTAAAGACTAATGTGTTTGATCACTAGCATTATCTGGTTACTAGCAACACTTCCCTTTTTTTTTTTTTTTACTAGCAACACTTTATTTTATTTTTATTTGTTATTATTATTAATCTTTTTTAAGTAGGCTTCATGCCCAGTGCAGAGCCCAATGCGGGGCTTGAACTCACAACAGACTGAGATCAAGGCCGGAGCTGAGATCAAGAGTGGGAAACGTAACTGACTGAGGCACCCAGGAGCCCCACTCCTAACACTTTTAAAAGGTTTTTTGAAAAGGCCTTTACCAAGGATTGCTGCTATGTGAATGACAAGTTTAATAGTATAAAACTTACGGTAGCTTTTATTTCTTCTAGTCATTGTAGAACAATATTGTAAAACTCTTGAAAGTCTTTAGAATCTCAAACCAACACATGACTTTCTCCTTCCCTCGGCCTATCAATGACTTACATTAAAATGCTCTTAAAATGCCTAACGAAAATGTTTCTATTTACAGATAGTTTAGTAAAGTTTAATTTTAACCAAATCTAATTTTGTAAACCAAATTGAACTCTAGTTATTTTGGGCTAATAAATATATTTCTAACATCACAGCACAGCTATATTATTTACTAAACTAGCACACACACAAAAATAGAAACCTACCTAGATTTACTCTGTAAATTATTCTTTTTTTTTTTTTACTTTGGATAATTTGTTGAAAAGAAACAAATGAAGGGGTGCCTGAGTGCCTCAGTTGGTTAAGCGGCCGACTTCAGCTCAGGTCATGAACTCACCGCCCATGAGTTCAAGCCCCGCATCCGGCTCTGTGCTGACAGCTCAGAGCCTGAGACCTGCTTCGGATTCTGTGTCTCCCTCTCTCTGCCTTTCCCCTCCTCGTACTCTGTCTCTCTCTCTCAAAAATAAATAAACATTAAAAAAAAAAGAGTCCTTTGAAAAGAAACAAATGAACAAAACATAGGTTATGAGATGTTAAATGTTTAATTCCTTAACTTTAGAGGTATTCTCCAATTTTGAAAAATCTATAGTTATCATGCAGGTTTAATGGGATTAGCCTAAGATTTCTTAGGTATTCTCAGTAAACCTCTATTTTTCTGTTAGCAAAAGGTATGGGACACCCTGGTGTTAATTTGATTTTTTTTTTTTATTGCTTTATCTCAAGCATGGAACAGGGAGCCATGCATGCCATTCATGTAGTAGACATATAGCAGGTGCTTAGCTCCCTCGTGCATCTTCCGGTTAAAATCAAAATTGGTCATGTTATACTTGCATATATCACAATACCATATTAAACAAATTTCATTATTATTGATACTTAAAATTTTTTTCTTTGATTTACTTTATTTTCTTTTTACCTCTGCTGCTATTTTTATTCTGAAAATGCCACTGATGAGCATTACAAGGAACCCTGTTTCATTGGCCTGGAATAAAAAATTGGAATGGGGGCATAGTTAGAGGACAAGGAGGACAAAGAAATCATTAAAAAGATAGGTATTCAGTCACCTCCACATCCATCTCCTCTGGGTCCTGTAGGAGAAAATGACAGCTTTCCTTTGACATGGGTGAATACATTAATCTCTGCCCCTGCCCCTCTTTGGAGCTTCAGTTATAGACTGGATTTTCTATTCTTTGACCTCTTCCAAACTTTCTTTTTATATTCCTACTTTGGCTCCTCTGTTCCTTCCTAAATTTCACCCTGGAGGGGTGCCTTGGTGGCTCTGTTGGTTAAGTGTCCAACTTTGGCTCAGGTCATGATCTCACTGCTTGTGGGTTTGAGCCCCACATCGGGCTCTGTGCTGACAACTCAGAGCCTGGAACCTGCTTCAGATTCTGTGTCTCCCTCTCTCTCTGTCTCTGCCCTGCTCACGTACTCTCTCTCTCTCAAATATAAATAAATATTTAAAAAAATTTAAATTTCACCCTGGAATTTGTTTCCCATTACACTGAAATATCTTCTGACTCAATGCGATTTTATAGCAATGCTAAAAGGTCAGTCATGTTCGTTCTAGAATTTGATGCTCAGTAACTATAAAATCCAATTTATCTCTCAAGAATTACGGTTCCTTAGGAAAAATCAAATTATGCCTCTGTAGTTCCTCACTTCCATATTTTTTTGGAAGGAATACGTCCTATAGGAGAGATGAAAGAGGAAGACTGAATTTAAATTTCGTTCTGCCTGGAGTTAACTGGACAAAGGTTAGGTAAGTTACCTAACAGTTTCTTGCATAATTTTCTCATTAATGCTGGGGGTTTTTTTGTCTCCTAAATTAAGATTATAAGGATTTAAGGTAGTATATGGCAGTGGTATTTAAAATGTGGTCGGGGGCACCTGGGTGCCTCAGTCAGTTAAGCATCTGACTCTTGATTTTGGCTCAGGTCATGATTTCACAGTTCATGAGTTCGAGCCCCTCATCATCAGGTTCTGCACTGATGGCATGGAGACTGCTTGGGATTCTGTCTCTCCCTCTCTCTCTGCCGCTCCCCCTGCTCCCACTCTGCCTTTCAAAATAAATAAATAAGCCTTAAAATATGGTTTTGGCATGCATATGTACCTTTAAGACACTTTCAGGAGATCCTCAAGAACAAAATCAGTTTTATAGCATTTTTAAGACATGATTTCTCTTCTAACCCTCTCATTGTCTTATAAGTATACTCAGTACAAATACTTCCTTAACTGGTTTTAGATTACACATTGCAATTAACTGTGAGGGAAATAAAACCTATAGAATTTTGATGTAGTATCAAAGAAGAACATCCACAATTATCTACATGGGCTATGAAAATTCTCTTCCCTTTTCCACTATATATCTGTGTGGGACCAGATTCTTTTCACACCCTTTAGCCAAAAGCAACACATTGTAGAAGCAGATATGAGAATCCAGCTCTCCTCTCTTAAACCATGATTAAAGAAATTTGGAAAAATGTAAAAGTGCTACCCTTTTCACTGAACCTTTTTTTTGTTGTTGCTTATTTTGGAAAGCACATTAATTATTAATTACAACAGATTATGTTCACATATAATGGATTTATTGTTATTTAAAATAAATTAATAAATAATATTCTTTAAAATCTCTTCAAATTTTTGAATACAGTAAATATCAGTAAGTATAACGCACACAAACATAAGATCTTCAGGATCTACAATTTTTTTTTAAAAATGTAAGAGTCCTGAACAAAAACTTTTGAGAACTACTGATATAGGGAATGATGACATATAATTTATATCATACCCACAGACTTATTAAACAACTATGGAAAATCTGAGCTCATATTTTGCCTTGAAAAGCAAGAGGAAAGTTATTTTCCTTTCTCCCTTCCTCTATTTCTTTGCTTCTTTCTTTCTTTTTCTTTCTTTTTTTCTTTCTAAATCTTTATTTCTAAATCTTTCTAATGTCTTTATTATCAAATATCTTTTTATTTTTTCTAATATCTTCTCTAGTATCAGCTATCTTAAGAAAGTGTGCAAATGTGAACAAACATAATAAGAATTTGCTTTATTTAGATCTTTATGGTTAAAAAATCCAGTATAAGAATCCATATTTAATGACAATAGGACACTCATTTATATTTAGGAAGAAATCGGAGACAAATCAGGACACTATATATTTACCAATCTGATATATGGTATGTGATAGTAATGAGATGAAGTTGCAAAACATCTGGAGGAGGGGAGAAACGACTTACCATGGGAGGGAAAACCTCATCTGGCCAATTTGCTGGGTGGAATGACATAAAAGGCAAAAGCTTAAGGCACATTCTGTTTGCTTCTGCTGCGAGTGCTAACCAAGTTCTGAAATAACACCGCACATTGGCAGAAGCAGAGCTCAGGAAAGAGGGCCTCAGGGCCTCAGAGGAGGGAGATTTAAAAGTATTGGAATTACAGTAGAGGACACACCAAGGACTGTAAAGGCAGTCACTAAAGCTTGCTGAGAAGTCCTGTTTGTTACAGAAACTCAGTGAAATGTAGTGAGGAATCTACTGACATTCAGAAATCATGAATATATTCTAGTTTCACTTACACATAAACACATCTGAAAATTCCTCCATCGTTACGGTTCATTTATTTAATTACTTATTTATTTAGGATTTACTTGTGCTTTCTCCCTCTAAATAGATACAGTGAACCTGGTAAGTTAAATATAGTGCAAAATAAAAAATAAAACAGGAACTCCTCCATGTCAAGGGCACAGAAGTTACCAGGATTCTATGACTCAGGTCATTTGTCTATGTATTACAATATTGGCAACAGTTAACTCTGGGCCAATGAATATATGTGTCAGGTACTTTACATGATTTGTCCCATTTTGTTGTCAATGCTGACTTAAGCATCACATTCAATCATTCTCATTTCACAGAGGAGGAAACTGAAGAAGAGAGAGCTCTTACAGCACGTTCAAGTTTGCACAGCTAGTGAATGGTGGTCTTGAGCTCTTAGTCACTATAGGACGCTGCTCCTAATGATCATGTATCTGTAGGAGCAGCTGGGATGCAGGAGCAGGTGATACCAGGGTCCTGACCTCATGGAGCTTACACTCTCCCATGCTAGCCAATTAACCAAATAACCAATTCAATGCAGACTGTTATCTGTCTCATACTCAAATTATAAATAAAAGAGAGTAAATAACTCTTTTCTAAAAATTTTCTTAAATGTTTTTTAGTTTTGAGAGAGAGAGAGAGAGAGGGAGAAAGCATGTGCAGGGGAGGGTCAGAGAGAGAGGGAGACACGGAATTCGAAACAGGCTCTAGGCTCTGAGCTGTCAGCACAGTCTGACACGAGGCTAGAACTCATCAACGGTGAGATCATGACCTGAGCTGAAGTCGGACGCTTAACCGACTGAGCCACCCAGGCGCCCCTAAATAACTCTTTACAGCAGTCTCTGTGTAGGTCTAGTATCCAACATCAATACCGACTAGATGACAAGGCTGTTGGAGAGTATTCCCAGAAAGAGACATCTGAATGAATCAGTACCATTTCTACAGAGAGGAAATGAGAGAAACCACTTCATTTGGACGCTAGGTAGTATAATAAAAAATGCACATCACTGCTATGAATGACCGAAAGTAGTATTCACTGAGTCCTTACTCCATGTCTAGTGGTGTGCTAAACAGTTCATTTGTGTTTTCTCATCTGACACTCAAGATGAGATAGACAAATCCTATCATCACTCTTCCTTGCAACTCGTGCGATTTATCACAGCCAATAATTGTTTACAGCCTAGGCTATCTGAATCTGGCATCCATGTCCTTAGCCTCAGTGGTACACATTCTTTTAAGAACGCCATTTCTTCCTCTGGTCTCCTTCGCCCCTATCTCCCCCCAGCCCTCAACTCCCAGATCTCGCCATCAGATCAATACAATCTCCAGGCACGCTCACCCGGGAGGCACCCGTTCCCTCTCCTGTTCGCTGTACTTGATTCACACATGGTAGTTGTACTTCATCTTGGCTCCCTGCAACCCTCCAACTACAGGAGCTAGAATGGAAGCAAAGATAAGGGAGTCCTGGTGGCAGCAGGAGCAGTGCTATTTGTAACCAGAAGCCAAACGAGCCACTTTAGCTTTGAAGGCACAAGAAAGCCTTCATTTAGATAGTAGGCAAAAAAGATCAAAGCTGAGAAGGACAAACATGTCTGTTGTCTGCGGCAGGCAGGCAGCAAGTTACCAGAAGGGAGCCCCACATCCTTTACTGCAAAGCAGATGCAGTACATCTGAGAGGTTACCATAAACCAAATAAATACTGCAGCGGAACCTTCCCTTGAAGTCTCTTGGAAACAAAAGCATGGGGCTTTCACCTGGAACAGACCGGGGCTTGCTCTCCCTGCAGCTGGCGCATGGCCTTCGGCCCCATACTGCTTATAATGTCTTAGATGAATGCCGAACATCTACTCATAAAATCACCAAAAAGCACAAAACCATTTTATATATGTCTGAGAGAACCAACGCATGATTTTATTTGAAGTATTCTCTGGGAAGTGACATACGACGACTTCTTTGCAAACCGCAAAGGTTTCAGGTTGACAGTGGACAATTCAGAGAAACGCTGGCCCTCCTGAAGCACAGCTATGGTTCTCATAAATGAACACAGGAAAAGAGAGTACTTTTTACTCTTTCCCTCCTATTGAAGAGGGAAACGTAAATGCATTGGGCATCAACTCTATGGCAGATACTATTTTAGATTTTTTTTAAAATTTCAATCCCAGTATAGTTAACATACAGTGTTATATTCGTTTTGGGTATATCATATAGTGATTCAATAATTCTATACATTATTCAGTGCTCATCACGATAAGTGTACTCAATCTCCTTTACCTCTTTCATTCATCTCCCCCACCAGCCCCCCACTCCCCTCTGGTAACCATCAGTCATATACATGATTGTATCTGATTGCTATCATAATCCTGTAAATTTGGAATTAATATAGATGGAATATATAGATGGAAGAACATACTGAGTTTTTCCTTAAGGTCATATATAGTAAATAGTAGAACTGGGGTATGAACTCCTTCCTTCAAAAACACTAGATTTTATTTTCAAAGTTACTTTGTAATGAATTCTACCAACTAGGAAACTGAAACTCCAGTTGGGGAAATTTATGAAAATGACACAAAGGCAATTAACTTTGGGAATAAAATATTTTATCTGCTAATTTGAAGGAAAAAGACAGATTTAAGATCTTTTCTTCTTTTTGAGAGAAAGAGGGTGCAAGTGAGCAAGAGGCAGAGAGAGAGGGGAAGAAAGAGAGAGAGAGAATCTCATGAAAGGTGGGGGGAGGGGAGAGGGAGAGACAGACAGAGAGAGAGAAGCAAGGCTCAGCCGGGGCTCTTGTTCACCCAAAGTGGGACTCGTGCTCATCTGAAGCGGGGCTCGAGCTCACGCCATGCAGGACTCGAACTCACCGACCATGAGATCATGATCTGAGCTGAAGTCAGATGCTTAACTGACTGAGCCACCCAGGTGCCCTAAGATCT
The DNA here is from genome assembly GCF_016509475.1 of Prionailurus bengalensis. NCBI lineage: Eukaryota > Metazoa > Chordata > Mammalia > Carnivora > Felidae > Prionailurus > Prionailurus bengalensis. Next base: position 65,106,171 of record NC_057353.1, on the reverse strand, counting down.
TAATTAGGGATTTGTAACGAATACAGCACATTGAACAAAAGGACTTTAATCCTCAACTTCATTTTTAAACACAATTTTGAGTGCACACCAGCTAAACCAACTCATCCTGACTTGTCCAGGAGGTCCCAAGTAGACCTTTTGTTTTGTGCTCGATTTTCATGGTAAGTAGGAATAGTCTAATTGCTAGAGCTATAGCTCTAATCACTACAAGCAACAGAAACTAATGAAATGAAACCCAGTGGCAATCAGAGCTACTAAGGTAGTTACGTAGTGCAGTGGAGGTGATGTAAATGGCCATGTGAAGGACGAATAGATGTTAGTCAGATATAAAGGGGGTTGGGGTGGGAAAGATTCCAGGCAGAGGGAGGAGCATGTTCAAAGACAGGATGACAGGAGGGAAGGGACCTGGGTAAGTAGGAGCAATTAGGAAAAGTAAGGATTACTGAGGACAGAGCGAGGAAGAACAAAGTGCAGGGGTTTTATCCCAAGAATAAAGAGAAACCTTTATAGGGATTGGGAAGAGTGAAGGGAAGGAGTGGAGGTTAGGGCAGACATACTCCCACTCCTACAGTGAAAAGATCACTGTACTAGGAACAGAGCGGAAGCTAGAGAACATCCAGCAGGTGACGCTGTAAACCAGAGGAGAGGTGATGAGTGGCTGGGGGTTAGAGGTTGAAAAAAGAGGGTGATTATGTACATTTCTAGATAGAAAAATTGACTAGCCTTGGCAATAAATTTGACTTGAGGTGAAGTAGAGAAAATGTCAAAGACGATGCCTCTTCTTCTGGCTCCTGCAAACGGATGGATGGTAGAAACCTATGTAAAGTTTAGTTTTAATGCTTCATAGTTTCTGTTAGTGTTGTCATAGAGATGTTCTGTTGGCAATAATACCCGACAATGAGTGGATCTTTCCCCTGACAGAGGATCTCTGGTCCCCTGTTGCCACTTGTTGATGTCCCTTGATGGTGAAGAGATGGCCTAGGAAGTAGAAAGAGCTTACATGCTCAAATATCACATCACATGTGGATGATGATAAGTGTAAGGGATAATTAATTTCAAAGTCTCCTCAAACTGAAGATGAGTCAAGAGGCGGAGCCACATGAATTAAATTCTTTTAGAACTAATTCATTTTAACCCACCTTCACGACTTTATGAGTGATAGGAAATTATTCAAGAACAGGTTTTTTATAACATTACATTTCATAACACTTTTCGCAAGAAACAACAAAATGATTCTGGAAATCTCCTTGCTCATTAGATTCTGTTACAATGAGTAAAATTATCATCGTCATACAGTTTCTAAGTGTATTTGAGTATGGCCACCCTCTAGATTTTTCTCTCATCAAGAGTATTACTGTGAAAAAATTCAAAGCTATGTAGGGAACAGACCGGTGGTGGCCAGGGGGAGTGGGGGATGGGCAAAACAATAAAGGGATTTAAGAGGTACAAACTTCCAGTGACAAAGTGAATAAATCACAGGGATAAAAAGTACAGCATAGGGAATACAGTCCATAATATTGTAATAACATTGCATGGTGACAGATAACTACACTTGCCGTGATGAGCATATTGTGTGATGTACAGAATTCTCTATTCACAATGTTGCACACCTGAAACTAATATAACATTGTATGTCAACTATATTCCAATAATAAAATTTTCTTCAATTAAAAGCTACTTTAAAATTACTTTTGCCTCATCCCATGGTCAGACTGTCTGAAACACTTAGCTTATAATAATATCAAATAAAAATAATAAGTAATTATGCATGAATAATATACCCTAATATGTAATTATATATAGCATATTATATGTACATTGTACACGAATATAATATAATAAAATACATAATCATATATATTAAAACAATACACATATTAATGTTTATTAATATATAATACATAGTACATAATATGTTGTATATATTATGTAACAGAATATATAATTTTATATTATGCTTATATTAAAGTAATAAGTCATATGTATATACCATACTTTAGAGTTTGCAAAATCATTTCACGTATGTTTTCTCACTGAATCTTCACAGTAGTACAAATATTACTGTGCTTCTAACAGAAAAGAGGAAATTGTGGCTGGGATTAGGTGGTCATAGTGAGTTTGAGAGTACAGGGTGGGTGATGTAATAATTTCTGTAATTTCTATAATCATCATATATTTCTATTTCTATTATATATATAATTTCTATGTCTATAATCATCATATATGATACAGAATACATCACCTATGATATACTACCTAATATACAGTCCCATATATTTTCTCACTGAGTCTGCCTTAGTATGGAAGTATCAATCACTGTGCCCTTCTAAAGAGAAGAAAATGAGGTGATTTAATAATGTGCCCCAGTTCACTCAGCTAAATTACTGGGCAGATTTAGGACTGAACCAGCTTTTTAGAAACACAATTCTAGTATTCTTTCCACCACATCACAGCTGCCTTACATAATTGGCTGACTTTTGCTGTACAGTTTTTAACCAGCTCCTCAATGGCAGAATCACTTATAGGAATATGCATGACATTATCTGATTAAAAATGACTCAACTAATGACATCCAGAAGCAATCAAGAAAACCGAATGTGGCTCGCATGTCAGGTTCTGAATGGGAATATTCAGAAGTGCGGTAAGCATTTGTGGGGGACATGTCCTTGGCAAGAGCCAGACTCTCAGGGCTGAACTGCATCGTGTGCAAGGGGTTTTCGTCATTCTTTCCCTTTCGAATAATGTGAGGAGCAGCCTCGCACTCCAGGCTCACACAACCAGGGTATCTTTGCAGATGGGAAGTGAGGGAGCCAGTGTCCTGAAGTGACCATGAGGCACGGTATACTGTCCTTCCAAAGCAAGGGTCATTAAGGCTCTAATGACCTCCCAGGAGCCCACCCACCCAGAAGAACAAAGAGTCTTCTAGGTTCCCGGGACAGATGAGAGCCCAGGCATGGTGTGTGTGCAGGGGCTCCTGGGGGGTGGGGGTGGGGGCTGACATCATTTTCTGACTTCATGGTTTAAGCACAGTTAACCCCAAGAAAGCTAAGAGGTAAGTCAAAACATGGAGGGAATTCACAGGCAGTGCGGGGAGGGGAAATACAAAAATTAGCCCTGCTGCTGCTTCCCCCACTGTAAGTGCTCGCTCCTCACAGTACCAAAAAGAAAGAAACCAAAAAACACATACTCACACACATATACATATATATGCATAAATGTTTATTTGTATGTTTTCCATGTATTTTCCTGACCTCTGAGAATGCAGATGATGCATTTCTTTGGAAAAAGAACTATAATCTAAAGAACTTTCACTGATGGCAGAGATTAACCTTCTAAACGTTTTTTTTGGGGGGGAGATGCAGTAAAAATTATCCGTAAAAAAGAGTAATTACATCTAATTATGACCCTGCCTCTAGTTCTGCCGACTTCAATCTATCTTCTCCTCCAGTGCGGGTACACACACACACACACACACACACACACACACACGTATGCACGCACATGTACATGAACGTACATACACCTGCACACATGAGCACATGCACACACTTTAGTTTTATTTAGGTCAAAAAGAGGAGGGGAGTCATTCTAATCTGCCTGCCTAATTTGTATCTGCATTGGATTTATGTGATCTCATTTATTGCTTCACTAAGTTTGAGAGGACAGGCTTCCTAGCTACATTTTACAGATGAGGAGGTTGGTTCTGAGGCAGATTAGGGACCTGCTCATGGTTTCATACGAACAGATGTTTGTCTGGCTCCAAAGCCATTGCACACGCTGCTGTTTCTCATGAAACAGCTAAGGCCCGACATTTCTCCATGGTACAAAAAGGAGGGCAGAGAATGCCTCACTTTAAAAAACTTGTTTTGAACCACAATACAGTTTTCCTTATTTCCCCCGTTTGTTTTTCCTGTCTCGTAAGAATACAGATAATGCATGTCTTTGGAAAATGGACTACGACCCAGAGAATGTTCACTGATGGGAAATAGCAAAGATTAACTTTTAAAAAAGGTTATTGAAAAGATTGAGTAAAAAAATTCTATAAGAAAGAGACATCGTGGGGAGCCTGGGTGACTCAGTCGGTTTAAGCATCCGACTTTTGCTCATCATGATCTCGTGGTTTGCCAGTTTGAGCCCCACATGGGGGCTCTGTGCTGACAGCTCAGAGCCTGGAGGAAGCCTGCTTCGGATTCTGTGTCTCCCTCTCTTTCTGCCCCTCCCCTGCTCATGTTCTGTCTCTCTCTCTCCTTCAAAAATAAATAAATATTAAAAAACTTAAAGAAGAAAGAAAGAAAGAAAGAAAGAAAGAAAGAAAGAAAGAAAGAAGAAAGAGACATGGCATTAACTGTGGCCCCTCCTTTGGTCCTGCCTGACTCCATCCTGGAGTTTTGGAGGCACTGAGATGTGCAGTTTCAGCATCACCTGGGAACCTGTTACAAGTATAGATCATGGGTCCCCCCTAACCATGCTATATAAGAAACCCTGGAGGTGGGGTTCAGCAATCTATGTTTTAACCAGCCCTCTGGGTGATTGAGATGGCCACTGAGGTTTGAGAAGAATTGTAGTACTCAATTGTTCGAGTGATCTTTCTAAAATATATATCTATACTACCTCCCTGCTCAAAGTTTGTGTTTGGCTATCTAGCGCTTATAGAAAATTGTAAGCTCTTTAAGTGGCTTATCTTCTTTTCTATACACAAAACCCTCACGATAACCTCTTTGTGATTACAGAGCTACTTACAGGTCCTATGTCAATAGAAAGTCTAATCCTGTTTGGAATGCCATTCACTCTTGGATCTGTCAGCTAGAAAATTGTTCTGAACTTACATTGGAACATAAGCATTACTACCTCTATGAAGATTGCTCTGAATTCACTAAGCAAACAGTGCTACTAAGTGGCCTTGTTCCATATTTCCATCATATTCTTATTATTTTGGTAATTTTGCACATCCTCCTCCTCATTACTTGAGCTTTTTGAGGGGAGAGAGTATGCTTCATACATCATTATGTCACCAGAGCCTTGCACTCTCCTTAGTACATAGTAGGTGACCAACAAATAGTTGCTGCGTAAAGCATTTGATAACTGAGCCAAAGCCAAATACAACACACTAAAAATTCTACAGGGCATTTATGGTAGTGGTGACACGAAGTGGCATCTAATACAATTATTGAAGGCTTTATTGCCATCAAGTATTATGGATCCTCTGTTTTCTTTAACATTCCCCATTCGTTTCTATTCCTACTTAAACAAACAAAAACACCTCCCCTTTTTAATAATATCTTGCGTTTGTTATTCACAGACAAAGGATTTGGTGACACCCATATAGAGAGCTTATTTCTCTGAAACTCACATATTTTCCCAAATATCAAATCTCTATTTTTTACGCCCCCAAGACCTGCCCCACATGATGTTCTGTTTTCTTGTAATTTACCACCAAAGCGGAATCTTGAGGCAATTTACATGAGGAAAAGGGAGGCAGGTACTGCCTGGATCAGAGCTTCCTTTATCAGCTTTGAGTTTTAAACTCTCTACACTCTAAGCTACATGAGAAGAGTAACTTCATTTTTTTGTTTACTTCTCTGTCTTAGCAGAAGAGTGCTTAGCACATAGTATGTATCTAATAAATACTTACTAAATGAATAAGTGAATAAATGTGGTACTCTTGATCTGTTTAGCATGACAAAAGTAATAATTACTGGGCGTTGTTGAACAAGGAAGGATTTTCTAATACTTCAAATTTCTTTTGAATCTAGCAAAAGGCAGGCTCACTCACCACATTACAGTGCTAGGTATAGGCAGAAGTAGATTCTGAAAAATAGGAAATGGAGAGCCCAAAGCCCACTCTTTCTAATCCAAATAAATGGTGTCAAGTAGGAGAGGAAGAGAACAGAGGGCTTCAGGTGATGAGAAGTGACTCCCAAGCTCCCTTGTGCAGGCCAAAATCTGAGAAAGGCAAAGCAGTCGGCGGTGGGGAGAAGAGCTTTAGCTCAGCCTGTTTTTGGACATTGGAAACCCAGCTCCTGGAACGCTATTCTCTCCCAACCTGGAGTGGTGCACCAGGTAGGATGATTCACTGTGATTACATAAGGGGAGAATCTGAGCTTAAATATGTACAGGCACTCACCAGGGTTGGCCGATTTAGCAAATAAAAATACAGGGCACTGGGTTGCAGTGACTTTTGCATCAATGAATGAATTTTTGCCTGTTAGTTTTGTTTGGGTTTGTTTGTTTGTTTTTGTATGAATGTCCTGTGCAATACTTGGGGGCAGGCTTGCACTAAAAAAGTTTAAATTCATGTTCTACATGGCATTCAGTGTCTTAAATGGCAACTCTGTGGCTGCCATGTTTTTATGTATTCAGGGATTCCCTTGGGCTCATGAGGACATGTAAAGGACATGTAACAGCTCTCTGAGGATCTTGCCAGACCATGTCACAGCATACTGAAAGCCAAGGTGTGGCCAAGTTTCTAGGGAAGATTGATAAGTCCTGATCAAGGCAGAGAAGAAAAGACCCCAAGTTATGGCAGCCTCATTAGAAGAGAGAGACAGACTCCCTAGGAATGGCACCAGTTGCCCCTTGGTAGTGTCATCTGGCAGGACCAATAAAAACCCAAGAATCCAAAGAACTTGTGGTTGGATGGAAGTGTGCCCCTCAGATCTCAGCTCAACATAGAATTCTCTCGTTAGTTGTAGAGCGGGCAGTCAGCTGACAGTTTCCTTGGGACTTCAGAATCACTTGCCCTTTGAGACAAGAGCACTTTCTTCTGGGTAGCTCCTTGTAATGACCAAATGTAGCAGAGGTACCCGGGCCTGGCCATTTCTGCCCAGCATAAGACCCTCCAACAGTGAACTCTCCTCGAGAGTTTGCCGTTGGATTGGCAGGGACTCTGCCGTATCCACATGCAGTCTTCCCACCCAGTCCTGCTTCCTCTCCTCTTACCTTTCACAGGTACCACATCTGCAGCCTGAAGGCTTGCCCTGTTCAGTCTTGTTTCCTCCTTCTTTTGGTTTCCACAGGCTTTGTCTCCAAATAAACCCCTCGAACTCCTGTTATTTCAGCATCTGCCTCCCAAAGGTTCCAACTAACACAACCGTGTTAAATAAGGTGTAAATTACCCTCCCTTCCATAATCTCAGCTGTTTTCTTGAAGAGAAAGAGAGAAAGCACCAGAACTCTGATATATTGTGTATTACCTAAGCCACCCTAGCAGAAAAATAGTTTACATTTTTAAATCACAGTGAGAATACCCAGCTGCAATAAATCCACCTGGAATAAATTTATCTCTCCAAGTCATCTACTTACTAAGATGTGCGTTCACAAACTAGCTATAGAGAAATAAAGAAGTCACTTTTTCTTTGCATGTTTGATTGCAACATGGAAGAATTTACAACCCTGCCCATCTACTTCCGGTGGAATCAGACTTTTCTGATTAATGACATAGGAAAACAGAGATTAGGGAGCGGTGGAAGAAGGAGATGGGTTACAGGGAGGAAAGAGAGGTGAGCTTCACAAACATTTGAAATTTCAATGTCAGTCTGTCAGGGGAGGATGTGTTTGAGTTTCGCCCTCTGACCCTTCATTAACTTCAATGCTAGCTTCCTATCTTGGGAAAACACTGGCCAGGTTAATTTCACGATCTCAGCCTTTACTTTGTTCTGGGCAAATGACCAAAAGTTATTTCCTAGCAAGTACCTGAAAAGTGGGAGAAGGGGATGAACTTCCTGCCGGCCCTTGTGGTGTGAAGGCTTATCTTCCTCATTTACTAAATCTCACAGAAGCATAATGCCCTTCCAGGAACACTCTGCCGGAGCCAGGTTTCTATGCTCTCAGAAAGTATTAGGTTGCATCCCTCCCAGAACGAACGGGATTTATTGGAGAAAAATATACCAAAAATACTTTAGAACCTGAGTTCTTTAGCTTGCGTTTCAGAGGAATTCGTGAGTTCAGTCTAACCCGTCTTTGTTCCCAAAGGCTCTTAGAGTAATTTCCTGCCTATATTAAGTCCTGTCTAAATCTCAAGCATATGATAGAACTGCTTCAATACTCATATCTTCCTTGGTCACAACTGTCACAGATTTATCTCTCTCTTTGAATTATTACTGTATTTATTTTCTTATCTTTTTTTTCATTCACTATATACTTCCTCATAGTTTACAAGTAGTTTTTTCTATATAAATATCTGGTCTCACCAATTAAATATTAAAGTTGTTAAGTAAAAAGATCATATTTTTTTTTTCTGTAGTAAACAGTATCTATTAAATGCTTCAAAAGTAGTTGTCAGGTAATTCTTTAAGTTTGCTTGGAACCAAAACAAGTTATTTCAGGAATATCACAGGCACAAATGATTAAATCAGGGTCAAATAATGGCATTTGAGGGGGTATATAAATATTTTCCCATTATGCTTTTATTCTTTGAATTAAAGAAGTTTAAAGCCATGAGAGACGATGGTAAATGAACTTGAGCCAACTTGGTTATGAAGAGCTACTTTGTCTCTGCTAGTGACCAACAATGAGGTTTGAATTGAGTCAGAAATATCTACTCCACCTACAGCCTTGCTGTTAGTTATAATGAAATGAGGTCTCAGTCTAAATTCTGCCATAAATACAAACAAAACACACACAAAACAATGCTTAGAAAGCCAAAACAAAACTATTTACGCAACCTGTTCATTGGTTTGAGGAAGTCTTAACTCACTATCCTTTTATTTTTTTTATTTATTTATTTTTTTTTAAATTTTTTTTTCAACGTTTATTTATTTTGGGGACAGAGAGAGACAGAGCATGAACGGGGGAGGGGCAGAGAGAGAGGGAGACACAGAATCGGAAACAGGCTCCAGGCTCTGAGCCATCAGCCCAGAGCCCGACGCGGGGCTCGAACTCACCGACCGCGAGATCGTGACCTGGCTGAAGTCGGACGCTTAACCGACTGCGCCACCCAGGCGCCCCTCTCACTATCCTTTTAAATACTGTTTTCACAAATTGCAAGAAAAATTCACTTGAGGAAGACAGAGCAATATTCTAGAAGCAGACATAACAACATTCCAGAGCCAGGATTGTCACCATTACAGCTGAATCAAACAACCAGAATCCTCCAGAATCCAAGGCTGGACACAGTAATCTTTGGGGATTTAGATTAGGACATCTTTTCCAAGGGTGTAGGCTACAAACCCTCCTTGAGTTCTTTTTGTTCATGCATGTGTGGGAAGTATCTCCTAAATATTTTAGCCAATACACACACATTGAATATTTACATTTCCATAATAAGGACTAATTTTTAACATTAATCATTCTTGTCAACAATCTGCTATTTTCACCAATAAATGAGCCATTTCTGACATCCAGTATATTAATTATCAAAGTGGCAGTGATTGATCCAAATACAAGTAGCTAAACAAAGTCATCACTTCTGGAGGATAAACTTCCTGAGATCCAAATCCAGTTCTAGACTTTTCATCCCCAACCAGCACATTCATTGATGATCTCTGGATTAGGCATTCTTGATTAGGTACTAAAAGCATATGCGTTACAGGCTAAACTAAATGATATATATGTTCTCTCACATAGTATTGCCGTATTTAAACATAATTTATAAGGTTTATAGTCAAAACCCTAGGGAACATTTCTGCTAAGGCTTTTTTTTTTTAACTGGGTTATCCAGAGTCTTGGTTTCAGCTCCCCATTCCCACCTGCTAGGGAGCCACTGTGTCTTTAAAACAATGCTACTTAAAAAAAATATTTAACTTTTCTTACCAGGCTTCCACATAAGATTTCATCTGAAGAATAGAAAGAGTTGTTGTAAAAAAAAAAATGTTGGAATGAATTAGTCTGTTACTCCTATCCTGCTCTTTCTCGATGATAAAAGTGCTACCAAGAGGGTATAGAGATAAAATTTGAGGTTTACTATGTAGTGGCAGAGATAGGCCCAGAAAAACATTTATAGTAGGAGATATGTTATATAAAAACCCAGAAATTATACTACTATTTATTTATCCAAAGGATACAAAAATGCTGATTCAAAGAGGCACATGTACCCCAATGTTTATAGCAGCACTATCAATAGCCAAATTATGGAAAAAGTACACATGTTCATTGAGTGATGAATAGATAAAGAGGATGTGGCATATATCTTACCATTTGCAACAACATGGATGGAACTAGATTCTATTATACTAAACGAAATAAGTCAGAGAAAGACAAATACCATATGATTTCAGTCATATGTGGAATTTAGGAAACAAAAGAGATCAACATAGGGGAAGGGAAGTAAAAATAAGATAAAAGCAGAGGGGAAGGCAAACCATAAGAGACCCTTAAATACAGAGAACAAACTGAGGATTGCTGGCAGGCAGGTGGGTGGGTGGATGGGCTAAATGAATGATGGGAATTAAGGAGGGCACTTGTTGGGATGAGCACTGGCTGTCATATGTAAGTGATGAATCACTGGGTTCTACTCCTAAAACCAATACTACACTGTGTGTTAACTAATTTGAATTTAAATAAATAAATTAAAAAAAGATCCTGTGACTTCAATCTGGAAAGAAAGTGGCCTGACGTTACATGTCCATGAGGAATTCAGATGTTAAAGGTGTTAAATCAGTTCATTGTATGAATTAAAATTAAAGGCAGTGATTGAACAAAAAATATAAGAACTATGATGGTTAACCCACTGGAGTCTCTATTAGGACATGCTGTCTCCCACTTCCCATTGCGTTCTTCCATAAAGCTACAAAGGATAAGAACAAACCTGACTGCATCTCAGTTATTAATTTCTTGAGTTAGTCCTCCTGCATATTTTGGTATAAGCAAAGCTATTCTGACAATATAAAAATAAAACAAACACAGGAAAAGTTATGGAGCTATTTGAATCGCTCAAATAACTCATGTATTTCTACATTTCATTTTGAGTTTATCAGAGCTTTACCAAAGTACGTTCCTTTAGGAACATATTTTTAAATATAATATAGATTTCATTTTGAGTTTATCACAAGCTTTCTCAAAGTGTGTTCCTTTAGGAACATGTTTTTAATAGATATTTTAAATAAATACATATTTTTAAATAAATATGTTCCTAAAGGAACATACTTTGAGAAAGCTTGTGATAAACTCAAATGAAATCTAGAAATAAAAAAGTTATTTGAGTGATCTGGAAAACAGTGTGGAGGTTCCTCAAAAAGTTAAAAATAGAACTACCCTATGGCCCAGGAATAGCACTACTAGGAATTTATCCAAAGGATACAGGAGTGCTGATTCATAGGGGTGCATGTACCCCAATGTTTATAGCCGTACTATCAACAATAGCCAAATTATGGAAAAAGCCCAAATGTCCATTGACTGATAAACGGATAAAGAAGATGTGGTTTATATATACAATGGAATACTACTTGGCAATGAGAAAGAATGAAATCCTGCCATTTGCAACAACATGGATGGAACTGGAGGGTATTATACTAAGTGAAATATGTCATTCAGAGTAAGACAGACATCATATGTTTTCACTCGTTTGTGGAACTTGAGAAACTTAACAGAAGACCATGGGGGAAGGGAAGGGAAAAAATAGTTTCAAACAGAGAGGAAGGCAAAACATAAGAGACACTTAAATACAGAGAACAAACTGAGGGTTGATGGGGGGGGGCGGGGAGAGGGGAAAATGGGTGATGGGCATTGAGGAGGGCACTTGTTGGGATGAGCACTGGGTGTTGTATGTAAGCGATGAATCACAGGAATCTACCCCCGAAGCCAGGTGCACACTGTATACACTGTATGTTAGTTAACTTGACAATAAATTATATTAAAAATAACAAAAATATAAATAAAAAGTAAATAAAATATCTGCAACCTAAAAACAAACAAAAAAATTATGTTCCTAAAAAATTATTGTAATTGACTCCTTTACAAGGATTATAATATTTTTGTATGGCTGTGTGATGTTGGTACATTTTAGCAACCCTTAAATCAGCATATTTTAATGTTGCCAAATTGGATTTTAAAAGAGTACTTAGTGTAGATATTTTTGAGACCCCTAACACACAACTGACTGTATAGTTTTACATTTCCACCTCTGATGAAATGTATGCACAAGGGAGGCAGTGAAAGTAGGAAAGGTCATGGGAATAGTGTGGATCTATCTCATCACCAAATTATATCCATGTCTTAAAAAGCCTTGTTCCAAAGTGGATTGGGTTTCCTCTGAGCTTCAAAGAAAGAATAAACAAACAGAAATGCTTTTTTTTCAAAGAGAAGGAAAATAATTGCCAAGCTGGACGCATTTAATTGTAGCAAAATAACACAAATTAATTTACCTCAAGTTAAACGCATATTTTACTGATTAAAAAAAACAATAAAACCTGGGAAACTGCCCAAAGTTTCCCTCCAAAGAAAGTATTCAACTCAAGTCTAAACTGTGCAAATACGCCCTGTCATTATCACCAGTTGGGAACCATGGACAATTCTTAATGCCAAAGTATGAGAAGCCATGTTAGTTAGCATCATACACCACCTATGTTGTTCCAAACTATTGAACAAATTCAAAAAGACCAATTTACAAAAATGTAGTACATACAGTGGTTATTTTTATTGCCATCTCTCCCTTTAGATATTTCTCTGAGCTCAAAGCTGCCATGTTTTTTGGATGTAGCCGAAGAGTTAAGGAACAGACAAGTCACAGCTCACCTTGTCAGAGATACATCTTTTGCTTCCCAAATCTTGGTTTACCAAACCATTGTCTCCTAGAAGTACAGTTGATTTGAATGGCTTTACCAACTTAAAAACATTTAATATAATTTCAGGGCCCTCAAAATCTGCTTTAGCTACTACTCTATTCCAGTGGGGGAATATCTTATGTACCACTTTGCCCTCTTCTGTTAAGTTCCATCCCATCATTACGATAGTTAGTCCTCTATAAGAACAAATAAAGATTCTAGCTCTCAATTCCCAGAGGTAAATATATGGGCCATACATCATGAAGCCTGCCTGTAGTTATAAATAAGAACATAAAGTCTACAAAACCCCAAACTCACCTGATTTTACTAAGCTGTCCACATAATTAAACTCAGATATTATTATTATTATTATTATTAATATTAATATTTACTAGGTTAGATAAACTATCCTACCTTTGGCTTCATGTAGTCTTCATTGACCTGGAATGAACAAAAAATAAATAAATTGTTCTGGTGACTTACATAAAAATATGACTTGTTAAATAAACCTTTTAATTTGTCTAAATCTTGACTTTTTTCTTTGTATGCTCTCTTTTGTGAAAAGATAATATAATATGCTTTTAGGACTTGACAGTCTCCATCTTTTACAGAAAAAGACTCTGAAGATCAGAAAGGTTAAATGAATTATCTGAGGTTATACTCTTAATTAGTGGAACATCCAAGGTCAGGATTTAGGTCTGCTGATTCTCAGGCTAAGATACTTTCTATAAATCCAGATACTAAACTATACTTTATATTCCTAATTACTTCAATTTTCTATCTCATAAATACTCTCAAAGACATGACCACATTCAACAACAGTATTGCTACACAGAGGGAAAAGACGTTTTCTTGTATACTAAAGATCTTTTATCCCCACAACTGAAATAATTGTCAAGCTAAAAACATGACCATGGCAGAATGGCAGAAGGAAAGACGAGCTAAAACCCGACTGCATCAGATTAGGTCTACAAAAGTGAAGAATGAGGCATATGTGCATTTAATGAATAAGTTTTTTTTTCTTATCCTCAAGTTCCAAGTTAACGTATTCTAATGACTGGAAGTGTGGGAATCTTGGGAGGGGATGGAATAGTGGAGAGAACGGACAGCTCATTTCCAAATTACATCCTCCTCTTGCGTGCAAATGAGTGACTCCAGTCAATAAAGAATAGCCATCTGCAGTCACTGCTTTGTACAATAAGGTCCCCCACCCCCTACAATGGAAATTGCAATGTCTATTTCAAGCATTTCATCCTTCTGTTTTGCTAAATTTTCCCTCCTATGTTTATATGGTTACTTAATGGATGGCAGGGTCTCTTCCAAGGACACATCCATAACCAGAGACATTCTAAGAGATATTGCTGACTGCATCTTAATCCTTCTTCTTTGGCCTAACAAAGGAAAAGAGACTAGGCAGGGCCCAACTTGCTTTTTAAAGTGTGGTTTCATAAAATTGGCCTTTCCATAACAATGTGAGCTGTTCATTCAGCCTATAAAAATGCCTCCTATTAGACAGCTGTTTTGTTTTTGCTGAGCTTTGGAATTGGGGGCATGGTATTTACACTGTGTCCTATTATAAGCTAAATAGGCTCACACCCTGGAAACAGTTACTGCTTAATGAAAATAATATGCTATAACCAAGATTATATTAACATCTGACAAGAAGACCTCCCTTGTACTAAAATGTGTCTGTTCTAATAAAAGTATATGCAGATTTAAAGCTATTTCTCTGGTTTTACTCATGGGAATTATGTATAACATGACTTTTCTTTATATGTTTTATCTGAATTCAAAAGGAAAGCTTCTGATGATCTTTGAAAAGGTTTCCTAGTTTGGTAAGATGCACAGTCCTGAGACTTTAGTAGCAGACAGACCCAAGAGGATCTGAGTTGTGCCATTAAGTTGCTATACCACCTTGTAAAAACCGCATAACTTCCATAAGGTTCGATTTTCTCATTTTATAAGTGGAATAAATATATACATAGCACATGGTATCCTCATGGAATTCCAAGACAATATCAAGTACCTAGTTCTATACTAGAAAAAGAGCAGGTATTCACTCAACATGGAATCATGGTTATCAGCATAGGCTTGGGAGTTAGTCTGAGTTCCTACCTTTGCTCCAGCACTTTCGTGGCTATGTCTTTGCTCTTGTAAATTTGGCATAATAATAATAGCCATTGGAATGATTTATTTAGAAAGATGAAATAAGATAATATACATGTGGCACTTAGCATAAAATCTGATAGATAATAAACATTCCATTCCTTAATTCAACAGGTATTTTCCAAGCACCAGATTTTTTTTTGTAGAGCTGAAGAGTCAACCATGAGACAAATGGTCAAAAAACACAGCCTTGTGAGCTAAATTTTCCAGAAAGAAAATACAACAAACAAAATAAATAAGATCACTCTTATTTTTTTTAACGTGAAAAAAATGCCAAGGAGATTTACAAAGAGCCGGGAGATGAGAACAGGGTTGAAATTTTAGGTAGTTAGGAAGCACTCACTAAAAAGATATAATCTGAGTAAAGACCTAAATGTTAACAGTTATTACTGTTACTATTATTTTTCCTATCTTTCTTACTCAGTAATCTCTGATAGAATTGAATCAGAAATTAAACGAGAAAAAGGAAACCATTCAAGATGGAAGGCATTTAATTTAGGAAATTAGGTGCTTACAAAAGCATTGAAAGATATGAAGAAGTGAAATTTAGGTGAAACTACTGTTTTCCTTCAAGAAATTAGGATGTTGAAATTGCTGGAGGCCACTGCCAATGATCTCATCTACCTGTGGCATTAAAATGGTAATTCTTAGGGGTTTTCATTAAAGCCACTGGTTAAACCTCATATTTGTCTATCACCAAAGCTGATGCACCTGCCTGTCTCTGGGGAAGGAGTTACATTAATTTATATTTATTTTCTGCCTTCAAAATCTCACATAAATGCATCTCATTAAAGGATTTAAACCAGAATACTGATGGTAATGGATTCTGGGAAATGAAATTCCTAGATTTCTAGCTTATGATAACAAAGGACGGCATACAATGGGGTCTGGGTAAGTGTCTATCAAAAAGTAAGAAAAGGGAAGCCTGGATGGCTCAGTTGGTTAAGCATGTAACTCTTGATTTTGGCCAGGTCACTGATCTCGAGTTTGTGAGTTCAAGCCCTGCAACGGGCAGTGTGGAGTCTGCTTGGGATTCTCTCTCTCCCTTTCTCTCTGCCCCTTCCCACTCTCACTCTCTTGCTCTCTCAAAATAAATAAATAAACTTAAAAAAAAATAAAAGAAAAAAAGATGGAGAAGCAAGGCTATTTACTATATATCAGGTATGCTACATTCTTTATATTCATTTACTCCCCTGAAAAACTATTACTAGTGGTATGTTATCTCCCCCATCTCAGAGATGAAGAAACTGGAGCTTGGATCAATTCAGTATTTTCTCCGAAGTCACACACCAATTAAGTTGCAGAGCTGTGATTTATGTGATTTATTCCTCCTAAGATTCCAGAACCTTCCTTCTTAACCACTCTGCTCTTATTTACCTGTTTTTATCCCTGGAGAAAAGGATAGAGAGTGAGGCTAATTATGTAATGATCTAGAGAATATCATAACTGGCTTTATTTGTAACTGACCTTGTCAGAAAGGAGTGATGGAAATGGTAATTTAAAAGGGACAAGAGGTAGTTCTGAGGCAGAATTCCGTAAATATTGCTCAGGAGAAGAATGAAGAGATGAGCCAGAACATCTCGTAGTTCTATTTCCACAAATATTTTCAACCATTCTATTTTCAGGCAAGACCTCTTGTCCAGAGTAAGGTCTGCAGAGAATTAGAGTATAAGTTCTAGAAGGACTCTTAGAAAGCAATTTACCCCAGAGAGGGAAATGAGACCACCAAGACCATCAACATGGAGAGATTTGTTCAAATTTACACACAGGCAGACTTGGGAGTAAAAAACTTTCTCTTCTAGACCATGTTTTAGTCTGTTGTTTTAATTATTTAATATCTATGATTTTTTGTGGGTCTGGTGGTTAAAACAGTTAAGTAGAAATCTTGTTTGCTATTCTTGGCTCATCTGCAAACTTGCTGGCAGCTATGTCATGTCTCATTCACTTCATCCAAGGTTTCCAGAAACTCCATATTACCATATGTGGAATAGGAGTCTCATTAATCTTCATTCAAAGTATTAAAAGGATTGGACTGTGAGTTAATTTGTATAAAGCACTTTGAGATTTTTGGATAAAACCCATTGTATAAGTAAAGAAGGGGGACTATGTACCCTTTCTGAATCATCAACCAATATTTTGAAGAATGACAGATTCTAAATTCTATAAGGAATGCAAATGTTCCTCTTTGAAAACTTACAGCCAATTTTGGAACGATTTCAATATCCATGAAATTTCAAAAGTAATCATAAAGTGAGCTTGCCTCCAAAATCTTCCTGTGTAAAAGTAGAAGCATTTTTAAATTACTTCTGGGATATTTCTATCCTGAGGAAACAGCTGGCCATACTCTCCATTTAACTACACATTCCCACGCCATCTTTCTAAACTAAATACTTAAATTTACTTCAACCATATTGTATTAATATTTATTATTCAAAGAAGAAGAACAAATAACCACTGATTATTTTTTATTCTTTAAGAAGCACTATGTTCTTTATGATTTATACGTGGGACTCAATTTGTGTGTTTTGTTTTGTTTATCAATCTTTGTCCATCAAATATATTTATTCTGTCAGAGTAAACTCCATGTTATTCACTGTACTTTAGAATTAAACATTTTATTTCAGTTAGAGGATACCATTATCTCATCCCCAGTAGAAAGAAATAACTATTTATTCTCCTTTCTCTCCTATTCAGAGGCCCAGAAACAAATTATTTTATACAATGTGAAATTTATCAAATGCCCATACTGAGAAGCACAGTAATTCTTAATTAACTAATCTGTTCCCCTCACCAGGCTGTATCATCAGAAATATCCAAAGAATTAAAATGACCTAATCTTTTTTGAGAGAGAGAGAGAGCGTGAGTGGGGAAGAGGGGCAGTGGGAGAGAGGGGTAGAGGGAGAGAGAGAAGGAGGGAGGGGGAGAGGGGGAGAGGGGGAGAGGGGGAGAGGGAGAGAGAGAGAGAGAGAGAGAGAGAGAGAGAGAGAGAGAGTCCCAAATAGGCTCCACGCTCAGTGCAGAGCCCAGTGAGGAGCTTGATCCCACAACTCTGGGGTCATGACCTGAGCTGAAATCAAGAGTTGGATGCTCAACTGACAGAGTCACCCAGGTGCCCCCCAAATGACCTAATTTTTAAAAATAGTAACTGAAAAGAAGACAAGGATACTTTTGTTGTCAAGCACAAATGGCATTTGCCACCTTCTTTCCAAACAACTTAGAGTATTTAGCTTATCATAATTAAATCTGTCCAAAAAACACCTGTGAATCAACTGATGGAGATTCTATAGTGTATTGGGCTATTTGGTTCTCAACATCCTGCCATCCGGGTCCTATTTCCACCGTACCACTCAAACTGAGTTTGACAAAACTATCAACAGCCTCTTGAACACTAATGTCTTCTCGAAATGAACTTTTTCCTTGGAGTTTCTCTGGATTTTCTCCTAGGCCTTCAATTTATATATTCTCCTTGGGTGATTCCATATATTCCTTTTATATATTCCATGACTTCAGTCATGTTTATGTTTTGAACCATATGTTTATAGTCCAGATATCTGTGCTGAGTATCAGATCTTTATACTCAATTTCATATTAGGTATCTCCATTTGGATATCTGATCAAACTCTCAATACCTAACATTCCCAAAATTGAACTCATATTCCTACCCCCCACAAACTGTATTTTCATCTGTTTTCTGAATTTCAATGAGTGCCATCCATCAATCTTTCAGTTTCTTAAGCTATAACCCTCAGAGTCTTTATGAATGTCTTTTTCTCCTTTCCTCAACACCTACAATCAATTACCAAGTCCTCATGATTCTGCTTTTAAATCCTTTTAAAATAATCCATGATATATACTACCTCTGTTGTTTAGACCACAATCATCTCTTTTTTGGATTATTACAAAGGAATTCCAAGTGGACTTTCTGTGTTCAATTTTATCTTTCTCCAACTCATTTTTTATGCTGGACTAAAATTACATTATGGACATATTATTTTCTTCCCTCTCTCTTATATTCCTAGCATCTAGCTCTTTGCCAAGGCATATAATAGGAATTCATTAGTGTGTGATCGAACATAGAAAGGAAGGGAGAAAGAAAGGAAAAGAAGAAAAAAAATGACAATTAGAATTCATGTTTTTTTGTTTTTGTTTTTGTTTTAAAGACAAGCTATGTTCTTTCATCTTTAAAGTCCCCCCAAAAGAAAACAATTATTTCTGAAATGAGTAGATATGAAGCAGAGCAAAGCTAAACTACGTATGAGACACCCAACAGTAGGGAGGGAAACAGGAAGGCGGGATTGCAAAGAAAGGGAAAATAAATTTTCCATTCCACCTCACTTGGCCTTTCTCTATGCCAACAGATACCATTACCCTGAGTGGTACTCAACACTTCCAGCCCGAACAGAAAATCATTTTCAGTGTTGCCTATGTCATAGGAAAAAGAGTGACTGTTACTCCAAAAAACATTACAAGAATGAAAAAAAAAACCCAAAACCCCACAACGAAACCATTAACTAAACCAGTAATTTCTACTGATATAAAACTGCTGCTCTGAACCTTTTATTTCTTGACCTTTAAAGTTTAGCTGGTCTAAATTGTGGCATTTCAGTGGCAAGGAAGGTGCCCAGTTCTAGGTTTTCACACTCAAATAAGCCAGGGAAACCTTCAAAGAAATTGTGATGAAGTTGGTGAACTGAGTGAGTTCACCTGACTAAGTGAATAGAAAACCTATCATCACCTCCACGGAGGGTTGGCTGGACAGGGCTTGCAGAGTAATACATCAGGCTGCAGTGTTAAGTTCCCATGAATGGAGAAACATCATTTGCTACTTTTTTTTTCAAACATGGCAAGCACGAAGGAAGGAAAGAAGGAAGAAAGGAAGGAAGGAGGGAGGGAGGGAGGGAGGAAGGAATGAAGGAAGGGGAGGAGGGAGGGAGGAAGGAAGGAAGGAAGGAAGGAAGGAAGGAAGGAAGGAAGGAAGGAAGAAATCTTCCTTGAGATTTGATTGCAAAGCAATGCCCACTGTCTTTTAGTGTCTTACTTTTCCTGCTGCAGTTCTTGTCCCAGGGCAGGAGGACCAGATGTGCAGTGATTCACAAGCAATGTGAGGTGACAGTTCCTCCTTGTCTGGAAATACTAAACACATTTCAAAGACGCATTTTCAATTGTGCCAAACCCATTTGAAACCACCCTTTTAAAAAATGACATCTTTTCTTCTTGTTAAAAATGTTTTCCCCTTAGACTCAATGTACCTCAAACTGAGCTCTCTGGGTATTTGAAACTGAAAGCATTTTTTTAAAAGCAATTTTGTAATTAATGAGAGAAAAGAACAATTTTTTCAATTCTGGGAAAGTCAGCCCAACTTACTCCAATATTTTAGAGCCTGTTACATCCATAATTTTCTCTTTTGTGTCTCTCCACATATATTTGAGGATGTTTTTACAGATGAGCACTAAGTATCCTTTTTAAAAAATTACTTTAATTTTCCTGATTATATGCTCTATGCAGAATATTAAAAAATACGCAAACAGAAATGACTCATTATCCCATCAGTTAGAAATAACTTCATTCTTAGTATTTTCTTCACATGTTTTAATAAAGCTCGCCCTCGTTGTTGCACCCCGAGTAATTTAAATACCACGGAAATAGGTTCAAAACCATTATTATTTATCCACACTAAGTTATGTGGATTTTTAGGTATTTTTCAATTTTTTTCAGTATTATACATTTTACAATCACATATTTCTGTACATTTCTCATGCACAGCATCACAGATAAGAAATTACTGTATCGAAAAATATGTATTACATATATATTTTGAGGCATTTGATTCCTATTTTGAAATAGCCTTTTAAAAGACGGTAGAAAAGTTTACTTTCTCATGTGCAGTATTTAAGGACAATCTCTCTCACTACAATTTTAAGAGCATTGGGCATTATTTGTTTTAGCTTTCAAATCTGATGAACAAAATGGAATATCCTTATTCTTCTACTCGGCATTTTTGATGACCAGGATTGTTGAAATTTTATAGTCATTTTTCTCAATGTCCACCAACTTGCATATGCTCACGGGTGTGTCCCTTATATGGTAATTTTATTTATCTTTCTGGGTCTGTCCCTAGGGTTTATATTTCTATGAATGTAATCATGATGTCTGATTTGGTTGAGAACTCCACCCTGGGTTTGAACTTAGGCTCAGCTGTTCTAGAAAAATGCTTGACCAAGATTTCCCAATACCACTCAGTAGAACCAGATCTACTTAGGCTTCTCTGATCTCAGATATGAGTAGCATTAATTCTGAATATGTTCTAAAAATCTACCCTTGTGTTATATAAAACCATTGAAGGGGGAAGCCTGAGTTTCTTAAATAATTATTCCCCAAGGAGATGGCAGCCAATGCTGAGAGAGAGGATGAGATCACTCTTATTTATTATCTGGCCTTTTGGATCAGCTCACTCTGTTCCTTTAAGGGGCAACAGAATAATGAACTGGAGCATCCTGAAAGACTTCAGTTTATAACCATATGTCCTCGTGTTTATTACTAAGTATGAGATCAGAAGGCCATATGGACTGACTTGGGGATGATATTTTAAGAAATTATGAAAATGATTCATAGGAAGTACAATGGATAAACACAAAGACATGAAAACTGGGGTCATTAATAATTTGATAATGTTTTGGACACAGCTATAGTTGACAGTACACACTGAGGTACACAGAAGAAGCAGAAAGTGTTTGAAAACAGCAAAAGACATGGTTTTGGCAAAGAAACAAATGCCAACCGCAAAAACCCCACAGCTTTCCACAGATTCCCCCAAAGAACCAGTTGTCCTCATTCAATACCACGGGGCTAGAAAGAGTAATTATTAGCATTGCCACCTCTTGCCAGTGCTATTCTAACACCTCTACCATACACTTGTAACACCTCATAATCCAGCTTTGGCAAATGTCTAGCCCTTTTCCAGCTGCAGGAACCCTGCCGGACCCTTCCCTTCTCTAAAAGATTTTCACATTCCACCTCCGCCACCACAGGAGCAAGAGATTAAAACACAACAGCCACTCTTTCCAACAACACTTTTGAGCTCTGTATTCTGGACTGTTCTCCGACCTCCACCCTGACCCACCAAACCATTCTCAATGGTAAATTGATAGTAAATGGTAAGTGCCCATCATTTATTTCTATTATATAAGCATATTAGTTTCCGTGAATTAGCATATACAATGCGCCATGCAATATAAGCATTTTTCAGGAAGTATAAATATATTCTCACAACCCATAAATTAGATTCTATTATTATAACTATGATTACTAGCTATCATTTATTTACACACCTGCTTTGTTCTAGGAACTGAGATGAATGTGTTCTAATAATAATAACACTTATAAACTTCTCAATAACTCTACATGATATTAAAGCCATTTCATAAATAATGAAATTGAGATTCAAAGATGTTAACTAAATTGTATGTGAAGCACTTACTGCAACGGTTGACATCAAGAAAATGCCCAGTAATAGCACCCATTCTACCATTAGCATTATATATTTTATT
The DNA here is from genome assembly GCF_016509475.1 of Prionailurus bengalensis. NCBI lineage: Eukaryota > Metazoa > Chordata > Mammalia > Carnivora > Felidae > Prionailurus > Prionailurus bengalensis. Next base: position 65,083,761 of record NC_057353.1, on the reverse strand, counting down.
ATTAATATTAATTTTGACGCCATGGGACACGGTCCTTCCTTTGGAAGGCATACCATAGACAAAAAAAGTTAGTACCTTTGTGATCATCTTATTAATAATGCTAATAATATTAATGCTAATAATATTAAATAGTATCAATAAATGATAGTAATAATACCAATATTATTACTATGTGTATGCAAAATATTAGATAGTACATTAATAATATATACTATATTAATACTATATGGTATAATGAAAATACTACTACTGTTAAAATATTATAAAATGATACTAATACTCTTAAAAAAGCAGCTTAGCTTTATTGAGTACCTACAGTGCCGAACAGTGAACTACAACCTTATTGGGATGTACCTCACTTTAATCTTAAACAATTCTGTGCATTGAATTCTTGTGTTGCTTCCTGACTTTCAGATGAAGAAATCAAGGGTAAGAGAGATGAATTAACTTGTCCAAAGTTGCACAGCTTGTACAATAAGGGACAGAATCTGAATTTAGACCATCTGACTCAAAAGCTCTAGTTCTTTTTTTTTTTTTTAATTTTTTTTTTCAACGTTTATTTATTTTTGGGACAGAGAGAGACAAAGCATGAACGGGGGAAGGGCAGAGAGAGAGGGAGACACAGAATCAGAAACAGGCTCCAGGCTCTGAGCCATCAGCCCAGAGCCCGACGCGGGGCTCGAACTCACAGACCGCGAGATCGTGACCTGGCTGAAGTCGGACGCTTAACCGACTGCGCCACCCAGGCGCCCCAAATGGTAAGAATATTAATAAGATTAATAAATACTGATAAATACCAAAAATACTACTACTGTTAATACGATATACTTTATTTTACTATATTATATAACTACACTTCCAACTCCTAACTGCTTTACTACATTTTACTATTACCTAGGCTCTTCACATTATATGTCTATTCTATCTGCATGTGGGAGTACTATATAATGGTATGCTAGCACACATCTTTTCACAACTCTGCCTTTAGTGATTTCACGTAGGTAGCTTAAAACTGGCCATGGTAGGGCTGTTTACACCACAGAAATGGGCAAATGCTTCAAACAGGTGTATTTATTTCCCCCACATAGTCCGTTGTTAAACATTTCCCGGTAGCACTGCCAAAGGTCATGAGTATTCAAAGAGAAGTCACAAAGTATGTTTCCTAAATCATTTAGGTTACATGAGGAGCCCTCAAATTTGCTACACTCATTCAAAAGATATAATGTGGATTGTCTTGGTGGCACTACTGATATCATGTGAGTACAAACGAAAAGTCTCTGGGGAACTTCAGTGGATGTTCAAGCTAAGAGGCTTATACGTAGCTCCGTGAAATAAGTCTCTCTACCTCTATCTCGCATCCTGTAAGTAACTGAGTATGAGACAAAGGGTGGAAGGAAGATAATATTCTAAATTTATATAATATCCTACATTGTGGACCATCTGACCAACCATCAGTTTCCAGTGGTAGACCCTACCCTGAAGAGGAACAAAACAGTGAAAGAGGACGCTAAGCTCACAGGCCAGAGGAAAAATCCAGTTAAATGTGAGAGAGGTGCACAGCCTAAGAGGCGCGAACCAGTCCATGTGATCTCAGACTACCTGGCTTAGTAGTGTGATGCTTGGTAATTGTGCCTTGTGGGTCACTGGTTGAACCTGGCTTCCGCTGTGAGTAGTTGAAAGCTGCTGGCAGCAGCAGGTGATTTAATACTCGGAATGAAACGAAGCAGTCAGCTCCGCTCAGGTCTGCACGGACTCCTGTTTCTTTCCACAGCAGTTGGCAGTCATTAGCACCCTTTTTGACAGTCTCTGCAGAAAGGCCAAGATCATAGTACTCCCAGAGACTAAAATCACATCTCACCTTGGTGGTCCCTCCAGCTCAGAACTATAGAGGTGAGAAATCTCGTTCTGCCATTTGGTCTCATTAGAGATCTTTCATTCCCAGCAATATGCTTCTTTCTCGAGGAGCTTGGAGTCAAGAGTTCAAAGGGGCACTAGAAGGAAACAAAACATATTTGTAAAGCCTCTTTGCTCTGTCATTTTTCTTTCGCAACATTTCTAAGGACATGGTCTTAAATCAAATTCTTTGGGGGACATTTTCAGTAGAGGAAAATTTTGAACAGCTGAATTTTGTTTGAATTTGTCAGATTTATTTTGAAATCGTTAAGTTGGAAAGACAATAAATTATGGTGTGGAATTTTGGGAGACCTCATCATGGTAGAAAAGTATAGCTGAGCAAAGTGACCTCTCCCAACTATTTTAAATATTTAGATCTCTGGAGAAAAGACCAGGTGGTGACACAGAATCAGAGACTGAGAACTGCAAAGGACAATAGTGCAAGGGGCTGAGAGGCTTGCACCTTAGTCTGCACTCTGTCATTTACAAGCATTGTGAACTTCAGAAAAATATGCATGTTGAGCTAGATGGACTTCCATCTCTAATATCCTATGGTGCAGATTTTTTAAGCAGATAAAATACATTTCTATACAAATTTTACCAGTGAAATATCTACATGTGTTAATATATGTAAAGCACTTGGCACAAGGTCTGGAATATAACAAGAGCTATGTACAAAGATCCTTCTTTGTAGGGGCACCTGTTTGGCTCAGTCGGTTAAGCATCTGACTATTGATTTCGGCTCAGGTCATGATCTCATGGTTTGGGAGTTTGAGCCTGGTTTCGGGCTCTGCAGTGACAGAGTACAGCCTGCTTGGGATTCTCTCTCTCCCTTTCTCTCTGCCCCTCTCTGCTTTCTCTCTCTCTCTCTCTCTCTCTCTCTCTCTCTCTCTCTCTCAAAAATAAATAAAAATAAGCATCTTAAAAAAGATGCTTCTTTGTAAAATCATTCTTTGTATGAAAAGAAAATTGGGTAGATGCTGCCTTTTTCTTCTTCTTCTTAGAAAGTAACGGTGCATATTTGCTTATTAAAGACTCAGAGCATTCTTGAGGAAATAAATCTATTCATTTGGCATAATTTAGCATTCTCAAACTTATTTGGTGATAAAACCTCATTAGTCCATAGTATCTACATAGCCCTCCATAGCCCTGAACTACACAGACCCTCTTTTCCAATTCTATAGGAATTAAGTCTTGCTCTCAGCCCACCGCCTCAGGCAAACATTAGGTGCTAGACCCTGTGCTAAGATATTTACAGTAACTATCCCATTTAATCCTTAAAACTCTGGAAGTCGGTGATTTCACGACATCTTCGCCAATGAGCAAGGGGAAGCTCATAGATGTTTAGTAACTCATATAAAGTTACATAACCAGGATTGAACTGTCAGTTTTCAGGACCTCTAAGACAGTCTGAGTGACGATAAGAAAATGAGAGAATGAGTAAATGCTTCCTGACTTGGGCTGGAGTGAGGGCTGAGCTTGGACATGGTGTCCACTGAGAGGAACTTTGAACCTCCTGAATGATCTCAGAAGGTGGAGCTAAGGAATTGAGACAAGGGAGGGGAAGCCAGGCTACAGAACCCCCGTGTCACAGTCAGAACCAGTTAGGGAGGGCGTATATATGAGCAGGAACTGGACATACCACCACTTTCCTAGATCCCTTCCTGTCTTCACATATGTGTTCTATGCATGTTTGCCCAAAGTAGAAGTATCAATTCCAGTAGGTGTTAACCAAAAGGCACTATAATATATTTAGCTAATGAGACACGTGATATAATCAGAATACCACCCATATCAGCAAAGTCTTGGCCCTGTGTGGTCTTAACCGATTAGGTCTTGCTGATATGGACTTCTTAGCACAGGTGTTGATAAGCTCTGCCTATGACCCCTGGTTTGCCTCCAAAATATAGAAACTTCTGTGACAGTAATATGGGGTGACTGGGGGGACCTCAGCCCTGAAGTCAATGACAACTTCCAATTTCTTAGCTGGAGTCAGATTCCCAGTTTTAAAAGAATTTGGAGGCTGTTTATAAATACCAAAGGCCACTTATTCATGGTGAATCCAATCACATAATATAATGAACTTTCCAGTTGTTAACAACAAAGGAGGAAGTGGTAAGTTTAATTGCTGGATTTCATTTAGCAGATAAAGTTGGAGACTTCCAAATAATCCTCAGGTATAACCATTAGTTACTGTGTAAGAAAATAAACCCAGTTTCTCCAGATATTATGATTGTTCAAGAGTAATTAGAAAAATATACTGCTTTCCAAATATATTGTCAATTACTTTTAAATTTTATAACAATTTTCTTCAGGGGAAGAAAGCCATTTGTGGGCTTTATCTGGCTCATCAGCTAATAGATAGCAACTTTTACTATATTTGATTTTCTTTATTTGTGTGTGTGAAGTTTAGTCACCCAGAAAGAATCTTTTGTGGTCATTATACGGTCTTAAGAGAACTCAACAAGTATTTTTTTTTTTTTTTTAATTTTTTTTTTCAACGTTTATTTATTTTTGGGACAGAGAGAGACAGAGCATGAACGGGGGAGGAGCAGAGAGAGAGGGAGACACAGAATCGGAAACAGGCTCCAGGCTCTGAGCCATCAGCCCAGAGCCTGACGCGGGGCTCGAACTCACGGACCGCGAGATCGTGACCTGGCTGAAGTCGGACGCTTAACCGACTGCGCCACCCAGGCGCCCCTCAACAAGTATTTTTAATGATGAAATTGTAAATCCTGGTAACTTGTGGGATAAAGACGTGAGCAGAACCAGTCAAGGAACACCACCCGAAGTTTTATTTATAAAACTTATTTACGTCTAGGCACATTACATGTTACACTTGGCCGATGTATTTAACATTTTATATACTTCATCTGTACATTGGGAATCTTGGTTTATAAGATACATGAGTATATTTTGATATAAAATTATATGCTATTTGAGATTTGTACACAGATTGAAAGAAAAATGGTGTGGATTGTATGCTATGGGAGACATTTGGGTAAAATTACTTCATGCTGAGAGTTTCCTCACCAAATACAGATTTGGCAAAGTATAAAATGTACAAGGGTCAATGGGGATTTAACTCTTATTTCTAGTTCTTTACCTTTTTGAATATAGCAGGAATACTTTTTTCTTCTAATTTTAAGCATTTGAATTTTTTAGTTATATAAGTAATACACGAATGAGGGCATCTAAAGATCTAAAGTAAAATTATTAGTCTCCACGGAAATAAGCCCACATCCCTGAAAGCCATTACTAAGAATTTTGTTTCATCCCATAAGGTTTTGTTTGTTTTGTTTTTTGTTTTTTGCTTTGCTTATTCAAATATATATATGTACTTATGTAGGGATTGTTGCTTTGTTTTTCTTACAAATAAAGAATTGCATTAAATATTCTCTTATATTTTCCTATATTCATTTTACCTGACACCCTTCCAACTTCTTTTTTTTTTTTTAATTTTTTTTTCAACGTTTTTTATTTATTTTTGGGACAGAGAGAGACAGAGCATGAACGGGGGAGGGGCAGAGAGAGAGGGAGACACAGAATCGGAAACAGGCTCCAGGCTCTGAGCCATCAGCCCAGAGCCTGACGCGGGGCTCGAACTCACGGACCGCGAGATCGGGACCTGGCTAAAGTCGGAGGCTTAACCGACTGCGCCACCCAGGCGCCCCTGTTTCCAACTTCTTAAAATCAAAAACATGCTGCAATTACTTTTAGGATTCGATAAGCTGATTCTGAAGCCCATGTGTTACAAAAATATTTAAGAATTGTCTGAAAGTCTTAAAACTTAGCGGGTAAGTTTTGGATTTGCCAGCAATTACTATTAAGTTAATCACTTGGAAGAAAATAAATAAAGCTCCGGCTGTGTGCCCCTAGACAAATATAAATTTCACACAAAACTTTCAGTGATTAAATAAATGTATTAAAAGAAAAAATAAGGTGGGAATGTATAACTTTGAAGGGAAGGGAAGCTTGGTAAGGAATATGGAAACAAAAAGATATAAAGGAAAAATAAAACACCAGGTGAAGTCATAAAGCAATAAAACAACAACAACAAAAGGCTTTGAATAGGATCAGGCAACTTAATCAAATTAAAAGAACAATTACAGACTGGAAGAAAATATTTGCTGCACACAAAAGTGGTTAATCTTCTTAAGATACAAGTAGTTCTTCAAATTAGTAAGAACAATGGATAGCACAAGGAGAAATGATATTCAGGGAAATGAAAATAAAAACAACAATGAAATAAAACTTTTTGCCCTTCAGATTGTCAAAAATGTAAGATCATGTTAATGCCCAGTGCTCATGAGATTATAAGGAAAACAGTACTCTCATATATTATTTCTCAAAAGCAGTGAAGAGTCTGGAAATTTCTGTAAATTTTGGGAAATAAATCTGGCTATATTATTGTAAACTGTAAGTGTGCATATCATTTGTTCTAGCACCCCATTTCCGGGAAATTATTTTTCAGAAAATACAAGTGTATAATGATTCTTTTCAAACAGGAATTTGGTTTATTGTTGCCTGGACAAAATAAACAAGCATTCAAATAAACTAGGGTTCCTGCGCAAAACTAAGATTTCCTTTTGATATTCCAGTTTCTCTGGAGAAACTGTCAACAAAATGGGCTTTTGCTCTCCTTACTCAATTATAGGAGAAAAAAATGTCAACAAAATGGGCTTTTGCTCTCCTTACTCAATAGAAATGCTGGTAAGAAAGAGGGGGAAAGCTAACCAAAGAAAAATGGTAACGTGAGGGACTTGAGCAGGAAGCTAAGGCTTTGCAATGCAGCAAGGATCACTGACTGAAGTGAGTTGTAAACAAATGAGTAGAATAATCCTGTGTCCACTAGTTTGCAACTGCATGGAGAATAGAGAGGTGTATGCATTAGGCAAGGTGCTAACAAAATATTACAATGGGTTAGTTGGAAAAGCAGTCACAGTGCAAATATAAGCAAATCTCAGAGTCAACTCCTAAGCAGTTTAATTTCTTAGTTAACTCCTTGAGAGATACAACAGAAGTCAATACAATTTTTGGCCCTACTATGTACAACCAGAAAAATAAAGTCACAATGGTCAACCACATAGCCTTTCAGGGATTCCATGTATTAATTCAATCTGTACTGGGTTACAGGGAAAGGATAACTAACCACACACACACACACACACACACACACACACACACACGTACACACTTCAAGAAACCAAAATACCTAATGATTATTGAACAAAGAAATAGCACTATATGTATTGTAGCATTTGTCTGAATGAGGTTGATCAAATACAAGCAACTACTATTTTTTCATGCATTTTGTTAGACATTAAGACAAAAAGATGAAGAGAGATACAGCACATTTTATCACAAGAGAATTAATGCCTTTTATCATAAGAGAATTGTAACAAATAGGTTCCTATATCTACAACTGCCGATGTCTTACAAAGGAGAAATGAGAAGCTGGGATTCAGAATGGTAAGCGAAGGTCTAAAAGTAAATCTGCCCCCTTATCCTTATTATATTATCCCTAATATGTCTGATTCAGCACTTCTTCAGACTAGATTCTCCTTAGAGATATAAGACATTGTCCCTTTGTCAAGAGATCCACTTTCTACACTTTTCTTCAGTCCTTTACTTGTTTTACTGGCCACAAGTAATGGGAACAAAACGTCTACTCTTTGCTAAGTGTTTACTGGAGGCCAGGGACTGTGCCAAGCATTTTATAGAAGTGAATTCCTCTAGTTTTCACCACTGTGAGGTTTATATTTTCCATATTTTATAGAGTAAGAAAACTCAGAGGTTCAAAGTTATTCATAGCCTGGGAAGGATCTTACCATTATCACATGGCAGAGACGGTCCTCAGACCCACGTGTGGTGAACTACAAAGCCTATGATGTGCTTAAGTAGGTTGTTAGTCTACTGCCTCAAGACAGAACATTTTGGAATATAGACTATTACAATTTTACTTTAGGACTCACTTCTCTACATCATGACATCTTGGCCTTTCCCCTGCCCCCACACCCCGCCTTATGACCAGGCCTATAGATTAGGATTAGTTTGCAAGGGTATTTAACTAAGGAGTTAATGAACTCAATATTTTCCACTGCTCTTTGCTTTTAGAGCATCTAATGTCAAAAATGCTGTTATAGGCTCAGAAAGGTAAAATAAAACTGAACATATTTAGAAGTTGGTAAATTACAGGTCCTTTGTTAAGGAATGATTTGATTTGCCTGTTTCCGCAAAAGAAAGTCTAAAGACACACAATGCCTAGACTGGTTTTGATGTGTATTAGATGGATTTCTCCTGAGAAGTCTAGATAATCTCTGATATTTATATAGTGGCAATCATATCCCTGGCACTTAGCAATGGCCAGAGAGAGATTAGATAAAAGACCCTTAAGAGATTAGTGTAATATAACCCAGACTTTGATGCATCTGTTCTCTGTTGGCCTTCGAAGTCAGGCCCCACATTCCATTTTTCACAGTAAATCCAAGGTATAATTTTAGGATCCTTTACTATGATTATTTTTTCTAGTCAGTCATTTTTAATACTATTTATTGTCTTGGTGCTTGGATCTTCCTTGACATAAAATTTTTAAATATTTAATTCTATTTAATAATTCAGTATCATAATATGAAGTCTCTTTAATTATGTACCAAACTATGATCAATATTGAGATGGACCTCTGTCTTAGTCACTTACTTAAAGAAAAAAAAAGATTAATTAATTTCATCTTCTTATCCTTAGACTCTATTCACATTTTTCCAGAACACTCCATTTCTCTTCAACCCACTTCGTTTCTCTTCAATCCACAGTAATTGGGGTAAAAGAGATGCTTGGTGATTGGCTGAAAGTGTTGGGATAAAAAAGCAAGCTTTCTACAACCCTTTGATTATTTTTTCAGACTGCCAAATGTTCCTTTTTAAAGACTGTTACATTTCTTAAAAGCCCCAGAGTGATTGCTTATCCTAATCCTAATGTATATCTAAGCATATTGGCCTCTTGGCCCAGTTTCTGAGTTTGAAATTGAATGCATATTGAACCCCACCAGGTCCCTTACTCTCCTACTCCTTCAAAACAGACACACACGTGCATTAACACACATGCACGCAAGGGTTTTTTGTTTTTGTTTTTTTGTCAGTATATGTTCCTTAAGGTTCAAAGCATCCCATTAAAATACCAACACACTTTCTTAACCACTACCACCCTTCCTGGTATCAAAAGAATATACTCCTTCCAAAGGCTTTTCTCACAAAGTTACTTTAATATATATATTATATATTATATTATATTTTAATATATATTATATATTATTGTATTATAGTATATGTATATACATATATATACTAGTTTACAACCAGTTTCTCCTACACAATGTTTTTTTAGTTTTATGCCCAGTTCATTATAATCTCAATCCATGTCGCATTTCCTGAAGCAATGTCTTTATAATTTTTTTAAGTTTATTTATTTATTTTGAGGGAGAGAGAGAGCAAGCAGGGGAAGAACACAGAGAGAGGGAGAGAATGAATCCCAAGCAGGCTCTTCGCTGATGTGGGGCTTGATCCCACCAACTGTGAGATCATGACCTGAGCAGAAATCAAGAGTCAGATGCTTAACTGACTGAGCTAACCAGACACCCCTGAAACAATGTCTTTGATTAAATATTTGACATGAGTTTTGGCATCTAATAATATTATAATCATAACTCTCAAATGGCTTATTTTTTGACATGGCCCACACTTCTTTATTTTCATTGTAACTATTACTAACTAACATCGGTGCGAAAAAGTAAAGTTACTAAGAGGAACATGAAATAACTAATAGGAGATTATTCTGAAAATTCTCTTTCTCTTTTTTTCTCTTTTGACAGAGAAAGAAGGCAAAAAGCCAAACTGCCTCCTCTGAGGTTTGAACTCAGGACCTTCAGATTATGAAACTGACAGGCTGCCTACTGCACTAAGGAGGCTAGCTAGAAGCTACTTTATCTGTGTACATCTCTCTGCTGACACACAAACGACAACATCAGCATTTTCCTTTGAAGACTGAAACTGGCAGAACACTGGAATCATCAAGTGTTATGGTCTTCAAAGTACATTTCAATGATGGGTCAAATTGTCTTTCAAAATCAAAGTTTCTTTGATTATGTACAGGGAATTTTCTTGTATAGAGATGCAATACACCAAGGGAAAGTCAACCAGTGTTTTTATATGACCTTTCTCTATATTAAGCTTCCTATCCTTAAAGATCCAGGAAAGGACTGAGACCATAGTGAGAAAATTTTGGGGAAAGGATGGGTGCAAAATGTAGTTTATTGTCCTGACATTTATCATTATTTAATTATACAGAATATAGCTTCATTTTCTTCTTTATCCAGAGACAAATGATAGCATTCTCTTGAAGACTAGTAGTTAACCTGCTAACATGGTCTTAGTTGAACAACTATGCCTTGCCAACTAGGTTGCATAAGGTAATTTCTGTAGACTTCTAAAGCTACCAGTAGTTTGAGATGATTTTTTCCTGTACATTTTTCCTTCTTTCCTTACTGACTACTTAGGATGAAAAGGGACTAGCAGTGGACTACCAGTCCTAGCAGGGACTACCTGTACTAGCAGGTGGAAGAATCACTAGGTGCAAATCAAGGAAGTTGGAACAAAGAAATTCAGGCTGGCTGACCTGGGTCGAATGAGTTTCTCTTCAACTTCTCTGTAGGGCCATATGTGCATTAGATGGAAGCTCTATGTGAAGTTAACTTCATGGACAAAGGACATTGATTTAAAGGAGACCCTATATTAGTTATTTAATTTGCATACCTACACGTCTTCAAGATTCCTCTTTTACTTTACAAAATAGAGCATTAATTGTTAGCCTTTTAACCAACAGCTGCCTGAATCTTAAAGTTATTGGTTTCATATTGCCCAGTGGCAAATACTCAGCATTGTCTTTTTAAGAGTTCTGAATATCAAGTTAATTTGGCAATACGTTGTCCTATCAAAGCCTATGTTGTCCAGAGAGTAGGTAAGACTTAATTATTTTGTTTGCTGAGAGAAGAAAAAAGTATATGACCATATAATTTTATAGAACTTGCATCTGCTCTAGAATGCCAAAGACAAAACACCAGAAATGGATCACAGAGAGGAAAAAGAGGTTCAGTACAGGAACATGATTGAGGATGGACACTCTACTAGGCAGAAGAACAAAACTATGTTCGGGTAGTTCTTATTCTGGATAATAACTTATTTAGTAAACTGTGTGTTTCAGATAACAATCACAGCTATGACACCATCAAGAATTTCTGGGTTTTTTGGCAGACACTGGACAAGTTGATTGGTCAAGTTGATTGGTCAAGTTGCTCAGGTTTTGTCTACTGAACTAGAGTGTAAGCTCCTGTAGGTCAGGACTTATAGTAATTTTTTTCTGTGCGATTCTTTTAGAAGCTACTTAAAAGATGCTATCTGCCTGACAGACATGTAAAATGTCCCTGCCCTCACTCAAGTCCCTAGACACACTCTGATTAGGGGCAGAGGGCAAATTGGACATCAAAGAGTTGCCAAAGGCTTTTCTGCCTTGGAAGGCTGAAGAGCTCTTGATTCTTTGATCTCTGCTTCCATCCCCTCCCCCACTCTGCCCCCACATGTACCTCAGGGTCAGTCTTCCTTGGCCCCACCCTGTGTGTCTGCTGTCCTCAGTGTCTCTCACAGAAAACCCCTGACATCCTGGTCTACATTAAGGAATAAAACTCAACAAGAGTGCAAACAATCAACCTTCTAATCCAGACAAGCTGCTATCTTAGCCTTTGGCTCCCTTATCTGAATAGAAAAAACACTTGGTGAACTGTCTCAAATCTCAGAAAAAAAAAATCAAGAGCATTTTTCCCCTTCTTCATTTAATATATAGCTCAGATTCTATTGCTGGTATTATCTTTGGCTCACCTGCCAAACAACCAAGAGGGAAAAGTTCTGGGGAACTACATCTGAAGTTTATATGCCTCCAACTATGTGATTCTTGAAAATCAAATTTTAAACATTAAAATGTAAGTCTATTGTCAATGACTCTGTCCTGTAAGTGCAGCATTTCATTAACTGCAATGTAGAAGCAAATGATGGTTTCTTTTGAGATCAAACTGATAAGGTTGTAGTCAAAAAGTATCTAAATGTCAGAATCTCTAACACCCTTAAACATGCAATAAGAACAGTTGGAAATAAACATCCCTTCCAACAAGAAAGGTTTGGTTCAATATGAAATAACTGTCTTGACTGTATGAGATGTTTTAGAATCTACTTTAATGAAAGAGAATAGAGAGCTTTGATGTTTTAGATTTTGAAAGCCCAGAGGAAGAGAACTAACCCTCATGACTTTCTGGGGACTCTACTCTGTATGGGAAGGTCATTCAGGTCCTGGATTCAGCAGATGGTGTCTATACTGGGTTGATCCCTTAAGTCTAGGCTGGCATATCACATCACTCAAGTCTATTCTGCTAAATACTAGTTGAATAACCTGATCATCAATACACTTCCCTAAAGATTGGTCATTGATTAGCTTAATTTTCATTCTACTGATATGCACTTCTATGTACCAAGTTTTATGATTTTTGTACTGGTAGGTGTAAGGAATACTAGAGAAAAATTGAAAAATTTACTACCAACTTATATTTACAACCAAAGTTGTATCCTATGGTTTCTTTCTATTACTATATGAGAATTAAAAGATCTGTAGAAGGCTCAGGGTGTTATATGTAAGTGATGACTCACTAAATTCTACTCCTGAAAATATTAATATATTATATGTTAACTAACTTGGATTAAAAAAGAAGATTCATAGAAGGCTTATCATGTAAGATAATCAGTTCTTCCTCCTCAGGAGAAATTGAAAAGTCTTCACTGGAGTTTTAAAAACCCACACCTAATTTCTAGGCAGGGAGATGTTTTAAATCAGATAAAATCACACAGTATATTCATCTCTAAGTGACTGTAAAACTCTTTCCTTTGTCCCTTCATAACTATTCTGGCCCCATTCAGTCATTAGATGTAGATGTTCCCCAAAGTTCTACATTTGGTCTTCAGATAGAGATATTCTTTTTTCTCGTCCACTCACACCCCATCTATTATTGCCTCAACGCAAACAGCTTCTGGCATCTCTCATTCTCAGATCTCTATGTCTAGCTGTCGAGCTCTCTTACCTCATCAGTTTGTCCCTCAAATAGCACCTCCACCCAATGCCTACCCTTACTACCCTGTTGAAAATGACAACTATTTCCTGCCACTGCACAAATCCCATTACCATGCTCAATTTTTCTGTAACATTGAAATATAACAAGGACTTATGTCTTAAGAAACATTCCTGGCACACAGAAGCCCCTCAAAAATATTCTTTGAATATGGGAACAAAGCAACTCCAACACCTGAATCAACTATTTTTAAGTGTCTTACTTTCTCATTAGGCTCAAAGTTTGGGTTCCATATCTGATTTCTTTTTCCTTTTTCCCCATTAGCTCTTGTGAGTCAATAGGTGTTGACCATGCTTCATTAATGATGACTCTCATCCTTCTTGTGAATTCTATTCCCACTGCCAGAAGCCTAGGTAAAATTCCCAGTTTTTCTTTCCTGTTTGAACACAACAGACCTGTAAATGGTTTCCTTTCTCTTTTATAACTCATTTTATACATTGCTGCCTTCCTAAAGCATAGCCTTGACTATGTGGTAGCAGTTCATAGATTCCTTCAGCAAATATTGAGCAAGAGCAAATATCTTCTAGGCAAGGACTAAAAAGACAAAATGTCTCTTTATTTGTAGAGTTTATTTTCCCAGCTCATTACCCTTCAGTAACTCCTAATTGTCTACAAAGTAAAGTCTGGCTATTATGTTGACATGAAGACTCTCCACATCTGATCTCATCAAGCATTGCCATTATAACCCTCTATGCATTCATGCGCCAGTCAAATCGCACCATACATGATCAATCTTGTTCCATATCTCTGAGTTCCCTGTTAATCCATGTGTAATAAGTTCCAATCCCTCTCTCCTATAAGAATCCTACACAGATCTGATTCTGCCATCTCCATGAAGTCTTCTCTAATTAATTTGGAAATTATTTTTTTCTTCTGGTCTATTTTTGCCTCTTTAAAGACACATATTATATACTACTTTGTATGCTATTTATTAGTCTATGTGTCTTACCTACCACAGTAGAATAGAATGTCCTTTAGGCCAGAAACCCTGCCTCAGACTTCTTGAACTTCCCACAGCACCTGGTGTAATGCCTTGTACTTAAGCACTTAATATGTTCGTTGAATAGAAAAAGCAAGATATCTCTTATTTCTTCCACTCTAGATTATACTCAATTTAAACAATATTGGTGATAACTATTCACCTTCAAGTAAATATCACAATATCCCTATCCAGATATCCTGACAAATTCTATTAGGTGGTTAAGAATCCAAGTTTGTAAGTCAAAAGATTTCAGCTTTATTCTGGCTTTATTACTTATTGTGTACTTTAAACAGTTATTTTTATCTCTATGTGTCCCATTTTCCTCATTAGTAAAGATGGGCAAACCTTTAATACCCAACTCCTGGACTTATTTAATACTTAAATGGGATCATGAATATATGACAATTAGCATGACATCTGACACTTATTTTATGATAGCTATTATTATTATTATTACTGTACAAAGTGTCATCTCTTTACTCTTCATCCCCCTCCTTCCTTCATTGTTCTTCCTCCTGATTCCAAGATTGTGTGAGGGTATGCCACATATTCCATTCTTTCCAGATACAGTCTGTTTATGAGTTATTTATTTTGGCAAATTTATTTTGTCTACTCAAATTCACTATATGATATTTGAGAGTAAGGCAATACATACATTTATATGTGAACATATATAATATGAATATAATTTATATTACATATGCTACATGTTATATAAATGTTTTTTGAAATAATATATATCTTAAATTGTCCATGATATCTAGCACAATGCTATATAGTCATAGTAGGAAGTATGCATGAAACTTAACAGTATGGGATGTTAGTTACAAAGAACTGGGTTTAAATACTGTCTGTCATTTTTATTTTTTAAAAAAATTATTTTTCAATATTTATTTTATTATTTTTGAGACAGAGAGAGACAGAGCATGAACGGGGGAGGGGCAGAGAGAGAGGGAGACACAGAATCGGAAGCAGGCTCCAGGCTCTGAGCCATCAGCCCAGAGCCCGACGCGGGGCTCGAACTCACGGACTGCGCGATCGTGACCTGAGCTGAAGTCAGAGGCTTAACCGACTGAGCCACCCAGGCGCCCCATGTCTGTCATTTTTAAAAAATAAGTAATTTTGGGCAAGCTAGGTAATTTTTTTTGACACTCACACTTTTTTCATATGGACAATGGAGTAATAAAGCTTAAATTGCTAGATATAGGCTATGATTAAAGTGCAAGATACATATAAGCATTTAACACAAAGTCTGAATCCCAGTAGACACTTCACAAATAGAAGTTGTGATCATCACTGTTATTACTATTACCAGTTAATTAATTCCTAGATACACTGGCATGAAGCAGGGATTAATCCATGAAACCACAAGTCCCATTTTCAGTAAACACAACTGAACTTGTTGTATGCTATATATAAAATTTCCTTAGATACATATTTACTTATTTCTTTCTCTTAATTTTTTCAGTATGTCCATGAGGTTTTCTATTTGCTTTGTAATGAGAATAAAAGCAAAAATTGAAAAAAGAAGAAACTTGTTATCTTGTGCCTGGCTTTAATTTAAAGATCATTTTGTCAAAGTTAAGTGTTCAGAAGGACAAAGCAATTTTTTCCCCATCAATAGAGTGCAGTAAATCTGTACTGAAAAGTGAAACCTTTTAAATGAGCATTTCTCAAAGCTCCCTAAAGTTCATTATTGTTTAAGAATCTTTTTACTATGTTGACTAAGAACCTTTAAGACAGGACTTAGAGACTCTTTAATGCCCAGATCTTATTATGTGAAACAACAGTAACATCTTAGCCTCTAAAATGCCACATAGGTGGTTTTTCACTGTTGAATTGAATGAATGATGTCTCCTCGCCTTGTAAATGTCTGAAGCAGACCAATCAGGATATAGAAGAAAACTGATGTCTTTAATCGTCAAGGGTTGGTTCATCTGTAATGCAGTGATGAATTTGCTCTGTTCAAGAATTCTGAATTTTGCCTCACATCCCTGGCTGCTTCATCACAGAGGGGACAAGAAATGCTTTGCAAGCCTGAAAAACTGGTGAGAGGCCAGTTCAGGTAGCCCCCAGTAAAGCCCTTGTGATTCTCAACCTTTAGACAATAAGACATAGAAAGTGTCAGTTAAACAGAGACAGAGCTTCACATATCTCTTGGTTGGCAAGTGTAAAAGTATCCTGGATTGAGATATATTTTAAATTGTGTCATATTTCCTTTCATGTTATACTATTGGTCACAAACTTTGAAAGTGCCCCTGAGTGCTAATTTCCTAACTCTTCCATAACTCATTAAAAAATGGTTTGGATCCTTTTACATATCAGATAACTAGGTAGAATGTTACCATAATACCTCTACAATTACACTTGTATCATGAAAATATTGCTGATTCTGATCAGTTAAGAAGAGCTTGGATTGAAATCCAACTCCACATTCTACTAGGTACATTATCATGATCAATGGATTTGCCCTATGTGGGTTCTATTTTCCTTTTTTCTTGGTGAACCACCAGATCCATAACATTACAAGGCAGCATTAGATTGAGAGAGGTCAAAAAAGACAATAGAACCAAGATGGAGTTGCTTATAGTAAATCCTATGTAACTAAACTGAGACTTAATTATAGTTTCTGCTTTCCCATAAATGGAACCTTAAACCAGTCAGTGAGGAATCACCTGATCAGCACTATTAAGCAATCTCTCTAATAGACTCTGCATCCCCTAAAGGAAGGTAACTCCAATAACCCACTTTTTTTGCCTTGTATAATTTCCTTGTTCTCGCTCCCTTCTGCCTATAAAAGTCTCATTTTGTGTAGTTCCTTGGAGGTCCTTTCTATCTGCTAGATTGGATGATGCTAAGTTTGCATCAATTTTTGCCTGACTAAACTCAAAATTTTCAATATGTCTCACTTTATCTTTTAACTGTGATAAATAAGAAACATAAGAAATATTAAGAGTTTAGGTGAAAGAAGGAATCCTGTTAGCTGGTGCACTCTGGGGAGGTTTCAAAAAAAGGGGGTAATTTGAGTTGGGCTTGATGAGATGTATATAAATATATTTTGATCACTGGAAAGGAAAAGACAGGACTTCCTTTTCAGAAGTAATAGTGTTGCTCAGTTGACATTAATTCAGTCTGGCTATTCAGTCTGGCTAAAGACATGAATTAGTAAGAGATTGGAAAGGCACTTGAACCTTTGAATAATAGGCCAAAAGTAGTAGAGTTTTATTCATGAAGAATATAAATTTTGAACTCAGATATATCTCAGTTTGGGTCCTGGCTTTGCCAATTTCCAGGGACTGGAATCTGTACAATTCATTTGGTCACTATGAACCTCAGTTTCCCAAACTGTAGAATAAAGATAATAATAACTTCCAAGAATGCTGATGGAATTGGAAAATATAAAAACATAATATTTTAGCACATTATGTGCTAGATATACTGGTTATTTGATATGGGCCCTCCACTATACCACCCTCCATATCCATTATCAGCCTTTCTCTGCCTTGCTCTGTGACCATGAAAGCTGGCTTCTGTGGACTGCATCACCTGTGGTCCCACACCCTCTGACTCCAGGTTGGGCTTGGCCAATGGAAGGCACTGGCAGGAGATTTGAAAATGGGAAGAGGTACAAGCCATGGCATGTTTTTCCCCACTTCCTCCCTGCTCAGGCAGTGACTGTGTCCTTTCATGACAACAGCTCTTATAAGGTCAGAAGCTTTTCCATGACTCCAGATATCACCAGGCTTTCATAACATAATTTCTTTCCCTGCTCAGGCAGCTTCTTTTGATGTCAGTCCCAGTTGCCCCAACATTCCTCATTGTTTCCCTAATGTTGTCCAGATTTTAAAAGAAGTCATCTCATTACAGCCCCTTATTCTGTTTCTTACTGGGACTCTGAAATACACTGGCTATATCTTAATTCCATTCTTATTATTTTATAGCAATGAAAGCCACTAGACCATGGACACAGCATGATAGGAGCCATGCTTTAGGATGTTTAAAGCTGGTATATAGGATGGACTCTGAGGAGAGAAGAGGGAGGCCAAAAGTAATTTTAACATAAAAAAACAGAATTCCAGCTGATCATTTTTAAAGGTCAGAGAAAGGGTGGTGACATATTGTGACTTATAAGAAGTATGTATATATGGTCATTCAGATGGCCAAATTACACATATATTTTATGTTTTTTAATGTTTATTTTTGAGAGAAAGAGAGAGACACAATGGGTGGAGGAGGGGCAGAGAGAGAGGGAGACACAAATCTGAAGCAGGCTCCAAGCTTTTAGTTGTCAGCACAGAGCCTGCCTGACACGGGGCTCAAACTCACGAACTGTGAGATCGTGACCTGAGCCAAAGTCGGGTGCCCAAGCGAGTGAGTCACCCAAATGCCCCCCAAATTATATTTCTCACATATATTTGGTCTCCATCCACAATTCCTGGCTCACAGCTCCCAAAACCTTTGGAATTTCCTGATCCATAAGAGCAACGGGAGCATCTTTTTTTATACTACTTGGTCTCTTGTTCTCAGAGACCTGAGAACACTCAGTGTCCTGCGAACACTTCAGGGCCATGAAAGTGAAATTGGTGTTTTGTTATTCAAAACAAACCCTCCCTACCATAATTGGGTTTACGTTATTTTGGAAAGCACCTAACTGAAAGGGACTGGTTGCCAGGGGAACCAACCAGGAATACAGGGTTGAAATTTTCAGTCCCACCTCCTGATTTCTGGAAATGGGAGAAGGGCTAGAGGTTGAATCAATCACCAACAGCCAATGAGTTAATCCATCATGGCTGTGTACTAAAACCTCCATAAAAAAAACAAAAAGGGAGGGGTTTAAAGAGCCTCAATGTTCAGGAATCAGAATGCTTCCACATGCTGCCATGCTGGGTCCCAAGCTCCACAAGTACAGGAGCTCCTTTGTTCTGGACTTTATACTCTGTATCTCTTCATCTATCTGTTGACTCACATCCATTATATCCATTGTAATAAACCAATAATCTAGTGAGTATATGAGTTTCTTGAGTAATGTGAATCATTCTAAGAAATTCATCAAATCCAAGGGGGGGTTATTGGAACTTCCAATTTGTGGACGATCTGTCAGAACCACAGGTAACAACCTGAGATTGTGACTGGAGTTCAAGGTGGACAGAAGTTGGAGGACAGAGCCTTTTATCAGTGAGATCTAAAGCTATGCTCAAGTAGATAGTGTCAGAACTTAGCTGGATTGAGTTGAATCCTTGAACACCTCACTGGAGACTGAGAATTGCTTGTTGGTGTGCAGAAACCTACACCACACACACACACACACACACACACACACACACACACACACACAAGTTGGGATTGGGTACAGTAACCTAAAACAGGTGGTGACCACAAAAATGCAGAATAAGTGATGAGTGGTCATCATTGCCAAATATGGTGAACAGAGAAGGGAAAGAACAATGAATTCAAAGATAACTTGTAGGTATATTAGCTCTTTTACCAAATATTTGATTTTTACCTAAATATTTACCAACTAAATCAAACCTAAAGAGTTTTTAACTACTCATCAGAATTTTAATTTGTGCCAGCATTTAGAAGATCACAGTCTTCACTGAGTAGATCCAAGGGAGAAAGAAGGAAACCAAAAAAGTAAGGACAGTCTGGTAAACTTGGAGAATATCCAGCAATTACAAGGCTGATAATAATCCAAGGTATAATCCCAACTCCTGGTATCAAACACCTATTAAATTCTCATTGTTATATTAGCAATTTTATGAAGTATGTTGTGTATTTGTATATGCATTTAAGCCTTCAAAATGACACTAGGATTTACAATTCTGTTTGCCATTGTTAAAGTGAAGAAACAAAGGATAATGAAAGTTAAGGTGTGTGCATGAATGTGCATATGTGTGTGTAAGTGTGTTTATGTTCTTTCTTTTACGTGTGTGTGTGTATATATTTCTAGTTTTTCTTCTGATTATAAATGATTTGCTCAAGTCAGAAAATTTTGAAGCCACAGAAAAGCACAAAGAAAAAAATTAAAGTTAGCCAGAATCTCACTCTGAATAGTTCGGCAAATTTGTCTGCCTTCTTGGGTCTAAAGATATATACAACCCCTGTTTAAAAAAATATATATATATATATATATATACACACACATATATACATATATACACATTGCATAATACACATATTGACATATATGTATATATATCATATACATATACTCACAGAGTTAAAATTATACCGTAACAAAAGTTTTGTCATCCTTTCTTACTATTATTTACCATCATAGCCCCGGTTACTTTTTTTAACTTATAAATTTTATTCTGTGCTAGGCATTGACTTTGGCACTGGTGTGATTCTTATCACACAGTCCAAAAATGGTATATCTGAGAACTAGAAATATGCTTATGATCATAAATCCCATATTCTCACATGTTTCAAGTGTTTTCAGTCTGATGCCTTCCATTCATACTCCTTAAACTAGTACAAACTTCATGCCAGTAGGTTGAACTGTGGACTTTTTGTTGACCAAAGAGGTCTCGACATTATTTAATATTTGGTAATGGTTATTATGGTCCCCTCCACCACCCCAGACATCCTGCCACTCTAAATATATGATTGTCACTAATCACAAACTTCAGAGGAATTCTATTGCTTTCCCCAGCAGCTTGCTACCATTTAGTCCTCACCTGGAGGCCCAAGCCTATCTGTTTTTGAAACTGTTCCAAGAGAAAAAAAGAAAAAGAAAAAAGCAAGGGGCATCTGGGGTCTTTCCCCTTCTGACTATTTGCTGCTTAGGATTGACACTCCCAGATTTCATATCCAATGATGAAGTAATCAGAGATGGCTAGGGACATTGAATATGAGTTCTGGGACCAGCCCATGCCTGCTGCCTCAAATTCAACTAACAATTTTTTTTCTCTTCTATGGCATTCAGAGTCTGGATCTTCCTCCAAAGGCATTATTATAGGGGTGCCTGGGTGGCTCACTCAGTTAAGCGTCCGACTCTTGATCTCAGTTCAGGTCTTGATCTCAAGGTCATGAGTTCAAGCCTTGAGTTGGGCTCCACGCTGAGCATGGAGCCTACTTAAAAACAAAACAAAACAAAACAAACTTCAAAGGCATTATTATAGGAATACATGGTAGTACAGTCAGGCTTTCTTTTATAATTACAATCACATATTTCTAATAGACATATAGAGGAGGGGAAGTACTTGCATTGCTGGTAAGTCTGGGTAAGACTGGGAGAACAGGGGAAATGAGGCTTTAAGGAAAGATGAACGAATAGAAAATAAAATGCTGGGTAGCTGTGTCGTGTCAACGTCATTTCTTTCAAACAAGAGAAGACATTTAAAGCACAGCGCCTGGAGAATAGTAAGTACATGGTAAGAGTCATCTATAAATTCTCTCCAACTGATAGCTATTTCTACAAATGTGAACCCATTTTTGTTAGTGTCAACATAGCACAACATTAAATAAAATATAAAACATTGGAAAAGAAATACCATTCATAATCACACCACCTGCAATTTGAAAATGATTTCTGATTTGTTCACAAATCATTTTTTTCAAAAAATATGCATTCACTTTTGCATAATCTAAAAAATGTACATGTGTAACGTTCCCATCCTCTTAAATGCCTATTTTAAGCCACAAATATTGACTGTGGTGGGACAGGTGACTGGGTCAGTTAATAACATACCTTAGAGTCCAAAATACACCCTAAAGGACCACAGAAGGGCATGCACTGGGCAGAGAATTTGACGGACCTGTTTATTTGTTTAACTTTACCATAAGAACATCAGGTTATAGACATGTGTCTAAGACTAAGAATATCTTCCCGCATTCTAAAAATATCCCTGCCAATGAGTCCTCCTCTCGTACTCAGAGTCAAAATAGGAGTAAAGAATCCTTTCACCTGAGTTGAATCTTGATCCTAGGTGAAACTGTGAAGAACAGGCAAGCAAGGAATAGCTGTAAAAATAGGGTCACAACCTTGACTCAGAACCTTATTTTAGACAAAATCTTAACATATTTTTCTTTTTTCAACAAACGTGCTTAGCAACACACATGTAAAAGTATGTAAATTAAATTTAAGAATAAGGTTAAGAATAAGATGAATTTACCTTTAATTACTAGATGACTGGAGTCTTTGGCTCTTTGCATATCACTTAAAAATAGGAATTGGCATGTTGCCAATATGATGCCATGTAGCATAATGGCCAACTTCATTCTAATATATGCTCTGCCTCTTGTATGCCATGTGACTTTAGGCAAGTTGCTTAATCTCATTCTGCTTAGGTTTGTTGATCTGTAAAATGGGATAATAGTATTACCTGGCTCATAGGAAGGTGTGGATTAACTAAAGTAACACATGCATTATAAATATATTATATGCATATAAAGAGAGAATATATAGGTGTGTATACACATATATGTATGTAAAACTTTAAAAGTGTGTGGCACAAGATCAGCACTATATAAATATTAGGATGTATTTTATTGCCATTTTTATAATTATTGTTCCCTTCACTTAGCAATGTCCTTTCATTCATCCTTGTATCCTGTGAACTATAAAATAAAAGAAAGTGTCAGTACCATCCAGGAGTTCCCCAGTTATTTTCAGCATCAATCCCCATTTTTACATTGGGTCATTGACCCCTTTACAAGCCTTTCCCCCCCATATCCCAGCTTCAGGGTGACGGTCCCATTGGCTACCAATAGCTGGGTTTTTTTCCTGGCTAGCAGAAAGCCAGTACTGATCACATAGCTATTCTCTCTCATACTCAGAGACAGTACCTCTCCCCGCCCAAGAGCTGAACAAATCATGATCATTGTAATTCAATCATGGCTCATTCAGTTGATTAGATTTGTAATTAGTTTGGTGAATGCCATGTGGCCCAACTCTGGCCAATAAAAACTAAGAGGAAGCTTGATGGCAAGGGGAAGGGGTGAGGGTGAAGGGTGTTAGAATGTGGGGAGGAGAGGGTTTAAAGATTTTCCTCCATAACAAAAAGGATGTGTGGGAGACAATGTCTCTCTTCTACACTGTCTTCTGCTGTGAGGCCTAGAACTTATACAATGTAGAAGTTTTCTTTTTTTCAAGTTTGTCTCCTCTGTTCTACTATAAGTTCTTCGAAACCAGGAAGAGTCACATAATTATCTTGATAACACCACCCAACGTTCCTCCACCACACTCCCAAATCTAATGGTCGATGCACAAATCACCCAAACCTACTTCTTTTAAGCATTCGCTGATCCCCAACACCATTAATTACTTCTTCCTCCATGTTCCTTATATATTCTGTTCAACTTGAGCAATAGAACACCAGAGCAGATCAGGTGCTGGCTCTAGAATCAAACTGCATGGGTTTAAATATGTACTCAGCCAATTTTCTCTTCCCCTTGTACCTTGGTTTCCTAATCTGCAAAATGGGGATATATGTAGTGACTATCTTTTAGGGCTCACATGAGAATTAAATGAATCCATTATTGTAAAACATTTTGAATAGTGCTTGAAATATAACTAAATTTGAGATATAACAATTTTATTATTATATTTATGTTATTTTAATGCAATGAGCTGTTTATACATCTGTTTTACCCACTGGATTGTGAGGGTAGCTTTAACTGGGATCCTATTTTCAATTTTTCCATTGGCTAGCAGATTGCTTAGCACATAGTAGTTGCTCTGTTAATGTTTCCTTAAGTGAAGAAGGAAGGCAGGAAGGCAGGAAGGCAGGAAGGAGGAAAGAAAGAAAGAGAAAGAAAGAAAGAAAGAAAGAAAGAAAGAAAGAAAGAAAGAAAGAAAGAGGGAGAATAAAGTATTTGGTACTTTGTGGGGTTTCCCCCCCTTGGGCTAGGGGAGAAGTTACTAACCTATACAGTGAATCTAGTTACCTATTTCTACCCATTGTCCATAATTCAAAATCTGTCTTAAGCATCCCAAAGTCACCTACTAAGAAAGCTGAGCTATGAAGGCCTATCATTTCTACACTGTACAAATGATGCTTTCAGCTGGACAGTGCCATCATGACACAATGAACTCTATATTAGGGGTGTGCAAAGCCTGCAGACATAGAAAGCCAACTGAGGCCTCCGACAACATCTCTACTGTGTGGTCACGCAGCCTGGCTGGAGCCCCAGAGGAACTGATTATATTGTAGAGACTGGTCTTCCACAGAGCATAGAACTCCCCCTGCCATGAAAGGCTGCACAAAATGATCATATTCATGAGGTCCACACAATATTACTTGTTTGAATGTCTGAGAGCTCACCCCACACCTGGATGCTTAAACATTGGGTTTATGGCCTCTTAGATGCTTCATAATAGAAGTTTGAAGATCAGCCAGATTCCTCTCACAGGAAGTGGTCATTGGACAAGTTCCTCAAAACATCAAAACAATGAGAATAGATTAAACTTGGTAGATTACAGTAAGTGACCTTTCCTTTTGCCATTGTTGAAAATTATTTGGGAAGAGCTGAAATCATATTCTGGAGTTGTAGCTTCATTCAGGGATGTGAACAAGCTCAGATGTGGTCTCTGACTTAAGTTAAAAACTTCATCCTTTGTTGTTCTGATACTGGTGGAAATGACAGATTCTTAATTGTGCAAAGTGTAATTTCTTTGCACAAATCAGAGAAAACAGTTGTATCCTCAAAGAGGCAACTCAGATTTTTGTAGCATATCTATGGTCATATTATCCTACTTTGTTCTGTCCATATTCTTTCTGCAATCCTGGCCCTACCTAGCTAATTCCAACCTTCCCCAGTGACAATCAGCTCCCTCTTTGATATTCAGCAGGAGCCAAAGTCTCCTTCATCCTCTTTCATAGCTTCCTGTTCTATTCCTACAATATACTCAACATAATCTGTAATTACAATTTGTAATCTGGATGTCTGAAGTCTGTCTCTCTCAGTAGTGCTCTGGGGACCCTCTCTACATAAAGATCCCAGGAAGACTTATTAAAATGCAGACTCCTGGGGAGCTCCAGGGTGGCCCAGTCAGTTAAGCATCTGACTCTTGATTTCAGCTCTGGTAAGTCATGATCTCACGGTTTGTGGGATTGAGCCCCAAGTCGAGCTCTACGCTATTAGTTCAAGATTCAGTGCTAGGGATTCTCTCTCCCTCTCTCTCTCTTGCCCCTCCCCTGCTCACTCTCTCTCTCTCTCTCTAAAAATAAATAAACATTTAAAAAAATGCAGACCCCTGGGCCCCATACCAGAATTTTACAGGAAGTTGTCCCCAGCTATTTTTTATTTTTTTTTTAATTTTTTTTTCAACGTTTTTTATTTATTTTTGGGACAGAGAGAGACAGAGCATGAACGGGGGAGGGGCAGAGAGAGAGGGAGACACAGAATCAGAAACAGGCTCCAGGCTCCGAGCCATCAGCCCAGAGCCTGACGCGGGGCTCGAACTCCCGGACCTCGAGATCGTCACCTGGCTGAAGTCAGACGCTTAACCGACTGCGCCACCCAGGCGTCCCCCCTCCCCCCCACCAGCTATTTTTTAGACACGAAAGTTTGAGAGCTATTTCACAAAAGTTTGTGCTTTCTGAGGGTAGAGGTCATGTCAATTGTCCTGAGTTCTGATAACTCCAGTATAGGACTTAGTGCCTGGCAATTAACAGACCCATAAGAAATCCTTTTTACATGAATGAAAATTAAAATCTGAGTATCAAAAGGACAGTGATTAGTTTATCCCATTGTTCTAAATGTCTTTTAGACAAAGGGTTTAACTATACTTCAATTCCACAATTATGTAAGCTTGAAAATAGAGTTGTGTTGGATAGACTTTATCATATGTAAAAAGGCCTTAAAATCTTCCAGGTGGGAACTCCTGCATTTCAGCCAAGAAGTTGATACATTGGGGAAAAAATGGATTTTGCAACCCTCTAGACTTGACTGGCACTTACTAGCTATGCGGCTTTTGCCAATGCGTTTCAGTTTCTTCATCTGTAAAGCAATAGCTATGGTAAAATGTGATTGTGTGCACACAAATAAGAAGATATAAACATAGAACTTGCACTACGTTTGGCCTTAATGGACTGTCAGTGAACGACGGCCATTGTCTGCCTGATATCCAACAAATTGTTCAAACAAATTGTTTTAAATACAACCAAGGAACACGTTGGCCAGCGGTGAGTACCCCCTGCCCTTTGCCATCATTCTGAGTAATGTTTAGGGAGCATAGCAGTTCTTAACTGGAATATTAAAGGATAATGAATACAGCCCTGAAGTTGAATTTGCAGAATGGGTTTTCTTGATCATTACTATTTCGGGACAATGAGTGGCCAACACCATTCAACGTGTTGGAGATCTGACTTGGAAACAGGCAGGGCTGGGAAGATCCAATGACAGAGATAGTTTCTCAGTGGAGATTATGACTTCTGGCTACATTGTGATGACGTATACTTGAACACAATAAGATAACTCATTAAAAAAAGGAACTAACAGGTATATTCAGGACTGTTGCAAACTAAAATTGTATCTGTATTTTCAAGGGGCCACAAATATAGATAATATCCAGCCACGGCAAAGGAATAGAAAAGAAAAAGTCTTTTCCTTCTCCCTCACTGAACTCTTTGGAGAAGGCATTCTAACTGTTGTAGCTCTTTTACTGGGGGGGAAAAAAAAGATGAGACTTGAAAGGCTTAAGAAAGCTTTGGCAAGTCCATCTTTTCCAGCTGTGTTAACAAACTTCTGTAAAGCAGATGGGTGGCTGGCTAAAACACTCAGAACTGCAAACTCTCTTAATCGATTGACACTTCCCAGTGCTATGAAATCCTTAATAAAATTAACCCTCCCGTCACTGCTCCAGGAACGTCTGGGGTTTGTTATGTCTTTTTCAGTTTTTCTCCAACTATTAAAAGGAAATTCATTTTAATAGCCCTTACCCTTTCTCTGTGAATTTTTTTCTTTGTTCATGTGGATAGCAAAGTCAGTGGTAGAACTTATCTTAAACTGAGTCCTATCACATTGGAAACAGGTGATTTCTTTAGCCTCATATACTCTGGATGTTAGATGACACCCAATTCACTATAGATACTTGCTAAATAACATAAAAGTATAATACAGCAGGCAATTTCCTTTATTCTTCAGTCATATATAAGTAATACAGAATGTTTATATGGGCTTCATAGTGGTCAAGGGACATCCACGCACAATAGTGTCTTTCAATATGTGGGCGTTATATAACAATTTTCATGAATATTCCAGGGCAAATGCTGTCAGTGATAATTCAATACACAGGCTTCCTGGATTGTTTCATTTTGTGGCATTCCTTGTCTTTTGAGCCTAGACACATGGCAGGGTTGAAAGAATATGGACAACAGCTCCACATGTCGTTGTCAGTTCCTAATCGTGAGTCTAGCTGTTATAGTACGCTCTGTGGGAGAGGATTTAGTGTGTATGAAGTTAAAATGAAACTTGGGTGATTAATAGGATGACAGCCAAATACAGTGTTACAGTTTGTCCAGGAGTGTTCTGGTTTTAAATCTGAAAAATCCAGCATCCCAGGAACCTCTTTAGCCCCTCCAAAACTGGAATAGCTGGTCTCCAAAATCCACAGTAGGTAGCACCTTTATTGTATAAAACACCAAACAGAGGGGTACCTGAGTGGCTCAGTTAGTTAAGCATCCAACTCTTGATTTGAGCTCAGGTCATGATCTCATGGTCTGTGAGATCAAGCCCCACGTTGAGTTCCTCACTAAAGCCTGCTTGGGATCCTCTCTCTCCCGCTCTCTCTGCTCCTCCCCTGCTCACCTGAGCTCGCTCTCTCTCTCTCTCTCTCTCTCTCAAAATAAATAAATAAACTTAAAAAATAGTTTTAAAACACAAAATAGAACAGGTCAGTTTAATGTGGTTATGAGTATCTGTCCCTAAACAGAGCATCAGAAAGTTAAATGTAGAAGGAATGCTCACATGAGTAACTATCAAATGCCTTTTGGTTTGAGTTCATAACTAGAAGGTAAAGTTCTCTTACTATTCTGCTGGAAAAGTCTTCAACATGCCTATTTTATTTTCCTGTTGATATTTTAATATATAAAATGAAAAAATGAGACACAGTTTTGTCAGGACATTAAAAAGTGACATCTCCAATAAGTCCAGAGCTCTTTGCCAAGTTAAAAATAATCACTGGGGTTAATAGTTATCAACATGAATGCTGCATTGCCCTTGTTAAGCAAGATTCTACAGTGAAAGGAGATTTCACTGGACAGGTCACTTCCTATATAACCTTATCTCCTATGCTTTTATCTAATATCAGTAATAATACCTAGTACCTTTTTTCTAGTACAGTACCCACCCCACCCCCAACCCCCTTAACCATGGTTTCCCTTTCTGTGGCTTCAGTTACGTGCGGTCAACGGCAGTCCAGAAGCAAATGATCCTCCTTCTGAAGAATCAGCAGAAGGTCAATAGTAGCCTATGTCACATTGCCTGCAACATTCCCCTCACTTCATCTTACCACATAAGCATGTTATCATCTCACATTATCACAAAAAGAAGAGTACAGTAAAATATTTTGAGAGAGAAAGCATATTCATATAACTTGTATTTCAGTATATGGTTACAATTGTTTTTTATTATTCATTGTTGTTAATCTCTTACAGTGCCTAATTTATAGATTTCACTTTATCATAGGTATGTATGAATGAAAAAAATAGTATATATATAATGATTGGTACTGTCTGTGGTTTCAGGCATCCCTTGGGGGTCTTGGAACATATCCTTTGCCGATGAAGTGTGGGAGGGAGGGTGGGGAACTATCGTACCTGTTTCTCTATGCTTAGTACCTTTACTTGGTATTAATGATAATAAAAGTAGTTATTCCCTATTAAAAACAAAGTGAATGATGTTCAGGACTTCTACAGAATAACATCAGAGCAAAAGACTTGACTTTGTATCCATGTAGCATATCTAAGCAGGCAAGGTTATTAATCCTATTTTGTAGGTAAGAAACTTCAGAGATGGTATTTGAACTCTGGTCCAGTTACACTCATACTAAAATCTGGTGTATATTTGTCCCCCAAAACCCTTTTATTTGAGACCTTCCTCTCCTCTCCCACCTATATCTTTACCTATCAGACTTGATGAGAATTGCCAGGTGAGGAGGAGCCAACATTATTTTAGCTAGGAAACTTTAAATGGGTAAGAAATGGTCACACTATTTGAAGAACAGGAGTAAATGTTACAGTGAACCCCTTCAAAAGGGATTCCAATTTTCCTATGAGGTGTTGAAAGACCTACATACTGATGCGTATCAGTTTACTCATCCCCTAAATCTCATTTGGTAACAGTGCAGGCTATTTTGTGGGTAATTTGCTCTATCAGCACAACACCCACAAACTTCCTCATAATTCATGAGTTCTCAGTCCCAACTCTGCATTGGAATGATTTGTGAAATTTAAAAACAAAATTCAAACAAGTTCTTAGATCCCATCCCAGAACTACCAGGCTTATTGATTTTAGAGGAGGCAGTTATAGTTTCAAAAGAATCATACGTAGTTCAGATGCATAATTAAAACTGAGGACTAATGTATGCTTCGTGGAACACATTATTTCTAGTTGGAATAAGAATCTTGAAGTCCATGCTATTTTCAGTTGATTAAGTTGAGATACTGATTAAAGGTCTGTTGGCCAAATTTGCCAGATGTTAAACATCAACAGATGACTTCATTTAGTCCCTATCATTCTCTTATTTCCATTTCTCTTCATTGTCCTAAAATGATGTTCTGTGATAATCAGAAGGTGTTAGCTCATTCTTGAAATAGGACTCAATAGCATTTTCTTTAGCAAAGAGTACAGGGAGATTTTTTTCAGTGAATGGAAGGGCAGTGGGAGGGAAGAAAATGCCAGAGGCAGTGATTCTGAGTCCTTGATCAGCTGTGAGGGTTGAAGCACAGCCAGGAATGAAAGTTTGCTAACATTCCAGGTTCTCCTGGAAGCCCTGAGTGGACAGGGAGGGATACCCCCCATTTAAATACGTATGCTGCCTTAAAATACAGTATTCAGAATCTCGGCAGAGAAAGCCCATGTTAGGATTTAAATTAGGAACAGGAGCTTTAACTTAACACTTGAGTAAAAGCAGAAATTCAGTTGAAGGGTCATCATGATCTAACTACGGGCTAGAGAAGTATCTTTTGATGCTATGTAGATATCAGGCATTAAATCAATCATAGCAGTGCACAGATCACCAACCCAAAGGCATCACTCTGATAAGATAATGTTAAAGAGAAATATAATGATATTAACACCAAATATTCCTCCAAGTCCTTACTGTGTCAGACCTTGTCTTCAATGTTTTACATGCATTATTTCAGTTTTCCAAATACCCATATGTGGAGATATTATCATTTTTCTCATTGTACAGATGAGATTTCTGAGGTTCTGAAAGTTTGAGGCACTTATCTAAAATTTCACAGCAAGGAAGAGTCAGAGACAGGCTTCAAATACAAATCACTAAAAATTTATCACTGTATTTCGTTTTGCTTGATTTCAGAAGACCATGTTTTATTAATCAGGGATATCAGGGAAAGAGCTCAAAAATGTACTGCAATGCTAGAAAGAATTTTCAGCATAAAGGGACCCCTAGAACTCATCCAAGAAAAACTAGTACTAAAGTATCAGAAAGGTCTTTCACTGGCCATTCTGAAACACAGAGCCAGAAGAGAATGTTATACCTAGAGTCTTCTATGTTATTCAACTTTCAGTTAATTAGCTATTTATTTATTTTCTAAGTGGGTTTCAACAACAAGCAACCATCATGCTCAGAGCTGTTTTTTCCTCTCCAACCAATAGCCCCTCAATTTGAAAAGAAGTATATTTTCAAGTCAGATTTTTTATGTCTGTGTGAGATTACTTAAATCAGCTCAATTCTCTAATAAACATAATTAATAGTATTGGGATGAGCTTCTAACAAATTCCAAACAATATACTCCTCTGCGCTATAACTCTTCTCTGACAGTTCACCAAGATGGTGCATTTAACAGTTCCATAAATTTATGTAATGGTAAACAAATGACTAATAAATGTCTGGATGTTCAGTGAAAACATTCAAATGAACATACTGCAGAGATAAATAAATGGCCATTAAAAGCTTACCAGGGACTGCCATACATGTTAACCCATAGACTAGGAAGAGATGGTGGTTTGGGAAAATGCACAAATGAACAAATTGTTAATGGCTGTGTTTTTAAAAATGGATGTTTCCTCAGCAACATAAATAGGGCCTAAGTCCAAAGAGGAAGTCCCTCAGCTTCTGGCAATAGCTATCATAATCTTATAATAACTAAATACAGAGCCACAAAACTCCAGTGAATTTCAACAAGTGGTCTCTTCCGTCCCTTTAACCCTTCTGGATTATAGTTTCAAAAAATGTTCTTTATATCTCTAGGGAAGTCAATTCAAATCTGCCCTAATAACAAGTGGAACAACCCTAGAAGTTGAATAAACATTATAGACTGAATAATAAGATTCTCCTCCCCTTGCTATCATTTGATAAGCTATCTCATTTTAGTTCTCTTTCTGCAGTCTCTCCCTTATGTATTCTGTGGCCAATCCCCCAGATTAGTGTTCCGTCCCTGCTCACCAAGCAATTTTCCATAGTCTCCTCATTTCTTAAATCCTTCTCTTCATTAATCCTTCTCCAAGTTAGATAGCTCCCTCAGTGAAATCTCTAATCCCATTTCTCTCTTGCTCAGAAATACTCAGTGAGTAAGGAGAGACTACTCCTTTTAGGAGTACTACTACTTTTAGGTAGTAGTACTAAAAGCCTTAGCCTGAAATTAAATGCCCTCAATAACTCAGCTGTAAATTATTTTTATGGAGAAGTTAGGAGTCTTCAAATTCCAAGTAATAATCTAATTCAAAATGGCTTAAGACAAAAGAAGAAAGAAATAACCAAAAAAAGGAAGGAAAGAGAGGGAGAGGGAGAAGGGAAGGCAAAGAGGGAGAGGGAAGGAGAAAGGAATGAAAGAAAGAAAGAAAGAAAGAAAGAAAGAAAGAAAGAAAGAAAGAAAGAAAGAAAAAGAAAATGAAAGAAAGAAAAAGAGGGAGGGAGGGCGGGAAGAAGGAAGGAAGGAAGGAAGGAAGGAAGGAAGGAAGGAAGGAAGGAAGGAGTTAACTTATTAATTTCAATGTTGGCCTCAGCCACAGCCTGATCCAAGTGCTTCAGTGATGTCATTGGATTATCTCCTGCTCCTTCCTTTGGCTCTGCTTCATCTGTGCTGGCTTCATTCAAAGGAAGGCTCTCCAAAAGAGAAAAAAAATGGCTCCCAGCGCCGCTGGCCTCAGACCCCATCCTATAGCGACCTCAGGAGAAGCCGTACCTCTTTTAAAATCATGCCAACAAAAGTCCAAGGCTGTTGGTAGCCTTTTTCTGAATCAATCACTGTTGCTAGGAGGAAGAAATATGCTGGATGGTCAAGGCTAAATCACTTGCCCAATTTAGAAGACTAGGATTGGACCAGCCCAACCCCTTCAGAAAGGCTGAGAGTGGGAGAGGCATGGTTCCCCAAAGAAATACTGTTATTGTGAGATGAAAGAGATACAGATCTTAAGTCAGATAAGAACAACAGATATCC
Source organism: Prionailurus bengalensis (assembly GCF_016509475.1). NCBI lineage: Eukaryota > Metazoa > Chordata > Mammalia > Carnivora > Felidae > Prionailurus > Prionailurus bengalensis. Next base: position 65,051,090 of record NC_057353.1, on the reverse strand, counting down.
ACTGTATCTTTGTATCCTTCTTTCCCCTAGCTTTACCTCATACTTGTTGTGGGGTCCAGTTAAACAAAAGTACCCATTGTTCCCCTTGGTTTTCTCCCAGCATTTTTTCCCCTTGTTATGTTTTCCCAGAAACCCAATGAATTCCTTGATGGTAAATCAGGGTTAAAAACAAAAAACAATTCAAATACTAACATGTGACTTGTTAATAGAGTTGTCAAATTACAAGATACCCAGTTATATTTGAATTGCAGATAAACAACAAATACTTTTTTAGTATAAGTATGTCCCGAATATTGTGTGGGATATACTTATGCTAAAAAGGTACTTGTTTATCTGAAATTTAAATATAACTGAGTGTAGTGTATTTTTATTTGCTGAATTTTAGCAACCTACTCTCTGAGAAAATAAGAGTTTTCCAAACTTATTTGACCATGGGTCTCGCATCCCACCTTACCCCCAATCATCCTACATAAGTGTTGCATGAAATTTGCTTTAAGAGAAGCCATAGTAACTCATGTTTCAACAATTTAGTGGAAATTCAGCATTCCATTCTATGTGGTCCTTGCCTTCCAGGGGTAGTTTTCTTGGCCACTGCCCTATGAAGTGAAATTATTTTCATTGAGGAAAGAGCTGAAAGAAGAAGGAAAAAAGACACTTGACTTACAAAAGATATCATCCAAAAAATAAAAATTAATGACTTCTGAGCAGTACAAACAAAAGCTAGGGGTTATTTCATATATTTGCCTCTGACCTGGTGAGCATGCCTAAATCTGGTGAAAAAAATATTTCCAAGACCCAGGTAAAACTATATTCTTAAAAAATGGTATATATTGAGTAATGAAAATGTTCATATCTCTTCAGTTTATACAACACTGAAAGCAGAGTGCCACCAGCCACCTCTTAGCCCCCCATGATGTGTCAAGTCCTGTCAAAAGGACCCACTAGAAGCTATTTGCACATGTAATTTAAACCATCCTTTAAAATAAGAGTGTGTATGTATGTGTGTGTGTATGTGTGTGTGTACATAAGAAAAAAAAATGTCTTTTCAAAATTATCACTAAGAAGATTTGTTTAAAAAACACTCCAATGTAAAAACAACAACAGCAGCAGCAACAACAACAACACTCCAATGTGGGGTTTTCCTTTCTTTGATATTTTTCTCTATGTTATTGAAGCTACCTACTATCACATCTGGAAATGGAAATGTCTAAAAGAAATGTCATTCATTGCACAGGGCAAGAAGCAGAAACCTGAGATAAATACGCCTCTGTCAGATGGAAGCAGGCAAAATTACTCAAGGAAAGAAACCAGACATCTCCTGGTGTTCTTTCAGATAATAATTTATAAATGCCAAAGTTTTCATCGAATAAATAATAAAATAGACATTTGATCTAGTTATGCTTATGGAGTTTAAATGCAAAAGAAAGATTATGAAATAATTAGATTATAAGAAAAACTATGTTCTTTAGTGTCTTAATTTCCTATTTGGGTCCGTAAACCGTACTTGATAAACAGATATTGAGATCTCTATGTTTCTTGCATGCTCAAGTCCTTTGATTCTAAGAGAAGAATATTCTAAGAGTAGATGGTTGAATCCACCCATATTAGGGGGGCTTAGAAATTCCTCATGGGTAAAAGTGCCTGTGAAAAGAACTATAAATTGCAGAAGACTCTGTCCCTTCGACTTTCCTCTTTGTCTTTCTAGGCTCTAAATTCTACTCATCACCTGCTCCTGACATTGCCTTTAATTTACTGCTTTGGTTCCTCTCCATTTGCTTATTTTGTTGGGGTTCTTTCTACGTGATTACAAATAAAGATACCTAGTAAGCAAGCCTTACATGGTCCATTTTTAAAAGATGTATTCTTTCCTCAAAAAACTAAAACTAGAACTACCCTACGACCCAGCAATTGCACTACTAGGCATTTATCCATGGGATACAGGGGTGCTGTTTTGAAGGGACACATGCACCCCCATGTTTACAGCAGCACTATCAACAATAGCCAAAGTATGGAAAGAGCCCAAATGTCCATCGATGGATGAATGGATAAAGAAAATGTGGTATGTGTATATATATATAATGGAGTATTACTCGGCAATTAAAAAGAATGGAATCTTGCCATTTGCAACTACGTGGATGGAACTGGAGGGTATTAAGCTAAGTGAAATTAGTCAGTCAGAGAAAGACAAAAATCATATGACTTCACTCATATGAGGACTTTAAGAGACAAAACAGATGAACGTAAGGGAAGGAAAACAAAAACATAACAGGGAGGAGGGCAAAACAGAAGAGACTCATAAATATAGAGAACAAACTCAGGGTTGCTAGAAGGGTTGTGGGAGGGGGGATGGGCTAAATGGGTAAGGAACATTAAGGAATCTACTCCTGAAATCATTGTTTCACTATATGCTAATTTGGATGTAAATTTTAAAAAATAAAAAATTAATAAAACAAAATAAAAGATGTATTCTAATTCCTTCATATTTTCTTTAAATATTTGTTTACTTATTTTAAGAGAGAGAAATAGTGCATGAGCAGGGGAGGGGCAGAGAGAGGGAGAGAGAATCCAAGGAGGCTCTACACTGTCAGCACAGAGCCCAACATGGGGCTCGAACCCAGAAGTGTGAGATCATGACCTGAGCCAAAATCAAGAGTTGCCACTTAACCAACTGAGCCACCTAGACATCCTCTAATTCATTCATATTTTAATGTTCCTTTACTATTACTGAATACTAGGTGATTTATGTTTTTATTAATTATCACTTGGAAGAAGAAATAGTTATTTAAAAAACCAAAATCTTATATAGAGGGACAGTTAATTTTTGTAAAGAGCTTTAAACACCTAAGATAAAAGAAACTACTTTTCCAAGATTCACAGAAGAGGAGGAAGTCTTCTGCCCTCCATTAATTTTGCACTATGTGCAAATTTTCCTACTACACAACAAGGTCTCATAGGGCAGGGATTATGTCTACACTGATCAACATTAGCACAGTTCTTAGTACAAAGTAGGCACTAAATAGAAATTTATTACATGAAAAAATAAATGAATGAATGATATGGAATCCAGAATGGTTTGTTATGACAAAATAGATTGAGAGAAACTGGCTTTGTAAAGGAAGAATTTGGTTGTTTTTTTAAATGTTTATTTATTTATTATGAGAGAGAGAGAGAGAGAGCGCGAACGAGCAGGGGAGGGGCAGAGAGAGAGAGAGAGAGAGATAATCCCAAGCAAGCTCCATGCTATTATGCAGAGCCCTACATGGGGCTTGGTCTCACGAGCTGAGATCATGACCTGAGCCAAAATAAAGAGTTGGAGGCCCAACCTACTTAGCCACCCAAGCCTCCCTATAATGGTATGGTTTTAACATAGTCAAGTAATTACTGTTGGATGGGTCATCTCGGTTATAAATCAACCATGATTTATTTTTTACTTCTTCTCTCTCATTGGTCCCAACTCTCATTCCATCCGCTTCTGACATTTTTTAGAAAGAAAACAGAAAACCATATGTTTTCTCAATGTGATTGTAGTATTTCCCACCAATTGTGTTGCCTTGGAAATTTTTTCTGCAATACTTAAAGCAAACAATTGCTAAAAGTGCCATTCCATTCTTCAAGTATGACTCCTAAGTTATCATCATCATCTTTGTTCTTTTATAATTATAAAATTTAAAAGTTTTTGCTGATATGCTTATTTCTGCATTGAAATATGTGCCCGTGTTTTTTTATTTGTAGGGATATTCTAATGAATGGTACTAAGTGAGGAAATTAATGCACAGTGTTAATTAATTGTTACTTTGGTTGACCCAAGTCAAGGTTTTTCCTGGTCACTGAGCATCCATTTTAACATCATCACTTCGTTGTAAAAAATTATTAAAATACCACTTCATTTGAGAGATTCCATAGTACAAATATGAACTGTAATACTGAGATTGCTATCAGAGAAAATAATTTTTATGCCCTGTGGAAGTCAGTAATCTTTCTTAATGTAAGCAGAACTTAAGACTATTTCTAGACCATTAAAAATAGCTTTTACTGTTTCAGTGTGCCATCTATTTTCATTTGTGGGAAAAAAGTCTCTGGTAAACATCAACATTTATTTTGGACAATTTGCGTGAATATCAAAGTACAACACTAAGTTGTAGAGAAAGCAGCTTTCTAAAGTGCAAATTAAATTTTGGTGTATTCGGTAACAAGATTTATGTTTTGAAAACAAACTGGTATATATTATTTGTTATCTATTGACATATATTTATTATACACTGGCATATTTTATTAAGTTAGCAACTGAAATGTATTATTTATCAGGTTTTGATTTTAAGAAATGAGTGCTGTCTGGCATGGTTGAATAATTACATAAAGCACGGAAGTGATGGGCTGCTTAGACCATGACCTCACATTTCTTTTTAGGAAAAGAAACATTCCTGAAAAGTTCCAAATTCTGAAATCTCCAAATTTGTGTAATGGAGGCAAATAAAAATGAAGCAGCAAAAAAACAAAGCCAAAAGCAAAAAACATTTTATGCTGTTTTATAATGAGCACCATGACGGTGGAAATACTGGAGTCCCACGGACTCAGGTTAAGTCACTGCTCTCCCATTTATAGCTGTATGGCAATGGGAGCACATCACCTATCTCTCTAAAATGAAGTTTCCTCATCTGTGAAATGGGAATATGAACATCTATCTCGCAGCAACTGTGGAGATGAAACTGGATCATAAATATAAAGTGTCTGAGTCTGGGACTCGCCCTTCATCTCGCCGCTCAAGTTAGTTATTGGATTCAGTTTTTAGAATGCCCTCTTTCCCAAAATGAAAAATACTATTCAACATAGAGTTTCTATGGGACCCAGGAATGCCGGTCCTAGGTATACACTCAAGATAATAGAAAATATATTTCCACACAAAAATTGTATGTAAGCGTTCATATATTATTTATAGTAGGCAAAATGTGGGGGGAAAACCCACAAATGTCCATCAACTGATGAATGGATCAAAAAATCGGTGTATTTATACAATCAAGTATTACATAGCAATAAAAACGAAATACTGATACATGTCACAATATGGATGAACCTTGAAAACATTATGGTGAGTGAAGTAAAACCACATATTGTACAATTCTCTTCATACGAAATATCCAGAATATACAAATCTACAGAGGCAGAAAGTAGATTAGCAGTTGCCAGGGGCTGGGGCAGGAGGAGAATGGGACCAGGGTTTCTTTTTGGAAGGTTAAAATATTCAGAAATTAGACAGAGGTGATGGTTGTATAAGTCTATGAATATACTAAATGCCAATGAATGATATGCTTCAAAAGAGGAATTTTATGGTAGGTGAATTAGATGTCAATAAAGTTGTTATAAAAAAATAGAATGTTCAATGTCATACTTCATATCTATGGAATTATGTATGGTTTCTCAAAGCAAATAATCCATAATTTCTAAATCCTTATTCCAAAAAAATCAGCGGATTCAAAGTCATGCAACAACATGTATTTCTAAAAGATTTCTTTAAAAAATATTTTTAATCAGTAAACATTGGTCAGTTTTCTTTCCAAAGACATGCTCAGCAAAGCTGTTAAGCCATCTCTGAAATTATACAGGTGTCTGAACGCACAGCAAAAACAGATAGAAATAGCTTCTCTGGGGACCAAAAAGCATTTACATCACCTTCCACAAAAATGTTCCCAAATTTGAAGATGAGTAAACGTGTATCTCCTGGAACACCTTCCTCATCCCCAAATTTCATGTATTCTTTCTTTGGCCACAGACTCGCCATAGCTGAAGAGTAAGGAGACCTGAATGTATTGGCAAACCGCATCCACCTGCATCGCGACAGTTTCTGCTACCTTGGGGGGAAACTTTTGCCCGCTGAAATGAAGAAGACAGGAATGTCCCATCTCATCCTAGATCATTTCCACAATTCTGTGCGGCAGTTCATGTTTCCAGTAAGAGCCAAAAGCTCAGGGAGCGATATTGCTCACTGAAAGACATCTAGTTAGAAGCCATCAGAGGCGATGTTCAGACTCACAACGAACTGTGAGCAGGTTTCTCCCCGCAGTGCTGCTGCTTTTATGGACGTGCTTTTAACAGTGTAACTGATGAGAGAGCGTCATGGTAGAGTGATGGCCAAATGAATGGAATTCAGAGTCAAATTACCTGAAGTTGAAGTCATCTTTGCCACTTGTTCATTAGGTACTCAACTTCAACTGCCTTAATTTTAACATCTGAAAAATGGGCCTAATGAGGTACCTGTCTCAGAGAGTTGTTTAGGAGTATAAAATTAGATTTAGTCATTCAACAAATATTTACCCAACACCTATTATGTGCAGGCTGTATTTTAGATACGGCAGATAAGTCATGGCCAAAAAAAGGCTAAGATTCTTTTTTTTCTGATTTTTTCTGCAGTCTGAGGGTAAGAGACAATAAGTGAAATGAATATAGTATATAGTATGCTCAATGTCAATAAATGCTATTAACAGAGACAATTTAAGCAGGAAGGGGATAAAGCATGCTGAATATGGCAGCATATGTAATGAACTTAACAGGATGACTGTTAGAGTAAGAACAGAGTAAAATTAGAAAATATTATTGTAATTAAGAACAAAAATGTTTATTTCAAATTTTCCATAAGATGTTTTACCTGTACATTCATAGCTCCTGATTCCAGGAAAACAACAACAACAACAAGCAAATAAAAACAATAAAAACCCTGAGCAGAGAGACAACTATGAAGGATAAATTGAATTGGCTTCTGCCTTTGACTAGATTGAGAGAAAAGTTCTTTCCAGACGTGGACACAGGGCCATTCCTCATAAAGCTGTTCCCACTGTGTTCTCAATTATGAGTTCCTTGCCTCCAAGGAGGGTGGAGTATTACTTGGGTATTACTGGAGTGAAAGAGAAGAAAGGCTGAACATTCTCAGGGCAAAAGTCAATCTTCCTGCAAGGAGTCCTCATTGACTCTGTCGATGCTGGGATAGCCAGTAAGATCTTGTAGGCATTTCTCAACCTCTTAGACTTTTGAGAGAGTGTGGGTACTGCTAGGTTAATTCCTGACTCCTGATTTGGATACTACCTACCTGGAAAAGTCATCACAGGATTGTTTTGCAAAGCAAGGTATGATACACCTTTCTTTTTTCCTTCAGGCATTGGGAGGTGGGATATATGAGGCGGGATGGAGCTTGAAAAAAAGCAAACAGGACCTGAGCAGTGGTTCTTAGATATCCATTAAAAGAACCTGTAAAACTTAAAAAATACAGAGATGTCTGGGTTTTCTTCCAAGATTCTGATTTAATTGGTTGTAGATGTGACCTAGACACTGAGATTTTTCAGAACTCCCTAAGTGATTCTCTTGCGTAGCAAAGATTGAAAATCACTGATCTAGAATAAAGATTAAAGCAAATGAACAGCTGTGGTAGAACACAACTTGAACTTTCTGAGAGAGTCAACAATTTAGGCAGCAAGCCCAATGGAGCAAGGGGCTGGAGATGGGCAGAGAAGTTCTTATAAAGTGGTGAAAGAGAATCTAAGATTGGTAATAAGAAACTTGAACTGCATGAAAATGTAGTGATTCCATAACGTAAGTCTTGCTGTATATATAAAATTGCAATGATTATTGTTTTTTTTAATTTTTTTTAACGTTTATTTATTTTTGAGACAGAGAGAGACACAGCATGAACGGGGGAGGGGCAGAGAGAGAGGGAGACACAGAATCAGAAGCAGGCTCCAGGCTCTGAGCCATCAGCCCAGAGCCCGACGCGGGGCTTGAACTCGCGGACCGCGAGATCATGACCTGAGCTGAAGTCGGACGCTTAACCGACTGAGCCACCCAGGTGCCCCAACAATGATTATTGTTTTTAATAAATTACTCCCTTTTTAAAGAAAAAAGCAACATTGAGTGCAATATTCACATTTAACCATGGGTGGTAGACAAAATAATGCATCCCTCCCCTCAAGATGCCCACATCCTAATCTTTGAATCCCATGAATATGTTACCTTACATGGCAAATGGAATTTTGCAAATGGGATTCAATTAAGGATCTTAAAATGGGAAGATTACACAGGATATCTCTGTGGGTCAAATGTAATCACAGGATCTTTCTAAGAAGGAGACAGGGTGAAAGTCAGACAAAGGAGATATGACCATGGAAACAAAGGCTGGTGTGATGCTCATTGTAGGTGGAAGAAGAAATACGAGCTAAGACATGCGGGCAGCCTATAGAAGCTGAAAAAGACACGGAAATGGAACCTCTCCTGGAGCCTTCAGAAAGAACACAACCCTGCTGCAATCTTCATTAGCCTTGTAAGACTCATTTTGGACTTCTGATTTCCACAACTGTAAGATAATAAATTTGCTTTGTTTTTAATGTTTATTTATTTTGAGACAGAATGAGCATGTGCACACACACCCACACACACACACCCACACACACCCACAGCCACACACACACATACACACACGTGTGAGTGGGGGAGGGCAGAGAGAGAGAATCCCAAGCAGACTCTGTGCTACCAGTGCAGAGCCCAAAGTGGGGCTGGATGTCACAGAACTGTGTGATCATGACCTGTCTTGAGATCAAGAGTTGAATGCTTAGCCAACTGAGCCAACCAGGTGCCCTAAGAAGTTTGTTGTCCCCCCCCCCCGTTCCCCCATGGTCTTCTGGGAACAAACTGAAGGTGGGTGAGGGGTGGGTTAGAGGGGAAAATGGGTGATGGGCATTGAGGAGGGCACTTGTTGGGATGAGCACTGGGTGTTGTATGTAAGCAATGAACCATGGGAATCTACCCCAAAAACCAAGAGCACACTTTACACACTGTATGTTAGCCAATTTGACAATAAATTATACTAAAAAAATAATAAATTAATTAAAATAAAATAAAATAAAATAAAATAAAATAAAAGATTGGCACAAACCTCTCCTCCCAAACAACAACAAAAGTTTGTTGTTTTTAAAAATTTTTTTTTAACGTTTATTTATTTTGGGGACAGAGAGAGACAGAGCATGAATGGGGGAGGGGCAGAGAGAGAGGGAGACACAGAATCGGAAGCAGGCTCCAGGCTCTGAGACATCAGCCCAGAGCCTGACGCAGGGCTCGAACTCACAGACTGCGAGATCATGACCTGAGCTGAAGTCGGACGCTTAACTGACTGAGCCACCCAGGCGCCCCAAAAGTTTGTTATTTTAAGCCACTAAGTTTGTGGTAATTTCTTATAGCAGCGATAGGAAACTAATACCCATGTCTTTAGAAAGACTAATTCTTTAGACCAGAAGCCTGTCTCCAAACCTCTAGAAAGCATCCATCTACTATTTTGTAGCTAATAACTGAATTGCAGGCTTCAGTTCAGGAAGAAATAGACAATGGAGTGCTAGCTTAGCCAGGCAACCCCATTAAATGTTGGCAAAACCCCAAACATCCCAGTCATTGGATTCAGTGCAGCTACTTAGAATAAAATGCACCTGGAAATAAATTCCATTACAATGAACTCATCAGCGATGCCAAATCTCCTGCAGGTATTCAGGCTGCACCATAACAGCTCTACTCAGAGGCTTTCAAATTTGGCTGCATAGTGGAATCCCCGAGGAGCTTTTAAATATCCTCAGCCACACCCTAGACAAATTAAATCTGAAAGTCTGGGGGTGGGACCTAGTAATCCTTGTTTTCAACAAATCCTCCCCAGCCATGGTTCTCACCATTAATGCACATACTAATCACTTCAAGATCCTGTTAAAATACACAAGACTCTGCATTTTCAACAAGCATGCAGGTGATATCCACGACAGTATCTTTGACCAGCAAGGCGATGTAATGTCTTTTTTTTCTTCTGTGATGAGACCTTCCCTAGTTAACCAGCAATCTAGAAAGAATTACTTAAGATTTTTTCTTTTTTCAGAAAGAATTGAAATGGCAGGCTAAGAAATCATTATGTGAGAGTAGCTGGTAGAAAGGCAGGTATCACTGAATTTAGCTTTCTACGTCTTTTGGTCTCCTTTGCTTATTTCCTAATCTTGTAAACATTAGTTTTTAGCTACCACATATCCATTGCAGCTAAAAAGCAAGAAATACCAATAATTTTTTTGTTTAATCTTTTAAAAATTTTTTTACTTTTTTTATGAGAGAGAGAGCGTGAATGCAAGTAAGGGAGGGGCAGAGATAGAGGGAGGGAGAGAATGCCAAGCAGGCTGCACACTCAGTGAAGAGCCAGATGCAGGGCTCGATCCCACAACCTGAGCCACCCAGCTGCCCCTTTTGTTTAATCTTATATGGTGTGGGAGCATATAGCATTGAAGAATCTTCAACTTAATTCTTCTGTTGGCTAGTTCTCTATCCCTCAGTATATCTGATAGAGTTTTATTACTTAACAAAACTCATTCATTTTATTCCATGTGACAACACATAATACAGGAAATTAAAGCTTATACAAATATTGGAGGGGCTGGGGAAGCTGCTGCCTGGGTTCCTGACATCAAGAAGTACTAGATCTATGGGAAAACATAGGTGATTATCTCAGGTGCTTGTGGAGCCCCCAAGTGTCGGCTGAAAATCCTCTGTGAATTTCTGGAACCTCAGGAGGGCTTCCCCCTCAGAGTCAGCTGCCTGCAGCACGAAAGCACCACTGTGCCAATCTGGTTTGCTCTCTGCCCGTGTATCCTTTGGCAAGTATAGCCAGGTATGATGGCTTTTTTCTCATCCACCTTCTAGATCTCATAAGAGCACCTCTCAATTGCAAAGTGTAACAGTGGAAAGAGATCTGGGAAATGCATCCCCAGGTATTCCTGTTGGGATACAGAGCAGACTAGGATCAGTATGACACCGCCAGGCTGACGGTAGCCTGCCACATTAGGTTTTCAGTTCAACTCAGCAACTGTTTTCTTGGATCCTACCTGAAACTAGACTATGTGGGGAAACAGAAGACAAAGAAGAGATGATGTTTCCTCTCCAGGCTCCCCCAGTCTGTTACAGGAGGTCAGACTCACACACAAGCAGATCTGAAGTTCAATTCAACCATTTAAGCTGTGTCAAAAGGATGTACCTGGTCTCATTTAGGATGCCTGATCTCCTTCAGATTTGAATAATTGCAATCTGGGGAAACCTTCTCTTTCATCAGCCTTTCAACTGCCATCTTCCTATTTGGTCAGGAGTACAGGAAAAGGAGTTCATCAAAAATACCAAAACAGAAAAACAGAAAACAAACATATAAACAAACAGAAATATTTTGGTTTATGCTGGGCATTGAATAAAATTTATATGAGAAAGGACACAGGTGAATATAACCTCTGAGCTGTGCTGCCACATGCCATGTATAAAAAAATTACAATATACATTTCATGTGCATAGTGTTCCTCTTAACAACAAGCACAGAACAAACATACAACTGTTGATAAGTTGTAATAATAAAGGGATTGAGTGCATCTTTCTACTCAAATTTTTATGTAAACTATGTTGAATTTTTTTCTAAGCATTTTTTAAGTCACCAAAATAAAATCAGCATGTTTCTTTACTATTTATCTTGAGTCGTTTTTACTTTATAAAAAAAATTTGTGGGGTTATCATTTAGTGATTCATGGACTATCAAACTCATTGTTGGCACTGGACAAATGTTAACTAATGATAATTCTGATATAATAATCATTATGTTTACATGTGCAACAATGAAAGGGTAATTTCCTTTCAGCCAATGGAACATGAGATGCCATATGAGTAGATACTCAAACAGGTTCTCCTTGAGGTAAGTATGAACATCTTGTCTTTTAGGAAGTCCTTCTTCAGTGTATTGGAAGGTCAATCTTTTTATTTAAAAATCTCAGGGAGAAAAACAGCTTCAGAAAGGTTATTAATTTTCTCCATAGTAAGGATCCTGGAATTTAATATCTCAAGGGGACTTCTGTGCAATGAACTGAGTAGCTCCTTAGACTGACGTTTATAATTGAGCCTCCATGCAGTTGGGAATGTTTTCATTTTCCCCAACTGATTGGGAACCCAAGCTGCAAAATACAATAACAGATGTGAAGAGCCACTCGAGAGCTTCTTTGGACTGACCAGAGTTAATGTGCCTCCATGATGACTCTTCCTGTTAGTAAATTCAAGACCAGTGGTCCTAGAGTTAAAGAAGAGTAAGATGCTATTAAAAATGAGTGCACCACGGAGGATACACTGAAAAAATATATCGCATTTAATTAAGTATTCCCAGTTATCTAAGCCGCCCATTCACACGATAAAAGTGGTTTTTGGAAGCTTCAACAGCCCAGCCAATAACTGAGCAGTAGTTGGAAAAGTAAATGAAGTGCAAATACTGTTTGGGAAGAAGAGAGTAGGCCAAGACATTTGCCACTTCAAAGAAGGTGCGGTAGGTAAGCAACACAGGTGAGTACCAGTACAAATGGCAAGTTGATGATCAAGATGGGATGGGGAGAGGCTGAATAGAGCCTCTGTCCCTTGGGTCTACTTTTTTCTAATAGTTCTTAGAGATAGATAATGGAGACCCAAACTGGATAAACTGAGAGGGTATCTGAGGACTTGCAAAGTCTCAGAGCTTTCTAGAGCACGGACATTCCAAATCACATTTGGAGACAAGGATACCAGCTTTGCAATGAACTTTGTAACTAAACTTAGAAACAATATTTAATGAGTATTTTCATCTTTAGTTTCCTGTTTTGTTCATTTTAAAGATATGTTCTGATTTTCATGGTCTACAGACAATCCACACTTTGTAAATACCGTATCATTTACCATTTGGCAGTATTTTTTTCCTAGACTGTTGGTGTTATCTTCAGGGCCAATCAGTGTTTGTATAAATTTTCTATAAGAACAGGAAGACTGTATTTGTTTTCTTCTCAAAAGTAAAATAGCAGACATTTGGTACCTATCTAAATTCATCCCAATGCAAGCCAGAGGTTTTCGCAATGTTGGATTTCCATAATCCCATGCAAGAAAGGACACAGATGATGTCTGTATCTGTCTTCTTCGCTCACTCCTCTTAGCTATTTCCTTTGGTTAGTCTCCCATAGCATGATAGAGACTAGTATTCCACATTTCCTGACATCGCCATATTTAAATAATTGGCCATTATAATGAAACTGACTGAAACTTTAAATCGTGTCTGATTTTCCATTATGTGAAATAACACAATAACCAGAAGCAGAAATCAGTGCGTTATTATCAGAAAGAAAGAGCTAACAAAAAATGTTTTTGATCTTATAACAAAATATATTTGTTGATGCTATCTTGTTGGGTGCCTAGAGCAGACATGTCAGTGTGGTGGTTCTCAAACGTAGGTGTGCATCAGAATCACCTGGAGGGCTGTTAAGCCATAAATCACTCTGTCCCACTCCCAGAATTTCTGATCCAGCAAATCTTGGATAGATCTTGAAAATCTGCATTTCTAACAAGCTTCCACATGATGCTCATGTTGCTTATCTGGGTACCAAACTCTTAACAGCTACTGCTCTGGTAGCTAATGTTCCAAATCCCTTCTTCAAGGCCAATGCTCTCATCCTTTACCTTCATTTTCCTGGTGGTAATATTGCCTACTGACCACTCACAGTTGTGATGTTTACTGAAATTGCCCTCAGCCTCTTCCAAGTTTAGGACCTCTCCCAAGGCTTGGCATGAAGCAAATTACTGGGAAAAGGAGGGAAACAAAGGCTTTACCAACTTGCCTCAGTTTGAGATAATCTAAAGGGACATCCTAGTTACAGAGCTTACCATGGAGTCAGCAGAGGTCTTAGTCTCAATTGCATTGTGGGTCAGTTTTTCCCTCTGCTTCTTCTTACCTTATTCACTTCTTCAGGTATATCTTCGAAGACCACTCTCCTACAAACTTTGCACAAAATCCCCTGTCCCAGAGTCTGTTTTAGTGGAATCCGTTATAAGGCAGTGTCAAATAATATTTTGCACTGAAGTGATTTGAACTGTTGGTCTAAACATAGTCCAAGTGCTCTGGCAGACACAGTGATCCCTATGCTTTCTACCATCACGGAAAATAAAATCTTTCACCATCTGGTCTGAAAAACATTGTTCGACTCTGTGTTGTCTTATCACATCCTGTCCTGTACCCAAAACTTTTCTTTTGCATTAAAGACTAATTCCATGCAAAAAATGAAACGTGCAAAGGAATTTACAAGCTCAGCTCTCTCTGCTCAACTTAGGTACAGCTCTCTTTGCTCAACGTACACTTTCCACTTATGATAAACTGATGTTTAAGAAGTATTCCAGCCTGATATTTCCTACGTGCTAACTCAGGATTCAAAACTACTGGTAATGTTGACATAAAAATGCTGAATATACCATTCAAAGTCACAAAACCCTAGGGTTAGTATACAAAATCTATAAAAAACTTATCAAACTCAACACCCCAAAAACAAATAACCTGGTTAAGAAGTGGACAGAAGACATGAATAGACACTTTTCCAAAGAAGACATCCAGATGGCTAACAGACACATGAAAAGGTACTCAACATCACTCATCATCTGGGAAATACAAATCAAAACCACAATGAGATACCACCTCACACCCATCAGAATGACTA